>NC_132789.1:47158927-47462286 GCF_048418805.1 Vulpes vulpes
ACTAAGTTCATATGCATCACTTTCTAAGTTAGAATCACCACTCAGAGGAAACAGAAATGCCTTCAGTGAGCATACTCCAAATTCAGAGATTTTAAAAGAAAGCTAATTATGTGGTCATATCTCCTGGGAGGACTGTAACTCCATAATTATAGCTAAAATGTTAGTCTCATTTAGCTGTGTGCAAGAAATACTGTGTGTAAGTCAGTGATGTCGATATTGGGAATCAGCAATGGAAAAACAGACAAAATTCCCTGTACTCACTGAAATTACATATGGGAAATTGAATATGGGGAGATAGACTAGTTAAAATATGTCAGATGGTGGCTAAAAGTGAAGGGTGGAAGGGATACTTTGCAATTTTAAGTAGATGGTTGAAAAGAAGGTGACATTTGAACAAAGATTTGAAACCAAAAAGGGAGTGAGCTACGTGGATAATGGAGGAAGTATGTCCTGGCAGGGGAAAGAGCAAGTACAAAGGCCTAAGTGAGGTGCATGCCTGGCTTGTTTAATGACAAAACAGCAAGCAAGTTAGTGTGGTTGAAAAAGACTGAACAAGAGGTAGGACATAAAGTTAGAGAGGTGCCCAGGTAGCAGATTACATAGGGCCTCTTAGGCTACTGCAGGGACTTGGGGTTTTACCCCGAGAGAGAGGGGAAGCCACTAAAAGGTTTTTGTTTAAAGTTTTATTTATCTGAGAAAGAGCAAGGTGGAGGGGCAGAGGGAGATAGAGTCTTAAGCAGACTCTGCACTGAGCGTGGAGCCTGACCCAGGGCTTGATCTCCTAACCCCGAGATCACAACCTGATCCAAAACCAAGAGTTGTAGATTCAACCGACTGCCCCATCCAGGCACCCCACCACCTAAAGGTTTTGAAGAGAGAGGACATGACCTGACTTAAGGTTTACACTTAATAGGATGAAGAGGAGCCAAAGGATGAAGATTTCAGCCCTGATGGGGGTTACATTCCACGAATCCTTTTTTTGGGTAAGGTAAAAGATCTTAATCTGGGGATCTGTGATGTGGAAGGAGAGATAAAGGAGTGAAGAAGGCACTGATTCCATATAGTGAAACTATGCAAGGATGGCTAAAAACAAAACAACCAGTTTCTGGAAAGTGGGGGAGTTCTGAATGCCAGAACTTCAAACCTGAAGGAAAATTTTTTCCATTAACTGTCTTTGTGATCAGTGACAGAGTACTGGAATCATCCATTATTCATCTGTGTATTAGCTGTATGTCAAGCACTGGGCTCTACACTAGGCGGCTCTACAGGGACAGAGATAAGCCACAGTTCCTACCCTTGACCTCATAGTGCATCCAAGGGGTGGAGTACTATAACCAGACAAATATCTTTCCACAAACAATGTATAAAAGATGTTAATTTTTTTTTTTTTTTTTTTAAGATTTTTAATTTATTTATTCATGAGAGAGAGGCAGAGACACAGGCAGAGGGAGAAGCAGGCTCATGCCGGGAGCCCGATGTGGGACTCAGTCCCGGGACTCCAGGATCACGCCCTGGGCCGAAGGCGGGTGCTAAACCGCTAAGTCACCCAGGGATCCCCAAAAGATGTTAAATTTAATGACCATCTAATGTTTCCTCAGCATCCTGCTGGATTCTGTGTGTGTGTGGGGGGGGACAAATAGAAATATAGCATCCTACCATTATCAAGAAGAAAGGGAACGTGCCAGGAAGAGAGAACAGCATATGCGAAGGCACGGGAGACTTGAGTTCAGGGAGCTGCAAGGAATTCACTGTGATTATAGCATAAAACACAGGGGTAGAGTGGTGAGCTAATGGGCTGCGAAGTGGGGAGGTCTCATTTCCTAGCAGGCCTAATGTACTATATAGCATTTGAAATACCTCTCTAATTACTATAATCGTTGTGCCGTTTTGTCCACAATAGATCCCAGTGGCAAGGTGCATCCTGAAATCATCAATGAGAATGGAAACCCCAGCTACAAGTATTTCTATGTCAGTGCTGAGCAAGGTATGGCTACGTAGAGAGAGAGAGGAGGGAGACTTGCTGCTAAATTTAACTAGGATGAACCCCATGCAGTGTCTGTGGGAGGAGGCTGGATTCCACATGTGAGCTGAGCATCCCCAGCAAGAACAGCTTTTGGCTAGAATCTTTGTGGAACAGAGGAGAAAGATGAGACTGAGCCCCTTCCCTCGCTGCTTACAGTGCAGTGTGGCGCTAACTGAACCACAGGAAACTGAAGAACTGAGGCTCATGGAGATAGTCACTTGCCTGTGGTCTCAAAATTAAGTTGCAGAGCCGGAATTTCTGTCCAGAACTTAAGTTTTTTTCCTACTGTGCTAACGCTACTCTTCCTAAAGAATGCAAAGTAGCTGATCAAGTCTAAAAGGTATCATGATATAGTAAGCTTTAACTGGACCTAAGAAGGCTAAGAATTTGTCTCTATGGACAGATATGAGGGTGGGGCATAGGGTGGGGGGTAGCCCTACATGGAGAGTCCACAGGCTTGCGGGAGGACACA
Source organism: Vulpes vulpes (assembly GCF_048418805.1). NCBI lineage: Eukaryota > Metazoa > Chordata > Mammalia > Carnivora > Canidae > Vulpes > Vulpes vulpes. The sequence continues at coordinate 47,161,423 of NC_132789.1, forward strand.
GTGCCTGGACTGAATCCTAAGGAATGAGCCCTAGCCAGCAGATAATGCAAAAAGCACGTTCCAGGCAGAGAGAACAGCATCAGCACAAACAGGTGAAGGGAAATTGAAATCATGTCATGCCTTCTTGTTCTCTAATCCTTGAACACAACCATTCTAGAGGCCGGGATTTGAATCCCTGCTAAGTACTCTCCCTGTGTTCCTTCCAAAGTTCCTCCTATCATCTATAGGAGGGGGTTGTTGGCTAAGTTGCCACATGTCCCACATTGCCATGTTGTCGGGTTGTTGATCACTTTATGTTCTGAGTACTTGGAACTCTTGTTTCTCAGAACAGGGAGAGGAAAGAGATCTGGAGAGGTTATCTCCTTGCCATGGGTAAGGAGCATGTCTTCTTCCTTACCTAACCACAGATCATCAGAGGCTGGTATATTAGAGAGAACCTTCCCACATGGGAAAGGCAGCTAGATTTTAGGTTGCCAACTCTTGACCCTTGAGTTCACCTTCCCTTTAGTATTTCATCCACCTTACCATTGCTATCTCCACACTGCTATCATCTTTCAACACAGTAGTCCAAATGTGGACCCAAGACCTTTGCCTGAATCCCCCATGGCTCAGCTGACATGAAACTGGAACGTCAAGCCTGGCTTTACAAAAGGCTTAGACAAAGCAAAAGAGAAATAACAAACTGTACTACCTGGCTCTTAACACGGCTGTAGGCTTCCTTTCTGAGATTTACAGAATGCGGCTCAACCCAGCCCCTGGCCTGTCGCTGTCTGGAGAGCCTGTACCCAAACAACTGCCCCCCTTGAAGCTGAATCAACAGGGGAGATGTCCTGAGACAAGTTTCAGCTCTTTTTTTTTGACTGAGAACTTGGTTGCTTTTCTGTATAGTTGATGCTAGCAATGACTGCCTCCCTCATTGAAGGCCATACCCCCTCCAAGCACACGCACACACTCATCTGTAACTTCCACAGGAAATGAAATAAACACAGCAGTCATTCAAATAATATGACGGGGGGTGATAGGAGGGTTTTCTATTCCCTTAATGACAAGTGAACATCTGTAGCCTGTGACGGGGATTCAGCCCTAATCCTGGGGGAGAAACCATAGTAACTAGTAGTATTTTTGTAGCGTTTCATAATTTCTAAAGCTCTTTTGTGATCCTGTGTGAAGTAAGTAGCATTACTTCATTTTATAGATGAGGAAACCAATACAAAAAGGTAAATGACTTTACAGGACTAAAATCCAGAACTAGACCTTGAGTCCAGATCCTGTCATATTTCTCCTATAGTAAAAATCTACATTAGTTGTCAAATGTTAGACATTAAAAACCTGCTTCATACTCTTTCCCCCCAACCTTTATTCCACAGTTGTTCAGGGGATGAAGGAAGCTCAGGAGAGGCTGACGGGGGATGCCTTCAGAGAGAAACATCTTGAAGATGAGTTGTAACATGAATATGTCCCTTCTTTCATCAAAGTTAGTGTTCTGGAAGGAAAGCAGCAGGGAAGGGAATATTGAGGAATTGCTCAGGACAGTTCAACCGACCAGGAAGCCTTGCTCCTGTCTACGTGGGAAGGAGCACTGTCACTGTGGAAGACTTCTGCTGACAGGAGCTGGTTTCCACGTCTGTGGATCCAGCACAGCACAGCACACTTCCTTCTGCCCCCTCCTAGATGTCTGTTCGTCATGGAATGTAAAGAATGACAGCTTTTGACATAAAACTTGAGCCATTTGGAGATTTACTCCTCATACGTCAATATTTGAATCTTTTTCCGTTTCCTCCCGCTTTATTCACCTTGATGGTGAAAGGAGACCGGTAGCATCTTTTCTACAGTATTAAAATTGCAGAAGTAGTTTCTCATTTAAAACAACAAACTCAAATATAAATCAGTAATTCTATGCCCACCAGAGACCAGCCTGTTTCTTCTCCTTTTCTCCTGGGAATAATCTTGGGCTTCTTCCTGAATCCTGGCAACTTCCATCCTCTTCTACTGCTTGGGCTTCCCAGTTTGCACGCATGTGTGTGCAGGAATGGCTGTGTGCTCGGACTCAATCCCAGCTGGAAGCATGCTCTGCCCCGTTACTGTTCCAGAAACAGAAACCTTTAAGCCCTAGGTGGAGCCATTTTTGTCTAGTCATCAACTGTATTTTTGTACTGAGGTTAACAAAAAAAATTAAAAATATTAATTGTTCCTTTAAACTTTAATAAAACTTTGAAAGGAAATGTGTTGTGATGGCCTTTTTGTTACTGGAGAGTGGAGGAAGGGATGGAGATCACTTCAGGAAGACTAACCGTGAGGGCCCGATCTAGGAATCTTCCCACTCCTCCCACATCCAAATGGGCATCAGAGCTCATCTCTTCTGCTATTTAAGTAGCTGAATTCCCTCTGTCCCCTCTGTCACTGTTTCCGTACAGGGCAGGGTTTTTCTGTTTCCCAGACTGTTTATTGTGACAGCCTCTTGCCTACTTACGTCAAGTACACAGGATTGTACTCCTACAATCCATCCCCTTTGCCTCATTGATCTGTTCAAAATGCAAAGGTGACATTGTCACTCCCTACTTTTTGTTTTAAAGACTTTATTCGTTTATTCATGAGAGACAGAGAGAGAGGCAGAGACACAGGCAGAGGGAGAAGCAGGCTCCATGCAGGGAGCCCGACGTGGGACTCGATCCCGGGTCTCCAGGATCAGGCCCTGGGCCGAAGGCAGAGCTAAACCACTGAGCCACCTGGGCTGCCCTGTCACTCCCCTACTTAAAATGTTTCTGGCCACCTCAAGACAATAGGATTAACATAAGGAAATATTTGGGCCTCGGTATGTACCAGGCACTCTTCTAAGTGCTGTGTGTGTGTGTTATCCCATTTCCTTTTATTTTGGTCCTAACAGCCCTATGAGAAAGGTATATAACAATCCTCATGTTACAGAGGAATTTGAGGTACACAGTGAAACTGAGGCACAGAAGAAAGTCAAGATCTTTATCATGGCCTTTAAGAAGCTGCCTACTTCTTCAACTGCATTTGTTCCCAATCCTGTCTTTGCATTCTGTGTTGTGGTGACACCAAGTTTCTTCAGGTTCCCCTTGGCAACATGCTTTCTTATGCTTTTGTGTCTTTGCTTGGCTTGCTTTCCACTGCCCCCTCTTCCTGAAGAGTCTTTCCTGATTCTTCTCATGAGGATAAAGTGTCCTTGTACCTACCCCCACAAGCACATCGGTCCTGGCCCCCCACTACATGATACTGTAGTTCTCTGCACACTTAACAGCTGTCACCAGGTAGCCATGCTTCTCTAGGGCAGAGATTATTCCCCTGGCCTACATATCAAGGTACATTGAATGTCGTTGAATGTGGTTTCAAGTGAATTGTCAACCTCCATGGTAGGTTCTTTTCATCCATTCTCTTGACAGTTCTGTGGGATAGGTATTGTTATCCTCATTTATGGAAAAGGAAACTGGAGAGGGAATTGGCTTGCCCGCAGTTTCTAGACAAGTAAATACTGGATTCCAACCATTTCTATCTTATTTCAAATTCATGCTTTTCTGCACATTATCTCCTTTATGTTCCAAGGTGAGACTCAGAACAGTAGTTTTCAATCTGAGGTACATAAAGACTTTAGAAGAGATACATGGACACAGAAACTTGAGTGAATTGATATTCAGATCTTCATTTTCTTAAAAGTGATTTCCCAGGATTCCTCAAAAAATTAAACATATAATTACCATATGGTGCACCAATTCCATCTCTGGGAATATACCTGAAATAATCAAATGCAGGGACTTGAGTATATATTTACACACCCACGTTCCAGCATTTTTTTTACAATAGCCAAAAGATGGAAGCAATTCAAGTGGTCATCCATGGACGAATGGATAAACAAAATGTGATGTATGCATACAATGGAAGATAGTCTTAAGAAGGAAATTCTGATGCATGCTACAACATCAATGAATCTTGCAGACATTCTGCTAAGTAAAACAAGCCAGTCACAAAAGGATAAAATATTGTATGATTACACTCATACGAGGTACCAAATTCATAGTCAAAGTAGAATGTGGTTGCCAGGGGCTGAGGGAATAGAGAGCTAGTATTTACAGAATTTCAGTTGAGAAAGATGATAAAATTCTAGAGGTGGACGGTGGTGATGGTTGCATAACAATATGAATGTACTTAATGCCATAGAAGTGTACACTTAAAAGTGGTTTAAATGGTAACTTGTAGGTATATATATCTTATCACGATTAAAAAAAAAACTACTTCCCAGAAAACATTCCCACCTCCCTTTCTACTGTTCACCTTTTCCCCACTTTACAGGAGAAAAACGTACTTCTCATCTTGAATCTTACTATGGTGCATTGCCCTATTATGTAAAAACCTCTAGGGTACCAAACAAAGGAAAACTGAATTAGTACCAAGCCTATATGATTAGTCTTTTTGTCCTGTCCATGGTTCTGTCTTGGTTTTTTTTTTTTTTTTTTTTTTTTTTCACGGTTCTGTCTTAAGCATAGTTCTGTCAGGAGCAAAACTTGACATTAGAAATGGGCAGTTTGTGCTATTTGGAGATGTTTTGAATTCAGACAAGTTGTATAGTGGAAATGTTGAAAACTTACTTCTTCCAGTCCCCAGTTATTATTTAGAAAGGCATTTCTCCCGAGGGAGAATTCCAAGAAAGCATAGAAGCATCCAGGTGACAAACTCAGGACAAGTCTTTACCTCCTAGAATTTAGAATTAATCTTAGAATTTGGAACTAGGGGGCAGCCCGGTGGCTCAGCGGTTTGGCGCCGCCTTCAGCCCAGGGCCTGATCCTGGAGGGTTCCCTGCATGGGGCCTGCTTCTCCCTCTGCCTGTGTCTCTGCTCTCTCTCTCTCTCTCTCTCTCTCTCTGTGTGTGTCTCATGAATAAATAAATAAAATCTTAAAAACATAATTTGGAACTAGAGTAGTTGTCATAGAGATTTATGTTAACGTTTATTTGAAACAAAAAATGGAATTACAATGTTGCTGCTGGGCAAAAACAGATACTTCACAAAAGATATATCAATAGCCAATAAGCATATTATTAGGCATCAAAGAAAAGCAGATTAGAACTAGGAGATGCCATTTCCTACCTGCTGGAATTGCTAAAATTAAAAAGACTGATGATGGGCACCTGGGTGGCTCAGTGGTTGAGCATCTGCCTTTGGCCCAGGGCGTGATCCCAGGGTCCCAGGATCAAGTCCCACATCGGGCTCCGCCTCTGCCTGTGTCTCTCCCTCTCTCTGTTCTCTCATGAGCAAATAAATAAAAGGCAAGTAGTTAACAAGTATTTGATAAGTCTTTTTGGTATGCTTTCTAGAAACTGAGAAAGCGAATGGGCAACAAATCCTTTCACCAAGTAGATGCTTTCTATTTCTTTGCTTATAATGTGATTGAAAGATGGCCTAATTGAATTATCAACTGGTACATCATTTGAAATTTTTGATGTTAGATCACTGTGATTTTGGGACATATAACTCAGTTAAGAGTTGAAAGACTTCAATGCCATTGCAAAAACAAAACTCCTTCCTTCCATTCCCATGTATTTATTTATGTGAACATTTCTCAGCATTTCTATTTCTAAACGTAATAGGTACTGTTTTTTTTTGTTTTAATTTTTATTTATTTATGATAGTCACAGAGAGAGAGAGAGAGCGAGGCAGAGACATAGGCAGAGGGAGAAGCAGGCTCCATGCACCGGGAGCCCGACGTGGGATTTGATCCTGGGTCTCCAGGATCGCGCCCTGGGCCAAAGGCAGGCACCAAACCGCTGCGCCACCCAGGGATCCCGTAATAGGTACTGTTAAGAAAAATTGTTTAAAACTTTCAATGTTTTTGTAGAGCATTGTTGTAACAAGCTTGCATAAAGAGCTGTCTGATTTTCTAAGAGAATATAACTTAATTTGATTTACCATTTACTATTAAATAGGGCACAAACATTTTACAACTCAATGGAGTTAGATATTAACTTATAAGAAAGTTAATTAGATGAAAATAATTTCTTTCCCAGGGAGAATATAACTTTAAAAGTTGGCTCTATTGCCTTTCGGTCATTAACCGGTTTTATATTTGATTTGGCAGGGTTTTTTTTGTTTTTTTTTTGTTTTTGTTTTTGTTTTTTGATTTGGCAGTCTTAATTCAGGATTCCTTTTTGTTACTGGCTATATATATATATATATATATATATATATATATATATACACACATATATATATATACACATATATATATATGTGTATATATATACGTATATATATATATATACACACACACACATATGTATATGCATGCATTTCTCATATCCTCCTTTGAATTGGTTTTGTCATCTTGCTGGTCCTCATTAATGAGTTAATAAAAAATTTGGCATGTGCTCAGAAACTGAGAATTAAGTTTTTAACATTTTGAGAATTACTTTTGGTATTAAAAATAGAGTTAATGCTGAATCCTGCTAGCCATAAGTAACATTCTTCCCACAAATACATGAATCATATTTTTAAAAAGTTGTATCACTGGGGATCCCTGGGTGGCGCAGCGGTTTGGCGCCTGCCTTTGGCCCAGGGCGCGATCCTGGAGACCCGGGATCGAGTCCCATGTCGGGCTCCCGGTGCATGGAGCCTGCTTCTCCCTCTGCCTGTGTCTCTACCTCTCTCTCTCTCTGTGTGTGACTATCACAAATTAAAAAAAAAAATTATCAGCATTTGTAATGCTTGTTTTTTCTTTTTTAAAAGATTTTTATTTATTTATTCATGAGAGACACAGAACTACTGAGACAGTTCAGACGCTGAACTACTGAGCCACCCGGGCTGCCCCTGTAATGCTTGTTTTGACTGACATACTAATGATTTTTATAACTAAATCTGGAAATTTAAAAAAAAAATTTTAACTCTTATGTTTTTAACTTAGTTTCCTTTAAAAGCAGGGCCTGAGATAAGGCCTTCTGTATAGGTCGTATATTTCAGGAGGAGATTCTAGAGAACAGGAGAGGGGAGTGAAGCACAGTAGGGATGGTCAAAACAGGGTTCATTATTGAGCTGGTTATCCTTCTTAGTCGAGGATTGCCTCAGAGGAGTTAATTTCCTAAGAAACTATATGTATAGAGGTGACAGAGAGCCTTGAGGCAGAAAGCAAGAGATAAAGGAATGCAGCACTTTTTTTAAAAAAACTATCCTATAATCCTGTAGTTGCACTACTAGATATTTACCCCAAGGATACAAAAATACAGATTGTATTATAGAGGCACATGCACCCTAATCTTTGTAGCAGCATTATTAACAACAACCAAACTATGGAAAGAGGCCAAATGTCCTTCAACTAATGGATGGAATATTACTCAGCTATCAAAAAGAATGAAATCTTGTCATTTGCAACGACAGGGACAGAGCTAGAGTGTATTATGCTAAGTGAAATAAAGTCAGTCAGAGAAAGACAAATACCATACGATTTCATTCATGTGTAAAATTTAAGAAGTAAAACATGAACATATAGAGCAGGGAAAAAAGAGAAAGAAGAAAAGAAACCATATAGACTCTTAACAATAGAGAACAAATTTAGGATTGATAGAGGGAAGTGGGTGGGGGTTGGGCTAGATGAGTAATGGGTTTTAAGGAGAGCACTTGTTATGATGAGCACTGGGTGTTGTGTGTAAGTAATGAACCAATGAATTCTACTCCTGAAATCAATATTGCACATATGTTAACTAACTAGAATTTAAAGAAAGTTTGAAGAAAAAAAAAGAGATAAGGGAATACAGTGATAGGTACATATCCTCAATTTCCTAATGTAGCAGGTCACCACAGTGACAGCTAAAGGGGGATAAAAGAGGGCAAAAGATGTAAAATAAGGTATGAAAGTTATCTAACATAGTTTCTTTTTTTTAAAAGATTTTATTTATTTATTTATTTATTTATTTATTTATTTATTTATTTATTTATTTATTTATTTATGAGAGACATGGAGAGAGAAAGGCAGAGACACAGGCAGAGGGAGAAGCAAGCTCCATGCAGGGAGCCCCACATGGGACTCGATCTGGGGCCTCCAGGATCAGGCCCTGAGCTGGAGGTGGCACTAAACCGCTGAGCCACCAGCGCTGCCCTCTAACATAGTTTCTTATAATCAAAAGAAATTTTAGTATTTTAATTCCAATTAAATACATATTTTTACTATAGAGAAGTATGGCACAGTGATCAATAAAAGAGTATTTTTTAAAAGGTTTTATTTGTTTTTTTTTTTTTTTTTTTGAGAGAAAGAGAGCACGACCAAGGGAGAGGGGCAGAGGGAGAAGCAGACTCCCCACTAAGCAGGGAACCCAATGTGAGGCTCCATCCCAGATCCTGGGATCATGACCTGAGCCAAAGACAGATGCTTAACTGACTGAGCCACCCAGGTGCCCCAATAAAAGACTGTAAAGCATATAAAAGCATTTCATTCAGTTAAAATCCTGTGGGTATGGTGAAAGCAATACATGTTTAAGGAGAATCTGTGATAGAAAATTTACAACTGTTAAGAGCTTGTGTATGTATTAGTTTTAAGGGGATAAGGTGGGTATAACATTTCTGTGGCACTCAGATTCTAGTGTATACAGTCTAAAAAGTGATGTAAGTTTTATTTTTGAATGTTAATATTTACAGTATGCCAGAAATTATGTCCTTGGCAGTTATCTAATGAAACTTTTAAATATCAAGTTACGTGTGTCAAAAGTACATAGTTTTCAAAATTCTTTCAAGGATTATTCGACCTAAATTTATTTCAAGACTACTGGTTTCAAACATTCCTCAACTGATAGTGCAAATATTTATGTAGCACTATGTGCCAGGAACTATTCTAAACCTTCCAGTGACATTTGTTCTTCTGATCCTGATAACAACCTGATGGATTGGGTTCTATTACCATCATTATCATCTCTGCTTTATAGATTGGAAACTGAGGCACACAGCGGATAAGTAACTTACCCAAGCTAGTAGGTATCAGAGCTGTGATTTGAATGTGGGCAGTTTGGTGAATCCACCCTTTTAACCACCATACCATCTGATGCAGTTTGTTTGTAGTCAACCCGCTCAAGGAATGTATCAGTGCCTAGCTATAGAAGGGGTCTAAATTTTCAGGATAACTAATACAGTTACAAAAAAAGAAAACATAATTGTATATTCCAAAAACTTTTTTTCAAAACCCCCTTCTTCATGAAAACAGAAATATTTTATAGTCAGAGCTGAGATTTTTCAGGTATTTGAGGTTTAAATTGGCAGATGTTTAAATTTTTCTTTTTAAAAAGATTTATTTATCTTAAGGGGGAAGTGCAGAGGGAGAGAGAGAATCTTGAGCAGACTCCCTGCTGAGCACAGAGCCCAGGGCAGGGCTGTATCCCACGACCCTGAGGTCATGACCTGAGCCGAAATCAAGAGTCAGACGCTCAACTGGCTGAGCCCCCCACGTGCTCCTTACGTGTTTATTTTATTCTCCCTTGGTGGCATCTAAATCTCAGAGAATCATGCAGAGTCATGGCGTTGCCCCAGCTGACATCTTCCGAGACGGAGGGTATTTCTCCCTGGGCCTGGCGCCTCCCTCCGTGAAAGCGCCTGCGGAGATGTCCGTCTTCCTCTCGGCCTCCAGGGGGCAGTCCACTCACTCGGTTCCTTGGTCTTGTCTGCAAGACCCCTCTGGCTCCTTCAGCCCCTCACTACACTTCTAGTCCCTTCTGTGGGCAGGAAAATTGACCGCCCTCCCGGGCCACTCAAGCAGGAGTGACTGCCCACAGTTAGGCGGCCTCTCCGGGCCTGGCGCTGAGGGGTGCTTGCCTCGGGTGCCCCCTTGCCCCCAGCAGCAGCCGACCTGACGCCACAATCCGGAGGCTCCAGCCAGCTACTAAATCATAATCCATATGGTTATACTGCTTTCCTCCTGTCGGGGATGAAGCAGGGACCTGACTTTATTGGAAGAGAGTCTTCGGGCAGCTCGGGTGGCTCCGCAGTTTGGTGCCTGCAGCCCAGGGCGGGATCCTAGAGGCCCGGGATCGAGGCCCTGCGTGGGGCCTGCTTCTCCCTCCGCCCGTGTCTCTGCCTCTCTCCCTCTCTCTATGTCTCTCATAAATAAATAAATAAATAAATAAATAAATAAATAAATAAATAAAATCTTTAACAGAAAAAAAAAAGGAAGAGAGTCTTAATATGGATTTTTTATCCCACCAAGCTGCTGCTGCTTCTTCTTCTTCTTCTTCTTCTTCTTCTTCTTCTTCTTCTTCTTCTTTTAAAGATTTTATTTATTTATTCATGAGAGACACAGAGAGGGGGAGAGAGAGAGAAACAGAGAGAGGCAGATTCCATGCAGGGAGCCCGATGTGGGACTCGATCCTGAGTCTCTAGGATCACACCCTGGGCTGAAGGCCGCGCTACACCGCTGAGCCCCCGGGCTGGCCTCCCCACCAAGCTTCTACAGTGTCACCCCGTCTGTGGATTTTCAGTCTGCTTTATTTACCATCATGCTACCTGGCTCAAAATTGCCTTGGAGGAGTGAACTCACATTACAGCGATGCTTGCGTGTGAGACCTGGATTGGAAACTGGGCAGGGGTGGGAGGGGAGAGTCAGAAGCCTAGGAGGCCTCGGTTTTGAAGGCATGACCTTGCAGGTGTGACATGGCTCTGGAGCTCACAGTTCCGGCAGCAGCTTCCTGAGCCCCGCTTGTAGCTATGGTGTTATATTCCAGCAGGACAGTGGCTTCCTTAATCCCAGAAGGTACCTAAAGTGGTTTAATCCTGGAACCAGAGCCTGAGAGAGTAGATTCCGAATTCTCCACCTTCCCTATTGATATAAAACTTCCATGTTCTTTTTCAGGACAATCTGTGATATTGTCTGGGAGTCATTCCTTGAGGCTCAGCCCAGTATCTTTTTCCTATAGCCCTTCCACCGATTTTTTAGCACCTAATTTTCTGTATTAAATGCTTTTCTGATTAAAATAGTTAGAATGGCTCCTATTAACCACAACAGAACCATACTGGCTCTAGTGGTAAACTTTCCTAATTAAGATATCATATATATAGATGTGACTCCAAGGTCATCACTTTGAGGTTCTAGATTTGTGACTGGATGTAGTAAATGAAGAGACTTTGGGTTGCATCACCTTTAGTGAGGTGGGTAATTGCACTTTGAGTTGCATTACATTAATTGGGATTTTTCTGAAGTGTAGATAGGGGGCAGGGGGAAGGCTATGTAGGGCAAATTAGTGGATTTTATGGACATTTATAATTCTTTTTCGCCATTGCACTAAAATTCATTCTTAGATTTAAGAAATCCTTCACCTTATACATTTTGAAAAGAAGGCAAAACCCCCTTTCCATTTTAGAAGTTGGAAATACCAGATAATTGCTTTCCCAGCCTCCTCTTCTGCTAGGTTAAAGGCTCATGACCTAGGTTCAGCCAGTCAGATAGGCCTTCTGCAGTTTTCTGCAGCAGAAGTTTGACTGAATTCTTGGGGGGAATGGTGGTTGTAGTGCCCATGTGCAATGTTGGAAACTGGTAGTGTTGGCTGTACAAGCTTATAGCTTAGTGGCAACAGTAGTAGTGTCTTCCCCAGCATATCTGTAACGTGTACCCCCAAAGTGGTTCTCCAGCCTCCTTGGGAATTTATGATCTATTCAATGTTATATAATTTTTTTCCATGAATAAGCCAGAGTAAGTCACTCACTGTGACTGATATAGTTGTCAATAACCATTGTTCAAAAGGTTATAGCAGCATCTTCAAAAGTATATTTCATGGAAGAGAAAGTCCTTGACTCACTACATTTGGACAGTAATATATCTCTTGGAATGATTCATAATTCAAAGGAATATTTTAGAACCTCTGGGAGGTCTCACAAGAAAGAAATTTGTACCTGTTAGCAGACCAAGTATGATGCTGACACACGGAGGGAGGGGGGCACACTGAGAAAACTGCAGTGAAACATGGCCAGAACCAGTGGGTTACGTCAGCTTTGAATCCCACTTTGGTTTTGGACTTTGAGATATGCGAGGTGACATTCCCTTATATTTAAAACAGCTCAAGTTCAGCTTCCCACTATTTGCCATGAAAAGTGATAAGAACCATCATCTAACATCTTAGCTGTTCATTTATTTGACTTTCTCACCACCAATGACGTCAACTCTCTCAGCAACCCACTCCAAGGGTCTCATCTTGTTATCACTCAAAATTGTTCTACCTTTGAAATCTTGAACGCAGATATTCTAGTCTTTGACCACAAGCACCTATTTGTCCTTTTGACCTCACCGATCAACATCTCCTATTACACTTTGACCTTATCCAGTTCTTCTGATGTAACTTGCTCAACTTTCCACTGGTGGATCTATAGGCCTGCCCTACATCTGTCCCATCTTCTCCTTCTTTCCCTCTTTTTCAGTGAAGAAGATGGCTCCTACTTATCAGAGACAAATCAATCCTTCCATTGAGCTCTGGAACTATCCCCTCCTTGTACTTAGATTTTTTCCATCTATAAATGTTTCTTTTTCTCTCTCTTTTGTATCATCCATCTATGGTCCATTGGATCATTCCTATACACATTTAAACAAGCGCTGGTTTTCTCATTTAAAAACAAACCATCTGGAGTGCCTGGATTGCACAGTTGCTTACACAGTGGACTCTTGGTTTTGGCTCAGGTCATGATCTCATGGTTGAGAGACTGAGCTCCATGTCAGGCCCCACACTCAGTGAGGAGTCTGCTTGGAGTTCTCTCCCCTGTCTCCCTTTCTCTCTGCTTGTGCTCTTTCTCTAGTAAATAAGCCTTTAAAAAAATCATATGGAGGTGCCTGACTGACTCAGTCAGTAGAGCATGGAGCTCTTGAGCTTGAGGTCATGAATTCAAGCCCCACTTTGAGGGATAGAGATTACAGTAAAAAAAAAAAATCTTAAAAAAATATATATATAGTAAAAATAATCCGTAGATTTTATGTGTCTCTTCAACTTGACCTATGCTGTCAACCTTTCATCATTCTTATTCATTCTTCAACCTTTACCTTCTCCATTCTGACATATCCCTTTACAACTCCACCTATATGGCTCCTACTAAGGTAATGGAGAAGATATGGGATTAGGAGGTGAGTGAAGGAAATCTAGCTGAAAAAATTATTTTTGAAAGTTCTCTTTCTAATTCTGACTTGCATGGGTAATGCTTGATACAACCTCTAATGCATATTTGATATCTGTGCCAATAAACACCCTGATATGCTGCTGGTCAAAATACTGTATTTTTGTTCATTGCTTTAAGACTTCCAAAGGATCAGAACTACTGAAAAAAAGAGGAAATGTATCCCAGTGGGCCTAACAGTGAACTTTCCTATAGTGTTCCTTATCAAAGCAAATAGCACCACCCTCCACTGTTCTACATGTCAGAGACCTGAGACTATTCTTGACATCTTCTTCTCCCTTACTTCTTAGTCATCAATTACTGTTAATTCTTTCTCCTAAATATTTTTAAAAATCTATTCACTCCTTGTTATAGGCTGATTTATGTCCCCTCTCCATTGATATGCTGACCAATACCTCAAAATGTGACCACATTTGGATATGGACTCTTTAAAAAGGTAATTAAATTAAAATGAGGTCATATTGGGTGGGCCCTAATCCAATATGACTGATGTCCTCATAGGAAGAGATTAAGGCACAGAAGAGGGAAGATCATGTGAAGATACAGGGAGAAGATGGCTATTTACAAGTTAAAAAGAGAGATCTTAAGAAGTCAATCCGATCTCAGACTTCTAGCCTCCAGGACTGTGAGGAAATTAATTTCTGTTATTTAAGCCACCCAGCCTGTAGTAATTGGTTATGGAAAGCCAAGCTAACTAATACATTCTTAGTCTCTATCACCACCAGCAGCAGCATTTGTTGCCTAGATTTTTTGCAGTATCAGATCCATCAGGGAAGGGCTTTTAACTTAACTTGCTGCTATATCCTCAAAGCCTAGGACACAATCTGGCACATAGTAGACATTTAATAAATATTAATGAAACAGTTAAATAAATGAATAGCCACTCAAGCAGTGTCCTTGCAGCCATCCTTGTCTCTGTTTCTAACTGTTCTTCACCGAGATTACTCTCTTTATATTAAAACTCAGGTTACATCATTTCCCTGCTTTATTGTCTCTCTTCCATTATTCTCAGGATGAAGTCCAAAATCAATAATATTGTTTAAGTGGATGGTATAATTTGGCCCACAAGTCACTCTTCGTCTTCAATACATCTTATTCTCTCATTCTATCATGAGTGTTTCAGTCACAATTGTGTTCTTTCCATCTTTCAAAGTTCTTCGTGGCCTTAACACACGCTATTCCCTCACTGGAGTGTCCTTCCCCATATTTTAGCCTACTTCATTCTTCAGAAATCCCACCTAAATGTTATTCTGTAAAACTTTTCCTAATCATGCCACCAAAATGGCCTTATATTTTCACTGCTTTTCCTTTTGTTTAAAAAAAAAACAAACTATTTATTTATTTTTTTGAGAGAGAGAGAGAAAGATAGCAAGAGTGAGCAGAAGCAGAGATGAGAGAGAGAAGCAGTCTACCTGCTGAGCAGGTAGCCCCATGTGGAGCTCAATCCCAGGTCCTGGGATCATAACCATGACTTACAGCCCAAACTGTAATCAGACCTGTATGCCATAAATGAATAGTTGTGTGAAAGCATGGACAGTGTTAATTAATTTCCTAGGGCTAACTGTTCTACTTTAGCTCTCATGTACAAACAGCAAGCCCAAGGTCCAGAAGAAGTACAAATTATCTCTGGGTAAGAAGGATGGAGTAGATGGCAGGATGACTAAGGAGTTTTCTAGATAAAGGAGGGATATTAAGGAAGACACTTAAGGTAGAAGAAGCTGGTTTGTAAAAACACTGAGGTTTAAAGCAGTTTTTGGAAGCTATGCGTCATTCTGTATGTCCAGAGAGCAAGGACCAAAAACCTTAGAAGTGAAAGATAAAGAGAGAAAAGGATCAGATCAAGTTTGCTAACGAGGTTGAATTTTATTCTTATAGTGCAGCAAACATCACTGATTTTTCCAGTTCTTTGTTTAGGTCTGCTTTGTCTCTTACACATCAATACTTAGAAGAGTCATTTAACCCTGCTGAGCTTCAGTTTCCTTTCCTGTTGAATGGTTGTTAAGAGACGTGAGATAGTGTGTGGAGGGTACTTCAGAGGTTCCAGGAATAAAGTAGATGCTTATCAAATGTTAGTTCCCTTTGGGGGCACCTGACTGGCTCAGTCAGTAGAGCATGTGACTCTTGATCTCCAGGTCGTGAGCTCGAGCCCCAAGTTCGGTACACCCAATCTAATTTTTTTTTATTAAAAAAATGTTAATTACCTTTCTTTCACCCCTATAATCAGGTTGATTTCCCCAGATGTCTTTTGGTCTGTCCTGAGAGCATGAAGTTCCCATTTGGAACACAAGAGGGAGTATGAGACTGAACCTTTGCAAAGGGTTACAGGGCCCGGGCCTCCCTTAGCAAACCCTCTGAGAAAGACAAATGGGAGAGGTTCTTCCAAAATCAGAAAGGCAACCTGACTTATTTGAAAGATTCTAAGTAAGTGGTAACTGTTCTTCAGGTTCCTGGATATGTATTTGAAGGGGGAAACTGTTGGCAAGCGTGCTGGATTTAGTTAAAAGATCCCTTAAAGTAGCTGGTATTTTTGACTAGCCTATTATATACCACCTATTTTACATACATTATCACTTTTAATTTAACTCTCTGAAAAAGGCAGTAAAATAATTCTCATCCCCTTTTTACAGATGAGCAACCTGTGTGATCAAGACTACATATGACTACAAATGGTGAAAGTTGGATTTGAACCTAGACCTCTCTGATTCCAAAACTTACGTGCTTTTGATTATCCCACACTGTTTTACCTTAGAAAGCCTTGGGGTTTATTTTCATTCAACTCCCTTATTTAACAGAGATTGTCCAAATAGAGAACCGGTCAGTGGTGAGTGATAACTGATGAGACCAAGAGGGACTTTGTGTCCCGGGTGGACTGAAGACCCCGACCACAGGCCATATCTGTGCCCGTGCTGCTGCTGCCTTATAAACATCCTGCAAGATGTGAGGTTTTCAGTTTGGTCAGTTAGCCATAGCCTCACTCTGGGACAATACTGGCCTATCTGGCCCTTAAGTTCCTCATCTCTAAAATGAGGTGACTCCTTCTCCTCCAACAGGTCTCAACTCAAATGTCACTTCCCTATTTAAATCAACCTATTTAGATCATTCTAACATAATCCCCTCTCCTAGTTACTTTTGTTCCATCATCTTGTTGGAATATTTCCTTTAATGTGCTCATCATTAACTGAAGTTATCTTATGTATTTTGTTTACTTATTTGTTTTTCCCTCTGCCCCAGGATTGATAACCTTCCAATGAGTAGGGCTCTGTATGTGTATTTGTTTATTTAAATATTTTATTTTTTTAAAGTAATCTTTACATCTCACATGGGGCTTGAACACACAACCCCAAGATCAAAAGTCACATGCAGCCAGGCACCCTTGTGGTAGGGGATTTTAAACTGGGTTTAGAGAGAGCCCCCTGCTGCTGCCATGTGGAGCTTGGGTTACAGGGGAAATTGGAGGCTGTGGTGACAGTAGGACAGTGAGGAGGAGGCTGTGGCCCTGGAATGGAGAGGAAGGAATGGAATGGAGAGTGCTCAGGAGGTAGAATGGATTAGCTCCTGCGAAGGACTGGCAGGGTGGGTGAAGGAAGAGGGACGGGCTGGTGGGAGCACCCGGGCTCTGACTATCCACATCTTGAATGTTTCCCCGTGTGTCTCAGATTGCACCGCTGCTGACGGTGGTATGCCCTGATGATGGGACCGTGTCCTCAATGGGCATGTAACCAATTTCACTTATAAACTTATTATGTTAGTGGAGAGAATGGCCAAGCACATTATTTATTTTACAAATGAAGAAACTGAAGCACAGAGAAGGAAGGAATGATTAGTGCATGAAGTGCCATTTGAAATACTCATTTTCTAAATCTATTCCCACTCTGGTGGTAGATTGGTGAAACGCAGCAGGTATCTTCCTCCCTTGTGTCCTATCCATACCCCTTTGTGGTGTGTTCTTTCCAGAGGTGAAGTTTATTTCTCCACTCCTTGGAATCTGGGCTGTGTTTATGACTTGACATGGCCTACAGATAGAGTATATGTGATGTTATGCAATTTCTGAGGCTAGGCCTTAAGGGACTGCATCTCTGCATCTTCTGCATTCTGAGAGGGTAGCCCTGAGGCCTCTGTGGGAGCTGGTCTAGCCTACTGGTAGGTTAGGACTGGAGAAGAACCAGGCTTTCAGCCTTCGGCAGAACCAACTGCCAGACCCATGGGTGAGGCCGTCTTAGACCTCTCAGTCCAAGGGACCGCTCAGAGTGATTTCAGATAAAACCAGCAGACTAACCATTCAGCCATTTACAGAATTGTGAGAAATAATACATTGTTGCTGTTTTTTTTAAAGATTTATTTATTTATTTATTTATTTATTTATTTATTTATTTATTTATGAGAGAGAGAGAGAGAAAGAGAGAGAGAGAGAGAGAAAGAGAGAGAGAGGCAGAGACACAGGAGGAAGGAGAAGCAGGCTCGACTCCAGGAGCCTGACCCGGCACTCAATCCCGGGACTCCAGAATCGTGCCCTGGGCCAAAGGCAGGTGCTAAACCCCTGAGCCACCCAGGGATCCCCATTTTTGCTGTTTTAAGCCACGAATTTTTGGGAGTGGTTTGTCTGCAGCAGTAAGCAACTTCTGTGCTCCTGTTGTCAGTAAATAGCTTCCTGGCCTACCTGATGGTTCATGCAGTTCCTTCTCCCTCATTGCTCGCATTTAATCCTTCCTAAGTACATATCAAAACTCTCTCTACTTCCCCACTGCTAGGACAAAAGGTCTTTTTTTTTAAATAGACATTTTATTTATTTGTTCATGAGAGATGCAGAGAGAGACACACACAGGGAAAGAGAGAGAGAGAGGCAGAGGCACAGGCCGAGGGAGAAGCAGGCTCCATGCAGGGAGCCCGATGTGGGACTCGATCCCGGGTCTCCAGGATCAGGCCCCAGGCTGAAGGCAGCGCTAAACCGCTGAGCCACCAGGGCTGCCCTCTTCTTCTTCTTCTTTTTTTTTTTTTTTTAAGATTTTATTTTACTTATATGACAGAGAGCGAGAGAGAGAGCAAGCACACACACAAGCAGGGGAGTGGCGGGCCAAGGGGCAGAGGACTCGAAATCCTGACCAGAGCTGAAGGCAGACGCTTAAAGGACTGAGCCACCCAGGTGCCCCAGGACATGAGTTCTGATACTCTTCATCTTTCGCCTGGACTGTCACAGCAAGCTCTCGTGTGCTCCCTGTGTGTTAAGTGCTGTCTCTCGCTCCCTACCCTTCCCGTTCTACTTGTCATACCTGCCAGCATCAGAGCATTCTTTGTTACATGCATAGGTTGCCATGTTACTCCATTGCTTAAAGCCTTTTGCTTGCAAGGTAAATTCCAGCATTTTAAACATGATTTATGAAGGTTTTTTAAAAAAGGATTTTATTTATTCATGATAGACACAGAGAGAGGCCGAGACACAGGCAGAGGCAGAGGGAGAAGCAGGCTCCATGCAGGAAGCCCGACATGAGACTCCATCCTGGGTCTCCAGAATCACGCCCTGGGCTGAAGGCAGCGCTAAACCGCTGAGCCCGCTGGCTGCCCGGGATTTACAAGGTCTTAAGATCATCTGGCCCCTGCTTCTTCTCATCCTGTGTTCTGCTACTTCTCTCATTGAGCCCTGTTTCTAGAGCTGCTTCACAGGTTCTGGTGACCTTCTGGCACCTGCTTAAGCTCCCTCATTGCATGAGGCAGCCTCTGAAGGGGTCAGGTGAAAACACTTAACCTGTCAACATGCCTAAGTTCCTAGCTGGTCATGAGGGACTCATACTGGGATGTGGATTTGAACTTTGTAAAGATTTGAACATTCCAAATGATATCCACCCTTATGATACTACTAAATGACTATTCTTATTCAATAAGAAGCATCAATTTTATATTTCATATAAATATCAGGAGCTGGAGAAGGTGATTACTCTGGGAATTAGAAAAGATTTAAGGGAATTTTGTTTGTAGGACTCTTAATCACAGTGGTATTCACTGAACAACCACAATTCTGGAGTCTAATAGAAAGAGTTCTAGACTTGGAATCAGACAGACTTGGTATCTGGTTCTGCCATTTATCAGAGATGCACCCTTGGCAAGTCACTTAAATTTTCTGAGTTCTGTTTCCTCATTTATAAAACAGGAAACATTGTATGATTGTATTGAGGACTAAATGAGATAAAAGACATGAATGAACCCATCATATTTTAAGGTCTTAGTGGTTATAATTATATATATATATATATATATTTTTTTTTTTTTTTTTTTTAAGATTCTATTTATTTATTTGAGAGAGACCATGAGTGGGGGGTGGTGGCAGAGGCATAAACAGACCTCCTGCTGAGTGGGGGGCCCATGCAGGGCTCAATCCCAGGACCCTGAGACTATGACCTGAGCCAAAGGCAGATGCTTAACTGACTGAGTTACCCATGTGCCCCTTGATAATCGTAGCTATTAATCAATCTGATCCAAGGCAAAAGGTAGAGTTTTGGGAGTAAAATATGTCTTTTTTTCTGTTTTTATTTGGGCATTTAGATCTGGAAGTGAAGGCAATTAAATAAAATTTGATTTGTTCTTTCTGGTGGTAACCTACTAGTCAATAGGGAGATAGCTATTGGGGGACATAACTGATACAGTTCAAGTGTCAGAAGGGGCCTCTCTGTCCCCTTAAGATCTAAATGCATTGGGCTTGAACCTCAATTTTCACATTTTATAACCCTTATAAGTTCCAAGCCTTCCTGGAAATTTTTGTAAATTCTTCGAGGGCTGTGTTCTCATAGTCTCTGCCTCTAGTCTTCTTTTTCAACTCAGAAAAACAGACCATTGCACAATTTCACTACTCACTCATCCTCAGTACTCCCCTCAGAAAGCATTCCTGAGTTTAATGGCCTTTACTAAAGTCTCAAGAGTGGCAGAAGGTGGTCACATCATACATATGACAATGTATCCCATTATGCATTCTAGAGCTTAAACACTCTTGTGTCCACCTGCTATGGAACAGTTTCTTCTGACCTTTTACCCATGTAGCCCAACCCTTACCACTCATTTTCCTACTCATCTTTTTTCTTTCCCCTTCCAAGTTCTCTTTATTGCCTTTCCCTCCTATTTTGCCAAGTGAATTCTAAATTCTCCTCCCTTTCCTAGCCAAAATAATATAGTGTTCCTCCTCCTCCCACCCTCACATAGCCACATTCTTCAAGGCCCTGAGTAGGACAAAGGACCTTCTATACATTAGTGTCTATCCTTCTTGGAAGGCAGTTGTGACTAAAAATAGCATTTTTTTTTATAATAACCACAATGTTCCCCATTTGTTGAATGTTTACTATGTGCCTGACTCTCTATCAAGTGGGTTCCAGTAGCTATCTCATTTTCTTATTTGGTCTTTACAATGACCCTGGGAGGGAGGTAGCTCTCATTACTGTTATTTCTACAAATGAGTATAAGGTATGTGCATGTCAGAAAAAATTATGTAATTTGCATAAGATCACAGAGTGAGGAGGTGGTGGAACAAGGGTTGGAAACCCGATCTTGCTGGCTCCAAGTCTGTGCTCCTTCCATTTTACAATGTGGCCTTCCAGGGGAAGGAGAAAGAGAAAGTAATCAGAAGATCCAAGGCTACATAAACACTACACCATCTGTTTTTATATTGCTTCACAACTTTAAAAGGATAATTTTGTATCTTATCTCATTATTCCTGCAAAGAAGGAATAGTATTATCATCTCACCTATTTTGATAGGAGTAAACTAGGGTCTTGTAGGAGATGGGGAGTGAGGGAGCAGGTGGTATAGGATATTTGATCTTGAGATCACAGAGGCACTTGTTTGGGGCCAGTAAGACATTCCAGTGTGACTGTGGGAGCCAGGGAGCCAGGGTGATGTGAAGAGGAGACCAAAGACTAAGGGATCAGGAAGCCACGTGGCTAGTGAAGCCAGGCTGGCAGGACAGGGACTAGTGAGGATAACCACAAGCCTGGGGCCGAAATCTTCAAGGCATAAGGAGTAACTGGGGGTCAGTGATGTTTGTGATGATGAGGAGTAGAAGGTGGGATGGCTGAAGAGCAAAGGAGAAGGAATTCTTGTACAAGGGTAGAAGTGGCAATGCTGACTCCACCTCCTAGTTTTATGGTTTGTGGGGAGTGGGAAAATCAGAAGCCTTCTTGCAGAGGGCTACAAGAGGAGTCTTGGAAGAGGGTCAAGTTTCAAAAAAGGCAAAGAAGTAACCTGAAAACTCTCTGAAGAAGCAGAGGATGTAGAAGAGTTTATTGACAAGGGAATGGGGGTTCTAGAGGTGGAAAGTTCTGCCAGAGAGGTGGGCAGTGGGAAAGTGAATGGGTGGGAGGAGGATGGAGAAGCTCAGAAATGTATAAGGATAAGTTGAAGAGAGAAGTTAGACAACCAGAGAGACTATGAATTGGGCAGTTCCCCAGGTTGGAGAGACAAATTGCAGATAAGGTCATAATGGCACTTGGAGGAAAAATGGTTTTGGTAGCTGACTCAGACCTCTAAGATTTGGAATGGAGGAAGAGTGGGGGGGGGGGGGGCGGGGAGGAGGACGATGATTCTAAGCCAACTTGGCAGCTATATCTGTGACCTTGGGAAGACTTAAAGTGAAGTCCAAGCCAGGATGGGAGGTCGAATTGCCTCCTCTACCTGCCACCCCTGACAGAACTGGGACTTCCTAATGACTAGGCAATAACATTTTCTCACTCCAAGCTACTGCTAATAAAGGGGAGCCATTGAAAGGGTTTGTTTTGTTTTAATAAGGTTGATGGTAACATGGTGATATTTAGAACAATCGCTCAGGCTGCTGGTGTACAGAATGAGTTGGAGAGTGCAAGTGTGGAGGTCCGTAGAAGGCTGTTACAGCAGTGCAGGTAAGAAGAGATGAGGCCTGAACCAGAGTGAGAGCTGTGGACGTGGAGAGGAAGGGCAGGGTGGGATATTTAAGGAGATATTATTACGGGATCGATGGGTTGCGGGACGTAAAGGAGTGCTTAAGGTAGAGGACAAGGCCCAGGTTTCTGACCTCATTTCTTCTCGTAGTCAGCGGTCCAGTTCGGCCTTTCTCCCTGGGCTTTTGTGAGCTTCAAGCGACATGACCGGAGAGTGCCTGGGCAATAATGGCAAGGCCAGGTCCCCGTCATCATCTACATTATTATTAAAGCTCTCTGATCACCGTCGTAAGTTCAGTCTGCGGGATGAGACGTGACAAATCACAGTAGTCGCCCAGATATCGGCGAACTCGGGGTGGGGCGGCGGGGGCCCAAGGTACCACGGATTTCCTACACCTGGCGGCAGCTCGAGCCTGGGGCGGGGCGGGACGGACGCGGGCCCCGCCCCATCGGGCGGCCGTGGGCGGGGCCTGGGCGGCCGTGGGCGGGGCCTGGGCGGCCGTGGGCGGGGCCTCCGCGCAGTCGCCGGCGCCTCAGCCCCAAGTAGCCGCCGTGGGCGCCCGCCCCGCCCGGTCCGCGAGCCCCGCTGCGCCCCCGGCCGCCCGATCTGCGGTCCCGCTGCTTTGCCGGCGGCCAGCCGCTCGTCCCGCGCCCGGAGTCCCAGGTAAGGGGCGCGGCCCGGGTTCCCCTCCCGGAGGGAATCGGGGCGCTGGCGGCGGCGAGCGGGGCCAGGGGCGCGGGCGGCGGGAGGGACCCCGAGGAGCAGGGCGGCGGGAGGCCTGCGGAGGGGGCACCGCGGCCGGGGCGAGGCGCTGGCCCGGGGAGGGGCGCCGAGGGCTGCTCCGAGGGCAGGGGCGGCGGGAGGTGGGGGAGCGCGAGCGGCCCCTGGGGGACTCGGGGCGTTGCGGGCGGGGACACGTAGGGACGGACTGAGCCAGACGGTGCGGGACGGGGGTGCGGGCCGCGAGGGGAGGGGCGCTGGGCAGCGCTGGGTGCTGCTCGGGGACCGAGGAACAGGGCGACGGGCTGTGAGCCGGGAGCTGGGAGCGGAAGGGACGCGGAGCCCGAGGCCGGCGGGCGGGATGGCCGTGGGGGGCCTGGAGGCGCGGCTCAGAGCGGGGAGCTGGGGGCCCGGCTGGGTCTACCCAGACTGCGGAGGGAGGGGCGGGGCGCGGGGGACAGGGCGGTGGCCTGGGACCCGGGCTGCGGGCGCCTGGGGGCTGGCAGCGGAGAGCGGGCGGGGAGCAAGCGGGATCGGGCGTGGGGCGGGCGGGAAGCTGGCGGGATCCGGCGCGGGGCGGGCTGGGATCGGGCGGGGAGCTAGCGGGATCCGGCGGAGAGCGGGCGGAGATCGGGCGGGGAGCGGGCGGGATCGGGCAGGGATCCGGCGGAGAGCTAGCGGGATCCGGCGGGGAGCGGGCGGGGATCGGGCAGGGATCCGGCGGAGAGCTAGCGGGATCCGGCGGAGGGCGGGCGGGGAGCGGGCGGGGATCGGGCGGGGGGCTAGCGGGATCCGGCGGAGAGCGGGCGGAGATCGGGCGGGAGCGGGCGGGGAGCGGGTGGTGGGGTGCGGAGGAACCGTCGGGAGCTTGGAGACCGCGCAATGGGTGTGCTGGGTTGGGCTGGAGGAAGCCAGGTGTGGGTTGTGTGAAGGTGGAAACATAATGGGGCCCGTAGTGAAGTCCATGGGCACCCGGGTGCTAAACGTGTCCTAGCCACTCAGAAGGCCGGGGCGGGGGTGCAGGCACTGAACTCTTCCACTGCCACCTGGGATCACAGACAAGGAGAGAATTTTGGACAGAAAAATTCATCCACTGGCCGCCTCTGTTCTAGAATCCAAATGTGGGAAGGACTTTAGGGAGGGCAAGGAGGCAGCCTCTGGAAGCTGCTAAAGGTGTGGAGCGGAATGCAAGAGAGGCAAGGCCTTCCATCTCAACTTCCTGGAATTCAGATGGAAAGGGGTTAGGGACAATAAAAGGAATATGTGTTCACAGGTGGGTGCCCACCTGTTCTGTGCATATTAAGGGAGAAAGACCCTGGAATTCCATGAAAAGCCCCAGCTATGGTAGTGGGAAGCCTTGGTAGTGTGTTAGCCAGAGAAGACATTTTGCCAGAAGAAGACGGATGGGTAAGGGAAAGCTTTCTGGTCATGAAGGATTGGATGTGGAGCACAGTGTGTTCCTATCAGAGGAAACACTCTGGGAAATGGCAAAACTCTAAAATGATCTCCAGTTCAATAAATAAATCTCCAGTTTCTTAAGGAATATGATGTGAAGAGAGATACCAATAACCTATAGAGGATGCTTTAAAAGATTTCCCCCCTGAGCTCGGAACTCCTTACAGTTCCTCCCCATCTCCCCAGAGTACAGCACAGGGTGTGATGCACAGGAGGTACTCCGTGAATGTTGATTCATTCAGGAACAAATGACCTGTTCATCCCCCATCCCTGAATTATTGTAAGGATGAAACATGATAACATGGGTGAAAAGAGCCTCATAAACTATAAAGCAGTGTACAAAAGAGAGAGGCCACTGGTATTACGCAGGCGTGCCTACATTCTGTGTGAGATGGAATACATTGAAAGCACTGAGCATGCCTGGCAGTTAGTAGGTGGGCAATAAGTGCTAGCTAATATACGGTTTCTGTGGCTCTAAGAGACTGGAGGAAACCGTGAGGAGGTGGGCTGCACTGGGCTGGTGGTGCTGGCCTGGGGAATGTCCAAAGAAAGGTTGAATTAGAAAAGTTAGTCGAGTATGGCTTTAGGGAGGAGTTTATCTATAATATGATAAGGTCCACATTTGCCCAACTCCTCTTCCTATCCTAAATAAATGTTCCCAGTGGGAAGATGGAGTACATTTATTGAGCACCTGCTGTATATCGTGTATTATCTAGATGCTTTACCAACATTGACTATAATTTCCCCAACAATGCTTGTTTTACAAATAGGAAACTGTGTCTTAGTCATGTAAAATTTCTTACCAAGGTCTCACA
The DNA here is from genome assembly GCF_048418805.1 of Vulpes vulpes. Classification (NCBI taxonomy): domain Eukaryota; kingdom Metazoa; phylum Chordata; class Mammalia; order Carnivora; family Canidae; genus Vulpes; species Vulpes vulpes. Next base: position 47,186,438 of record NC_132789.1, read on the forward strand.
GCTAATAAATGACAGACCTGGATGCTGAATCTAGTTTGTGTGATTTGGAACCCCAAGCTATTTCCACTACCCAGGATGACTTGGTAGAAGAAAACATGAAGCAGACAGATAAAAAAAAATTGTTAAGAGATTTATAAAGCACTCTCCCATATACTGGGAGAGTGTAATTCTTACAGCACTCTTCTAGGAAGTCTTTGATTAACTCATTGTATAGATGAGGAAACTGATCAGCCTAAGGTTTCACAACTGCCGAGAGAGAGCTGGGCCCAGCCCAGGTCTCAGACTCAATCTTGTGCTCTGTCCATCAAAAGAGAAGTTCATTCATTCACTTGTTTACTAAATGTAAAGCGTTGATCTCTTACTAGAGAGTAGGGCTCTCTCCTCTCTTTCCTCTCTGGAGTTAGCTTCTTCCTTAGGTGCTTGTTTCTGCTGCCTATCAGACTGGAAGCCTTATTTGTCTTTGGAGGGGCCATTTCCTTCTTTTCCCCAGCTTGGGACCAGAGATGACTTCCCAAATAGTCCCTGGGGGGATCCCTGGGTGGTGCAGCGGTTTGGCGCCTGCCTTTGGCCCAGGACGTGATCCTGGAGACCCGGGATCGAATCCCACGTCGGGCTCCCGGTGCATGGAGCCTGCTTCTCCCTCTGCCTATGTCTCTGCCTCTCTCTCTCTCTCTCTGTGTGACTATCATAAATAAATAAAAATTTAAAAACAAACAAACAAACAAATAGTCCCTGGGCCTTCATCTTTATTGCTTGTCACGGAGATAGTGAGCTCCGCTGCTCTATCATTTCTGTGACTGCCACAAAAGACAGGGAAGATCGGATTGATGCTTATCTTATAAATACATTCTGCACTCATATCTGCCTCAGGCGGCTGCCTGCTGGGCTGCTTTTGGCCTCTCTTCCAAATGTCTGTAGCCCCTGCCACCTTCCTGAAAAGATTCCCTTGGAGGCTTCCATCTGAATGTACCTTTCAACAGAACCTCTCTGCCCTCCGGCCCCTCCCTATTCTCACACCACCTACTGGGAAAGCTATGCTGTGTGCCCATAAACAGATGTTGACAGTATGGTAGCAAGTGCTAGGAAAGAGCTGCTCAGGTTGCTAGATATGCTTCTTTACTCACCCTAAAAATGTGAAGTTTTAAATTTCCCCGAGCCTAATCCAATCTGGGAGTCATTAAATAACAAGGTCTAGTCATAATACTCCAACTGATTTGCTGTATAACCTTGGACAAATCACTTGTCCTTATGGAGCCTCATTTTTTTTAACCTGGGAAATGAAGGGAAGTGGATCAGATTAGGAACTGAATGAAACTAATTTTTAGGGGTGCCTAGGTGGCTCAGTTGTGTAGGTGTCTGCCTACAACTTGGGTTATGATCCCAGGGTCCTGGGATGGAGCCCCACATTGGGCTCCCTGTTCGGAGGGGAGCCTGCTTCTCCCTCTCCCTCTGCTGCTCCCCCTGCTTGTGTTCTCTTTCCCTCTCTGTCAAATAAATTAATAAAATATCAAAAAGAAAGAAAAAGAAAGAAAAAGAAAAAAAGAAAAAGGAAGAAAGAAAACAAACTAGTTTCTACTCTTGCCTCACTTCCTGTGGCAGACATACCTCATAAAAGCAGGCACTTTTCCTGTTGATTCTCCAGGAGGCCACATGTGTTTTTCTCAACATGGTGTATGAAGCACATTTATATGTATTCTCTTATTTTAAATTCATAGCAGCTTTCTGCGATGCTTTCTTTCATATCGTATCATAGATGAGAACATTGAGGTTCAGAGTTTAAGTGACTTGCCCCAAGTTCATACATTGAATTATGGGAAAACTGGGAGCCAGGCTTTTTGTTATGATAAAGCTGCCACTCCCAAATCCCTTCTTTTTTTTTTTTTCCCCTTCTTTTTTAAAAAAAATTTATTATTATTATTATTTTAGATTTTATTTATTTATTCATGAGAGACACACAGAGAGAGAGAGAGAGAGGCAGAGACACAGGCAGAGGGAGAAGCAGGCTCCACGCAGGGAGCCCAGTGTGGGACTCGATCCTGGGCGTCCAGGATCAGGCCCTGGGCTGAAGGCAGAGCTAAACTGCTGAGCCACCCGGGCTGCCCCCAAATCCCTTCTTATTCCAAAAATCTAAGAGTGTAAACAGTTGCATCAGAAAAAATGAAGACCAATAATATGACATTTACATCAATAGTCTGGCACATGGCAAATGCTCAATAAATGTTTATCGAAAGGAGTAACATGCCCTAAAAATTTGCTATGGGTCCAGTGTTGATAGAGTGTAAGGATGGACAAAACCCAGATGAATCCAGAAGAGGAGGCAGGTGGCTAATTGTAATGCTCCAGTAACGTAGTCCAGATTAGGGAGAGAACAGTTGAACAAGAGTTGACTGCAGAAGTGACTTAAAGGGGCCAGTGAAATAATATTTATTGAGTACTTCTCATGGGCCAAGAAACCATGCTAGATTAATTACATATGGTAACTTCTCATTCTATTTGTACCATGACTCTGTGAAGTAGGTGGTATTTTCTATATTTTAAAGTAAAACTGCTGTGACTTAAAGAGGTGATAAGACTTGCCCAAAAATTCAGCTGAAGAACAGAGCAGGGATTTTGAACTTCCCTATAACGATACATGGTACTAGGTCTAGTCTCTTCTGTTGGCTGTCAAGCTTGAGCAAATCCTTAATTTCTGGTCCTCAGTTTCTATCTTGATTAAATGGGAATAATAATGTCTGTCCATCTAATTTTGTCTCCCAGGCTTAGAGGATAAAATGAGATAGAGGACCTGAAATGAGGTAAGGATCAAATCTGTGTTTCAGGCATGGTATTCTTTGACCAGCAGTTCCATTTCTAGAGTTTGTTTTTAAGGAAATAAATAAGAAACTGAGCAAATATTTATCTAAAGACATGAACCACTCTGATTTAATTTATAATAATTAAAAATAGAAAAATAAAGATGCAATATTAGAAATTGGTCCTATGACATATCCATAGGATGGAATACAATGTAGTCAATTGAAATGATGTTTATGAAGTGCTGTACAAATCTCAGAAAAATATTGTGATATAATGTTAAGTGAAAAGGAGCAGGATACACAACTAATGGAAAGTATGATCTCAGCTACTAAAATATACATAGAAGATACAGACAAGGATATATGGTAAGCTATCATTTATATATAGATAAGAAGTATAAACATCTCTATGTTCATATATGCAAAGACTAACCCTGAAGGATGCATAAATTGGTAACATGTTTGCTTCTGGGGAGAGGAGAGGCTGGGATCAGGGGTGGAAGCTCAACTAACTCTTCACTATAAACCTTAGGTTACATATTACTTATTGTTTATGGTAAAAATTAAGAAAATAATGCCAACTACAGATGGTGATATGATCATGTTTGCAAATAGTAGAAATTAGAATTTTTTTCAATGTATGTGTTACTTTTTAAATGAAAAAATAATAAAATATAATTTAAAAACAGATGGTAATTTGTTACATGAGAAAATAAGGGAGAGCATTATATGTTTATTGAATTTAAATAGAATTTTTGAAAAAGAAAATAAGGGAGGGAATACATTTAAATGTTAATAGTGGTAGTTTCTGAGTGGATGGGGTGTCTTGTGTTCTTTTCTAATTTTTTATAATGAATACTTTCAAAGCAGAAATTTCTCGTGAACAAACAAAAACGACTGGCAGCAGAATGGAGGATGGTGTGAAGTTGTTGTGGTTGCTTCTCTAGTTTTAAGTAGGAAAAAGGCTAATTCCTTTGAATTGCCAATTCTTGAAACAGGCTCTGCATCTTGTATCATGAAAAGTTGAAAAGTTAGGTCTATAAGACAGTTTAAGCAAGCAATGGCACCCTCTTCTCCAATCTCACCTTCTTCTTCCATGTAAATGTTGTAAGTGTCCAAGTGTCCTGGGCATGTTCCACACCCACTGATGAGCGTTGTCATGGGGCAGATTGATATAGGAATGGGGCTCAGGGTCTCAGATAAAGGCTTGAGAGCTGGGAGGAAAGAGAAGGAAGAACAGGGACCACTGGAGGCTAGTGGTGGCATATTAAAGGGCTTTTAATAACCCCACTTACTTGTCTTACCTTTCTTCAAGAGAGCTTTAAACTTTCTACATTTGTCAGTTCCTTGTCCTTACAGCTCGCCTGAGAGGCTCACAGAGATAAATCCACCAGTCAAAATCTCTTTCTTTTCCTTTGAGAAACAAAAACAGGAATTTCTGAAAAGCATGATACCCTGGACATTATCTCACGGGAGGGCTGTCCTCCCACCCTCCTCTAATCACTTACACAGCCTGTCTAACAAACCACTGCGGAACATAAGGGGAGATTGCAGGTAGAGAAGTAGGGTGCCTGCTGCACCAACAGGACTATGGGACTGAGTGCTGGATTATAGGGTTCAGATCCAAAGTGTTCTAGGAAAAGAGGTGGTGGCAGATTTGAGAGAGCAGGGATCTCAGGGAAGCCCTGGCACATAAACAAATACTTGCTGAATAGATGAGTGAACAAACAAATAAATAAAGGATCAAGGCTTTAAAGGATTTGGAATAATAATGACTTATGTTCATAGCTGTGTGGGATTTACCAGTTTATTAAGGTCTTACTTATTGTCATCTCATTTGAGTCCTGTAAAAGCCCTGTAAGGAAAGAAGGGCAGAAATTGTCCTCTCCATTTTCTAGATGATGAGATTAAATCCCAGAGGGATGATGTAACTTTTATTAATCCAGCACACACTTACTGAGTGCTGATTATGTACTAGGACTTGTGCTAGAGGCTAGAGATGCAGGATGAAGTACATGAAGTACAAGATACTTGGTCTAAAGGAGGAGGAGAATGCTTGGTCTAAAGGAGGAGCTGAGGATCCCATTCCAACAGTTTTGAAATGATAGCACTGCTGTGAGTGTGCTCTGGGGACACAGAGGCTTCTGCATGAGTGGGGAAGGTGAGACTTCATTTGCATCTATAAGGATGAACAGGATTTTATTAGAAGAGTGTTGTAAACAAAGAATACATGTCTAAAGGACAAAGCAAGAAATAAAATGGCATATTTAAAGTGTAATTTGATATAAAAGTGGCACAGGTCGGTAGGGACAAGGCTTAGGGGGAAGATAAAGTTTACAGAGGTTATTCTTTGGTTAGTTGGTTCTTGGTCAAGTTGAACAGTTTGGGCTCAGTCGTAGAGCTATGAGGAATTATGAACGCTTTTCAAAGGGGAATGAATGCCCTGTGCTGAGCCTTCCCTGGGATATTCATGTGTTTACTATTTTGGCTTTTGGTTTGCAAAACTCAGCTCAGAAGCTGCTTCCTACTAGAGACTCTCCTTGACCATCACGCCTTCAAGTTGGGTTAGATGTTAGATGTTTCTTGTGAGCTTCCTTGGACAAGGCTTCCCTCTGTCTTACGACTTATCTACTGCCTTGTTGCCCTGTGTTTACGTGCTTTTTTACTCTGATCTGTGACCACTCAGAGGTCATACACCATGTCTGATTCATATCCGTAGTCATTTTACCAAGCACAGGGCTTGACCTAGAGCAACATGCTCAATAAATATTTGCTGAAGGGATGAATGGGAGGAACCAGGTTCCACCCCAATCCTGAGACAACATTTGGAGGCAGGTACAGGACTGGAGTGATTCTGTGCTGTTTGTGTTTCTTCAATGATGCTCGGGTGGAGAGTATGTGTGTGAATGGTGGAGTGGCCGTTAAGGATTGGTGACACTGGAGGTATGTTCCTGAGTGACCATGGGTCTCTCCTACAGATGGCTTCAGTGACTGATAGTAAAGCTGGAGTCAAAGATGCTTCCGACCAGAATTTTGACTACATGTTCAAACTGCTCATCATTGGCAACAGCAGTGTTGGCAAAACCTCCTTCCTCTTCCGCTATGCCGATGACACCTTTACCCCAGCCTTTGTCAGCACTGTAGGGATTGACTTCAAGGTGAAGACTGTCTACCGCCATGAGAAGCGAGTGAAGCTGCAGATCTGGGTGAGTCCTGGGCATCTTGTATGGGATTATCTTGGAGGGCGACTAGTCTGCTGGTGTGAGGAGTGGGAGGTGGGGCAAGTTTGGAATTCCTGAGTCTTATGGCATCAAGCACTAGAGCTGTTGAAGGTCCAGCCCCTGAACTGCAGACGTTTCTCCCTTCTGGGGGGCTCGGTTGCTTCTACTGCTTAGCTGTCTAAGAGCCTATATCCTGCTCATACAAATGAGTGGCCAAGAATCTGAGCTTTGTTGGTAGAAATTTGGATTTGATTTCCAGTTCTGCCACTTATTAATCTTGGAATTTTGACTAAATTATTTAATCTCTCTAGGTTACCCTTTCCTTTGGGGATTATAATATCATCTACAGCATAGGGCTGTTGGTTCCTAGCATAGTTCCTGGGATGTGGTAAATGCACAGTAAATGTTAGTTCCTGTGTCCATAATCCATCACTGGATAACAAATCACTCAAAACTTGATGGCTTAAAACAACAATAATTCATTATTACACAGTTTCTGTAGATCAAACATTTGGGAGTGGCTTGGTTTCTGTCTTATGGCTTCGTATGAGGTTGCAGCCAGATATTGGCTTGGGTTGCTGTCAACTGAAGGTTAGAATGAGGCTGGAGGATCCCATTCCAAAGTGGCTTACTAATGTGTGAGGTATTGGCTGTTAGCAGGAAGATTTAGTTCCATGTGGTTCTCTCCATGGAGTTGTTTAAGTATCTTCATGGCGTCTCCCAGGGGGAGAGATCCAAGAAACCAGAGAGAAAGTGGCAATGTCTCTTATTACTTAGCCTTAGAGTAGTCTATTGTTCACTGATTTAGTGTAGGAGGAAAGTACCCAAGGGTATGAATCCTGGGAGGTGAGGATCATTGGCGACCATCTTAGAAGCTGGCCACCACAGCTACTATTGTTGGTATCTACTGTGGTACTAATAAAATATATACATATTTGAGATGATATAGCAAAATGTAGACCATATACTTATCAATAATAAATTAGTTCTAGGATTGGAAATTTTGAAAATTAGTGATTTAAAGTATTCAAAGCATGTGTTATTATCTCTCCATTCAACCTAAGTGTACATTAATACATTGTGCATATATCTTATTAGCTGTATACAATACTTTTCATTTTGTAAATTTTCTCCATATATTATTATCTTACAATTAACCCCACGGGTCAGATATTATTTTAATTCACTCCTACTTTACAGAAGAAAAAAATTCTGACTTGGTAATTAACTTGCCTTCGGTCAACCACACAGTTGCAAGTGGGATTCCTGCTCAGACCTTCTGATTCCAAACTTTGTGCTCTTTTCTCTACACTGTGTGTTAGGTTTTACAGAGCCCATATTTCTGTTTATGATCAAGTTAAGTGTTAATTTATATAGAGATAAAAGTTTATTTTGTTCATTTAGTCTCTATTAAAAGTATTGAGGAATTATGAGTTACTAGAAATGTGAGAAGCTAAACAAACTACTTAGTTCATTGGTTCTAGAAGTGTGGTCTCCAAGTCAGCATCATCAGCATTACCTGGGAATTTGTTAGAAATGCAAATCCTCTTGGGATGCCTGCATGGCTCATTGGTTGAGCATCTGCCTTTGGCTCAGGGCGTGATCCTGGAGTCCTGGGATCGAGTTCCGCGTCGGGCTCCCTGAATGGAGCCTGCTTCTCCCTCTTCCTATGTCTCTGCCTCTCTCTGTGGTCTCTCATGAATAAATAAATAAAATCTTTTTAAAAATGCAAATTCTCATGCCCCTCCTCAGATGAGAAACTCTGAGTGATGGCCCAACAATGTGTGTTATAACGAGCCTTCCAGGTGGTTTGGAGGCAGGCTAAAATTGAAGAACCACTTTGGTTTAACTACCATTTGGTTCACCGATCTCGTGGTGAGAATAAATGTGCCGGGTGCTTCCTCTTGTGTTATCTGACATTCTCTTCACAGCCAACACACAGAGAGGTAAGAGCACAGAAAATCAGGGAATGGTGAGAATACAGGGGAACTGGAGCAAGGCCGTGAGGAGCCGGGAAGGGTGCTGAGAGAGAAATTTGCTGGATAGGCTATCAGGCAAGGGCTGGAGGGTCGGGGAGACCTTGCACAGCATACAGAAGTTTCTTGTCATGGGTCAGAGTTTACCTACCTGATGATTGTTTACAGAGCTAAAGAAACTCTTAGAGTTTATTTTTATCTATGAACATAAAATGCATGCTTACCAATATTTCCAATATGGATTGACATAGATGTCTTCATTTGATCTCCACATCACATGGTCACATATCCTGAACTCAAAAAGTCTTCAAGTGAGAGAGGACAGTTTGCTCTAAAGGACTGGCAGTGGTGACTCCCTCACTCCTTTCTTTATGTTCAGAGCATTGTGAGCTTTTGCAGTGACTTTATTGATTATACTACCTAATTTTCACTAAATAAGCCTTCACGATGGATATGTAATGTTAAAAGTGTCCTGCAAAGAAACCTCTGCCTGAAGACTATACTCAGTGTAGTGAGCCCAACTAGGCATGGAAAATGGCTGAACTGATGTTTCTCTGACTCCCAGCACAAGTTCATTGTCAAACATGTTTTGAGGTAAAATCAGTGATGATCAGATTAGATCTGACATAGTCAATCATATAGCTTTTGCAAAAAAAAATGAGCAAAGAGATTTTGTGCATGTGTGCATATGTTTCCTATAGCAAAAAAAAAGTCTGTACTGTTCATAAATACATTAAAATGTAAACATTTAAATATTCATCATGTAATTTTAATGTATTTTAGCATCTTTTGTTACAGAAGTAAATATATATGTACATACAATCTAAGTAAATATACGAATATTGTGGGTATATGCTCACATGGCCTTACTTACAGGGGTTTAAATTTAGAGACCATTACCAGACAGTGGGGAGCCATAGAAGGGTTTTAATAAGGTCAGATTTGCATCTTAGAATAATCCCTTGCTTTAGTTTGGAGGACAGATGGAAGCAAAGAAACCAGTGGTTTGGGTAAGTTATAAGGGCCTGCTCAGGCTGCAGTAACAAAATAGCACAGACTGAGTAGCTTAAACAACAGAAATTTATTTTCTCACTGTTGTAGAGACTGGAAGTCCAAGAACAGGGTGCCAGCCAGGATGATATCTGGCGAGAGCTCTCCCCTTGGGTTGCAGGTGGCTGCCTTCTAGCTGTGTGCTCACATGGCCCTTCTTTGGTGCTTATGGAGAGTGAGGGGGCTCTCTGGTGTCTCTTCGTATAAGGACACTAATCCTATCAGATCAGGACCCCACCCTTATGGCCTCAATTAACCTTAATCACTAACTTAGAATCCCCGTCTTGAAATAGAGCCAAATTGGGAGTTAGAGCTTCAAATGTATGAATTTTGGGAGAACACAGCCATTTGGGATGTATACTAGACAGTGTCAAGATGACCTAAGAGATGGAAATAGGAGAGAGATTTAGAACTAGAATTTATAGAATTTGATGATCAATTAATTGTTTAGGAAGAAGGAGGAACATATATCTCCTCTAGATATCTAGATAGATATATATCTACTTACACATATTTGCTTTTATAAACACAGGTTCTGTGATTTTTTTAAAGCTGTGTGAGCTCTAGTAAGTTACTTAATTTCCATGAATAAATAATATCTTCAGCTATAAAAGGCTCACAGGTTTGTCGATGGGGGCTGCATGTGATAACATAGTATTATGCCTGGCACATATCAGGAACACAATAAATGTTAGGTTCCTTTTTCCTTGGCTCCTGATCCATATGCAAAGTCTGACTGGGTCCCCTCCCAGGCTTTCCTCCTGTGGTTCCAGGGGTGCTGAAACAGAACTAGCGTGGTCTGAAATGTTCAATTAAATTTCTCCAGCCAATTTGATCTCTTAGGGGATTTCAGAAAGCCATTGTCAGAGTGGAAGGTAGAGAGGGAATAAGAGGAGGTTATGAGCATTGCTGAGCAGGACCATTCACAAAAGAAGTTTCTGTCATCTCTGGAGGATGTTGGATGATGAAGGTATTGGTAGTGCTTTGTTCGGGGTCCTGGCTACATAGGTCCCTGAGAGCCCCGTCTGTGGATGTGAGAAGACTCGGGATGTGGGGGTAGGGGAGCAGTCTCGTTAATACAGAGTGGAAGCATGCACAAGTGTGAAGGGAGAGAGACTTGGTAACTCCACAGCAACAGACCTGACTAGAGGCCATTTACTGCTGGGTGAGGGTTGCCAAGCAACCGTTAGAGGCCTATGTATGGGAAGACTTGAGCAGGGGAGGGCCTTCCATTACTTCCATTTGGAGCCCATTGCACGGACTTTTGGGTCTGGTGCTGGTCAAGGGAAGAATCTCGGGGTCTGTGGGAGGACTGAGCTGACCTCGGACTGAAATCACATACACGATGAGTTCACATGGCTGACAGTGTGCACAATCCTCTGGTCTTCTGAAGGCCTCAGAGTTCACTTTGGCTCTGCCTTCCAGTCCTGTGATCCGGAGTGACACTTCGCTTCCATGGGCTTGTTTCCGTAACTATCAAAGGAAGAAAATAATCCTTACTCTTCTTGCCTCATGAGTTGTTATGAAGATCAAGTGAGGAAACACAAAGGAGAGCCGAAAGAGAACTCTGAAGCCTTCAGGAGACCAGAGGATCGTGCACGTTGTCAGCCATGCGAATTCGTCTTGTGTGTGATCTCAGTCATTCTTTGTCTGTATCTTTCCCACCTTCGGTCTGACCCAGGGAGGTAATTATCTCCGTAAAGAATGGGTGTTTGAGGTCAGAGATGTGAAGTTACTTACGTGGAGCCAAACTGTAAACGTCATTCTTTAACTCATTCCATGGACATTGTGCCAGGTGTTGTACTAGCTGTGGGGAAATAGCTTTCCTGCTCACGTGGAGTTTGCCCTCTAGGAGGAAAGATAGACACTAAATACATGAATAAAAAAATACCTAATTTGGGGACACCTGGGAGGTTCAGTCAGTTAAGCCTCTGACTCTTGGTTTTGCCTCAGGTCATGATCTTGGGGTCTTGAGATAGAGCCCCATGATGGACTCCAGGCTTAGTATGAGTCTGCTTGGGATTCTTGGCCTTCCTTTCCCTCCCCCGCTGCCTCCCCTTCTCCCCTCACCCATGCATGCATGCACATGCTCTAATAAATAAATAAATAAATAAATAAATAAATAAATAAGTAATTCTACTTGTTTTGTTGTGTTGGTGATGATATTGAAAGGAGAAAGTGTGTAAAGCACTAACATAATGCCTAGCATGGACTAAACACTCAACAGACAGTAATTTTTATTAAGGTTCCTGAGTGATCAAGAGATGATACTCCTTTTCTTCCCTACTTAAGTTTGGAAACAAATGAGAGATAGATGCAGAAGTCAGAGAGATGGGGAGTAATGTGACAGCCTTATGACTGATAAAAGCTAGGGTGAAGCACCTGGTCCAAGTCTTCAGGGAAGTGGAGCTTCCTAATACTTCACTCTGGAGTCAGGTAGACGTAGAAACCCAATCGCAGGCCAACATGGGACAGCAGCAATTAGCTCCTGCACTATGCATCCAAGGTCAAAGTCCATGTGGCCCAGACTTACTAATGCTTCATGCCTAAAGCATCCCACCCAGGTTGGCATTAGATGCCTCTATCTCCATGTTCAGTCTTCCTCTTGGAGGAAGGGAGAGTCCCTCCTCTAACAACTCTTAATAATTAAAGAGAGAGAAGTAAGCATTCACTCTGAAAGGAAGTTGGGCAGAATAATGAAAACTGAGAAAAATAAGAGGAGCCTTAAGAGATTTTCTGGGAATCCTGAATTCTATGGTAACAACAAGTGACTTTCTACATAACTGGGAGCTGAGAACAATAAGACCAGATGACATAGGCTGTTGGGAAGCCACCAGCTAGATTCACTTACTAACCAACTATCTTACTTCCACACCACCCTCTTGAAGAAATTTAGGTTACCACATGGCTTGAGAGTCACTTAAAATTATGAAAAGTAGTGAATATTAAATCTGAGAATGTCAAAGACATACCTTAGAACAAGTAATATAAGGATGCAGTAAATATGGAGTGCCTGGGTGGCTTGGTCAGTTAAGCATCGGACTCTTGATTTTGGTTGAGGTCATGATCTCAGGGTTGTGAGATCAAGCCCTGCATAGGGCTCCATGCTAGGTATGGAGCCTGCTTCATAGTCTCTCTCTCTCTCTCCTTCTGCCCCTCCCTACTCTGCTCTCTCTCTCTCTCTCTCTCTTTCTCCCTCTCTAAAAGAAAAAAAAAGAATGGAATAAATGTAATGGAGCTTAGGAATGTGGGGAAATATAATCATATCAGAAACCTACATTAAGAAGGATTGTGGCTCTTAAGCAGTCCTTTTAAAAAAGATTTTACTTATTTATTCATGAGAGACACAGAGAGAGGCAGAGACACAGGCAGAGGGAGAAGCAGGCTCCACGCAGGGAGCCCGACGTGGGACTCGATCCCGGGTCTCCAGGATCACGCCCTGGGCTGAAGGTGGTGCTAAACTGCTGGGCCACGCAGGCTGCCCCCACAGTAAGGTTTCTTAACACATTCCGGAGTTAATCCTACCATTTCAGGAAGGTGAAATCTGGCCACCTGAACATAAGCTGGCCAGCCATAGAGAGACTGGTAGGCAGCACAGAGGAGGCTGGAGGCTGAATAGGGATGCTGGGGCTCTGACAGGTCCCGGTGGCCCCAGGAATATGGAAACAGTTCCTGAGTACAACATCTCATACTTAGCTCTTATGATAATCAAAACTGATTTTTCTAGGCAGCAAGTTTCCTGGTGTGGCTGCAGAGACATGTTGACACTTTCATCTCCCCAAAGCTGGTAGGAACCAGCTGCTGGAGAGATTTAATCTTATTTTTTAAATCACAACAAAGACTATGGGAAGTCAAATCAGAATTGCAGGCATAGTCTGCCTTTGGAATTTGCAAATGAATTAACCAGAAGTCTTTATTGGCTCCAAGGGGCTTCAAGGGGCCTCCATTTTTTGGGTCATCACCCCCTTACCTCTATCCAGACTGATGTGGGAGAAAAATAAATGCCTACAACCCATTTGTGTACTCATTCATTCAATAACCCCGTACCTATTACATTCCAGGCACTGTCATATGAGGGCAAATAGACAGCTATGATACAATAGGAATGGTACAATAAGGAGATAAAGTGCTGTAGGAGAGAGAAAGGAGCTGCTACCTCTGCCTGGGGAAGTTATTTTTTGGCTTCACAAAGGAGGGGACACTTGAGCTGGGTCTTGGTAAATGAGTCAGAGTTTTTCAGGTTAATGCTGGGGAAGATCTTTACCAACAAAAGGAAAGATTTTACCAACATTTGCCAAAGCGTGATTGCTTTTAGGACACGTCATATAGCTGGCTGTGATAGGGACTGGTGAGACCCATCCCTTCCTCTAAGAGGCACTGGTGCAATAAGACAGATGTAACATGTGTACAAATATTAATGATGCTGTAAACATGAATGATGCCTCGAGAGGCACAGAAAGTTCCTAAGGAGTTCAGACAGGGAGTGCTCCCTCTCAGCTTGAGAGCATCAGTGAGGGTTTCATGGAGGAGGTGGCCGTATTGTAATGAGTCAGGTCTCACAGATCATAACGTCCTCTGAGGCAGGGCTGTCTCTCTCTGGGTCTGTGGTCCAGGCTGGCCTCAGCTTTTGCCTCATGGCAGTGTTCCGACATTCCCTGAAATGATTTGCATGTTTGGGAAGCAGTGCAGCCTGTCCTCAGCAGCAGAGGCTGTGGGGTGAGCGGTGAGCCAGGCCCACGCTACAAACCCATTCCTGCCATTGTTACCTTGTTCAGGTCCTGTTACCGGCCTGTGCTTCGCTTTCTTCTTTCTGAAATAAGGGTAATTTCAGTAGCACCTACATAGTACTGAGAGAATGAGATAAGATGATGCTTAACCTCGTGCCTGGCACCTACTAAATGATTATTACTTTGTAGTTTTTGTTATTATTAACTCTGGTACTCCCAGGGATTGACTCGTGGCACCGGCATCTGGACGTGCTCTGAGCTGGACTCTGCGTCTTTCGGGAATTGATGGACGCCCACCTGAATGCTTTCTCAGTCCCGTGCTGAGGGCGATGGTTGGTGGCTGACTCCCTCGGCAGAGCTGTGCCCTAATAGCACAAAGAGTTTAGCTGGGGAGATAAAAAAGAAGTTAGAAAACCATAAGAAACTAAAATGTGTGGTGCTGAGTGAATGCAATGGAAATTTAAAGGGAAGAGTTCAGTATTGGGAAGAGTGGGTAAAAAAAATTTCTGGGAGGAAGGCAGTGGGGGTGGCACTCCAGAATGGGGAAAGAGGGAGAGTGTAATGGAGACATCCCAAGAAAGGGGGTTGACATGAAGGAAGGTCATGTGTCGCAGTAGTGTGCTTTGTGCAGCTTTTCCTGTGAGGGGATTGGACTCCTCTGGTACCTGCAGTCACAGCTCCTGCCTCTGCGTCATATGCCACGGGGTGCAGCTGTTCCCTCCACAAGAAGCAGAAGGAATGGCACGTGCAGAAGCCCTGAGGCCCCGAGGCAGGGGATTCCCTGGCACACTCCTGGAGCAGTAAGGTTGTGTGGCTGGAACAGGGGGACAGTGGTCAGAGATGAGCCCAGAGAGCTGGTGGGAGGGACGGAGTGTATAGGCCCCCTCTGAGGGGCCTATATATATAATTTGTGTAAAAAATTTTATTTTATTTATTTATTTTTTAATTTTTATTTATTTATGATAGTCACAGAGAGAGAGAGAGAGGTAGAGACACAGGCAGAGGGAGAAGCAGGCTCCATGCACCGGGAGCCCGACGTGGGATTCGATCCCTGGTCTCCAGGATCGCGCCCTGGGCCAAAGGCAGGCGCCAAACCGCTGCGCCACCCAGGGATCCAAAAAATTTTATTTTTGAAGATAGCTGACACACAATGTTCCGTTTGTTTCAGGCGTACAACATGGTGACTCACCCTTTCTGTACATCATGCTACACCACAAGGGCAGCTATCAGCTGTCACCACACAACGCTATTATGGTATCCCTGACCATATTCCCTATGCTGCCTCCTTTATTTCCATGACTTATTTATTCCATAACTAGACTTTGGAGTTTTTAAAAACAGTTTTATGACACCAAAAAAAGGGTACATACTTAATGTATATCATTTGATGAATTTGGACTTAGGCAAACATGTGTGAAACCATCCCCACAATTAAGGTAATAGACATATTCATCACATCTAAATGTTTTCTTGTGTCCCCTTCTCCACATCTTTTTCTTTTTCTTTTTTTTTTTTGTGATAAGCACACTTAACATGAGATTTACCTTTTCAATAAAATTTTAAGTGCACAACACAGCATTATTAATTATAGGGACTCTGTTATACAGGAGATCTCTAGAACTTATTCATTTTGTATAACTGAAACTTTATACCAATAAACAACTCTCCATTTCCCCTCCCTCCAGCCCCAGAAACCACTTTTTTGTTTTGTTTTTTTAAAGATTTTATTTATTTGAGAGACAGAGATAGGGAGAGCGAGCACAAACAGCAGGGAAAGGGAGAAGCAGGCTCTCAGCTGAGCAAGGAGCCCGACGTGGGGCTCAATCCTAGGACCCTGGGATTCTGACCTGAGCAGAAGGCAGACACTTGACGACTAAGCCACCCTGGCATCCCTAGAAACCGTTGTTCTATTCTCTACTTCTATGAGTTTTACTACTTTAGATATGTCATAAATAGAATCATGCAATATTTGTCTTTCTGTGATTGGCTTATTTCACTTGGCATAATGTCCTTCAGGTTCATTCATATGTTGCAAATGCAGAATTTCCTTTTTTCAAGGGCTGGATAATATATACCATTATATGTGCATACCACACTTTCTATATCCATTTATTTAGCAGTGGGCATTTGGATTGTTTCCATATCTTGGTTATTGTGAAAAATGCTGCAGTGAACATGGGATTGCAGCTATCTCTTTGAGATTTTTTTTTTTTTAAGATTTTATTTGTTCATGAGAGAGAGAGAGAGAGAGGCAGAGACACAGGCAGAGGGAGAAGAAGGCTCCCTGTGGGGAGCTCGATGTGGGACTCTATCCCAGGGCCCCGGGATCAAACCCTGGGCCAAAGATGGCGCTAAACCGCTGAGCCACCCAGGGATCCCCTCCTCTTTGAGATTCTGATTTCAGTTCTTTTGGATCCATGCCCAGAAGTGGGATTGCTAGATCATATGGCAGTTCTATCAAAGGACTTGAAAAGACATTTTCCCAAAGAAGACAGGTAAATGGTTAACAGGTATATGAAAACGGCTCAGCATTACTAGTCATCAAGGAGATGCAAATCAAAACCATAAGGTATTACTTCATATATGTTAGGATGGCTATTACAAAAACAAAACAAAACAAAACAAAATAAAACAAGTGGTGGTGAAGATGTGGAGACATTGGAACCATTATTCCACTGTACACTTGTCTAGCCTTGTACACTGTTGGTGGGAATGTGGGTGCAGCCACTAAGCAAAACCGTATGGAGATTCCTCAAAAAATTAAGGAAAGGCTTCAGGTTTTATTCAGAATGAGTTGGGAGGGTTTTGAGCAGAGGAATTACATGATCTGACTAACATTTTTAAAAATCAACTTTATTTTTAGATAATTTTAGATTTATAGAAAATTTGCAAGGAGAGTACAGCAAGTTCTCATATATCCTTCACCCAGTTTCCCTAATATTAACATCTTACATAACCATGGTACATTTATCGAAACTAAGTAATTAAAATTAGTACAATATTATTAACTTAACTATAGACTTTATCTACATTTCACTAGTTTTCAAATAATGTCCTTTTACTGTACCAGGGTCCAATTCATGTTATAGTTAGTAACACTTTAAAAGTTGAGATATAATTCATATCTTATAAAATTCACCCTTTTATTTAAAGGATACCTAAAATTGTGCAACCATCACTACTAACTCCAAAAATATTTTAGTGACTTACACTTCAATATTTAATACGATTGCTCTGAGGAAGGATTATGTCTATTTCAAGGATAAATTATTAACAGACATAGGGCAGAAGCAGGGAATATCAGTTAGGATTTGCAATGATCCAGGCCAGGAATGATGTGGCTGGTAGTAGAGAGGTAGTAGTGGTGGAAGAGAAAATGGTCAGATGATGCGTGTATGTTGAAAATATTGTTGACAGGATTTGCTGATGAGTTGAGTGTGGGGACAGAAGGAAGACAAGGAGTCAGGGATGATGCTGAGGGTTTGGTTGAGTGACCAGAAGGTCAAAGATACTTGTGAAAGCAGGGAGAGCAGGATTTGAGGAGACAATTGAGACTGAGTTTTGGTTTCATTAATTTTGAGATGCCTGTTGGAAAACTGAATGGAGATATAGAATAGGCTGTTGGATGAATGAGTTTGGAGTTCAGAGCAGAAGCCCTGGCTGGTGATCTAAATTAGCAAGTCATCAGCATAGAGGTGGTGAAGCCAATAAAATCAACAGATAGAAAGAAGAAAAGTTCTGAAGACGTGCCCAGAGATATTCCAACACTAAGATGTTTGGAAGATGAGTAAGAATCAGCAAAGGAGACTGAAAAAGAGCAACTGAAAAGGGAAAGTATGGTGTCTTTGCAGCTAAGTAGAGATAGAGCTTTTTGGAGGAAGGAGAGACCAACTGTGTCAAATGCTACTGCTAGTCATGAATGTGAGGCTGAGGATTGGGAATTGACTTCTGGATTTAACAACATGGATTTCAGTGGTAACCTTGATACAAGCTATTTGGTGGAGTAGTAAGGATGAAAGCCTGCTGGGAGTTGGAGAAGGGAAATTGGACATACCACGTATGCATAGCACTTGCAAGAATTTTTGCTTTTTTTTTTTAAAGACTATTTATGAGAGAGAGCGAGAGGGCACACGAGTGGGGGGAGGGGCAGAGGGCCAAGCAGACTCCCCGCTGAGTGGGGAGCCTGATGTGGGGCTCAATCCCAGGACCCCCGAGATCATGACCTGAGCCAAATGCAGATGGTTAATTGACTGAGCCCCCCAGGTCCCCCAAGGATTTTTGCTCTTAGGGAAAGGAGTCAAATGGTTGGTAGCTGAAGGTGAAGGGGGAGTGTTTTTTGTTGTTGTTAGCATGTTTGTATGCCGGCAGAACAATCCAATAGAACTCAACCAACTAAGCAACCAACAAAGAAACAAAAACACAAAACTGATGCTACAGGAGAGAGGAGAGAATTACTGGGATGATATCCTTGAATTGATGAGAGGAGGTGGCCTCACAAGCAGAGGCTGAGCCCTTGCTAGGAGCACAGACTGCGCATCCACATCAACAGGGGAGAGAGCAGGGATCATGGGCACAGGTTAGAGGTGACATGTACTAGTGGGAGTTCTCCTGATACCATTTTCCAATGAAGTAGAAAGTCATCAGCTGAGGGCAAGGATGAGGGCAGGAAGTATGGAGATTCAAGGGAGAGGAGACTGTCCTGTGGGAAGGCAGGAGAGTGAATAGGCTAGGGAAATGTAATTTGATTGCTCATTAACATTAAGGCTCCACTTGAGGGGATCCCTGGGTGGCTCAGTGGTTTGGCGCCTGTCTTTGGCCCAGGGCGCGATCCTGGAGTCCCGGGATCAAGTCCCGTGTCGGGCTCCCGGCATGGAGCCTGCTTCTCCTTCCTCCTGTGTTGTGCCTCTGCCTCTCTCTTTCTCTCTCTATCATGAATGAATGAATGAATGAATGAATAAATAAATCTTTTTAAAAAAGGCTCCAGTTGAAATTAGTGATCATAAATTTAAATTCATGAATTCATGAATTTGAAACATGGTTGTGTGTTTCTCTCTAATCACTTTTTGCTCGGTGGATATAGTCATAGAATAGGCAGAGAGTTGGATTTAATAAAAGTATTGTTTTCCCAGGTATGGACAAAGCAACAGAAGGCCAGGGCAGTCAGGAATGTGTGCAGGGAAGCCAGTGTATTTTTGGCCATAGGATTCAAGCTGGGCAGAGAGGGAGGTGATGACATAAGGGGGGTAGAAGACAGTGAGATCATAGGGGTTGATGACCATTGAAGGAATGAGCTAGAAAAATCCTAGAGATCTGAAAATGGGAGGCTGGAAATGACTATTGGCAATGACAAGATGCAGGGTATGATGAGGAGGGTGAGTGGCTGAGCTGGGAGGGGTTAGACATGAATATTGCTGGAGGAAAGAAGCTCAAGGAAGTGAGAGCTCCAAGATGTTGGAAGGCTCATCTCTATGGACTTTGAAATCACCAAGAATTATGGAGAGAATGAAAAACGAACCAGGAGTTGTTGACCGGTCAGTAGGTAGATAAGTGGGTGGCAGAGTGTCAAGATGTGAGATTTAAAGCTGGAGGTGTTTTGATTTTTGAAGGCAGGAAAGAGAATGATCTGGAAGCAGAGGTGAAAAGCAACAATATTTATTCCACCTGCTGGCCCAGAGATTCAAAGGTGGTGAGAGAGGAAGCCACCATCAATTTAGGAGACTTTAGGGGAGGCTGTGTCCTCAGGGAAAACCAGGTTTCCATCACAGCAAGGAGGTGAATTAAACATTCAGAGAAGACGAAGAAAGAGATTTCTCTGATGACTCACTTTGGGTGTCAGAAGGCCCAGGGAGAGGTGTCCGTGGGGAACGGAGGGGCTAGGGTTGGAAAAGATAAAGTACAGAGAGCTGTATGGGATTCAGAGGCCAGAGATCAAAGACGGCTTGAGAGATTTTGGTTGCTTGCCATGACTGACATGAGTAGAGGAGTAAAAGGTACAATGTAAGAAATTAAAATACAGACAGATGGTACCAAGACAGACAGTGGTGGTGGTGGTGGTGGGGGAAATAGGGCCTTGCTTTCTTTTGATTCCTGCTTTTAGAAGTCAAGAGGCTGGTGGAGGGGCACTTGGATGGCTCAGTCCATTAAGCCATCCAATTCTTTTTTTCTTAAAGATTTTATTAACGGGATCCCTGGGTGGCTCAGCGGCTGAGTGTCTGCCTTTGGCTCATAGTATGGTCCCGGAGTCCCAGGATCGAGTCCCACATTGGGCTCACCCCGAGGAGCCTACGTCTCCCTCTGCCTGTGTCTCTGCCTCTCTCTCTGTGTCTCTCATGAATAAGTAAGTAAAATCTTAAAAAATATATTTTATTTATTTGATAGAGAGAGAAAGAGAAAGCACACAAGCAGGGGGAGGGGCAGAGGCATAGGGAGAAGCAGACATCCTATTAGCAGGGAGCCTGATATGGGGCTTCATCCCGCGACCTTGGGACCATGACCTGAGCAGAAGGCAGCCACTTAACCACCTGCGCCACCCAGCCCCCCGGCTAAGCGTCCGATTCTTAGTTTCAGCTCAGGTCACAATCTCAGGGTCATGGGATGGAGCCCTGAGTCTGGCTCTGTGTTCAGTTCAGCAGGGAGTCTGCTTGGGATTCTCTCTTTCCCTCCCTCTCTGCCCCTCCCCTCATGCTCTCTTTCTCTCAAATAAATACATAAATCTTTAAAAGAAAAAAAGAGACTGTTGGAGGTGCATTCCTACTTGGAATGCCTCCCTCTTGATTTCACACATTAATAATTATTGTGGCAATAAACCTGAACTACCATTTATGTAAAATATTCTCACCTGTCACAGGGCTGCTGTGAGCTGCCAGTGGCACTGGCTGGTGGCGATCTGTACTCAGTGCCTTTATATATATATTTTTTTCTTTCTTTCTTTCTTTTTTTTAAAGTTAACTCTCTCCCCAATGTGGGGCTTGAACTCATGACCCTGAGATCAAGAGTTATATGTTCTGTTAACTGAGCCAGCTAGGCACCCTTGGGCTCAGAGCTTTTATCAACTCATTTAATCCTCACAAGACCCTGTGAGCTAGGTACTGTTATTGTCCCTATTTTACAGATAAGTAAAATAAAGTCCAACAAAGTTAGGTAGCTTACTTAAGTTCACACAAGTAGTAAGTGGCAAAGTCCAGATGTGAATTGAGATCTGTTTTCAAAACCCCTGCATATCCTGTGCCCTCTTCCCCTACCCTTCTTGTTATATCTTCACATGGGTAAGGGCTTGGGCACTTAGAAAGCACTCAATAGGTGGTGAAAATGTTGCTAAGAGTTGTAATTTATTCAGAAGCAACTGTATATTGTGCAAATGCTTTCCATGCATTTTTCAAAAAATTATTACAACTATACTGCACAGAACAAATGAGAAAACCAAGACTCAAAAGTTAAGGAACTCAACCAAATCTTGCTAAGATTGGTAAATGGCACAGCTGAGATTCAAAATTAGGGCCATCTGCTGCCAGAGCCTGTATTTTTTTTTTTAAGATTTATTTATTTATTTGACAGAAAGAGAAAGCATGCACACACATGTGTGAGGGAATGGGAGGGGGAGAGAGAGAATCTTCTAGTAGACTCCCTGCTGAGCATGGAACCTGACTGAGGGCTCCAGCAGGACCCATGAGATCATGACCTGAGCCAAAACCAAGTATTGGTTTACTTAACCGACTGAGCCACCCAGGGGCCCCCAGATCCCGTACTCTTTTCACAGCCAGCGCCCTTCCTTCTTCCCACTGCCCTGTGATGCCGCAGGGACCTTACAGGTGATAGAGAGCCAGTATCATGGCTGACATTTGGAGCCTCCAAGCAAACGCCCAGAAAGGGATGGGTTATGTGTTATAAACTATCTCCTCTTAGCTTTCCAGCTGCGCTCCTTCTGCTCCCTCTCTCCACCCCACTACAACTTCCCAGGTGATTCTGATGGGCATCAAAGTTGTACGATGCTGAGACATAGGTATGTAAGTAAGTGACCTGGCCCTTAGTGTAGTAGGTTGTAAGGAGCTGCTGCCCTGGCAGAGTGAAAGGAATAATGGAGTCGGGTTAGTTCAGCAGTGATAGAAGCAGAATGAAGACGTGGCCCCAGCACTGTGGTAAATAACATGTCGCTGAAGCCTGGTTTCCTTAGCTCTAAAAGAGGAATAATATTAATGACTACTTCTTAGTAGTGGAGTAAAGATTAAATGAGACAATATAAGGAAAGGACCTAAAGCCATGCCTGTTATATATTAGGGGCTCAATAAACTTGCCCAAAGCCACATAGTGAGAGTAGAGCCAGGGTAGGTTCGTGAGTGTTCTATTGCACCATACTATTGTGACTGCTCTTGGTTGCTACCATTTTAAAGATTGTGAGGCATGGGGCTTCCAGGGTAGAGTCCATCAGCAGAGAAACTACACATGAGTTGTGGACCTTCTATCCCCATTTTCAGTGAGGGATAGAGAGAGAAGCAGTGTCTGCTCCTAGAGATGCCCAGTTGCCTCTGGAGCCTTCAAAGATTCCCCTAGCTTGCTTGGGTCCTGCCTGATGTGTTGCTGAGGTGGGGGCAGCGGTAGGGGAGGCCTCTCAACGGAGGATTTGTGATCTCTTCCTTCTACTGCCTCCCCTTTCCCCCACACCCTTGGCGCACACCTTGGGTTGCCAGGTGACGGCTGGGTACTCCTGTGCTTCTCACCTTCCTCTGTGAGTGTGTCAGCTCTGTGCTAGTGACGCAGGGCTCTGAGCTCAAGCCCCAGGGTGGAGGTGGACAAGATGGGAAAGGATGGGAGGTCAAGTCCCAGGGAGTATTTATAGTCCCTCTCTTTTTGAGCCTTTGCGTCAAAACTGAGGGTCCTCCTTTTTTCTTCTCAGCTCTTGTCCTAGTCATCCAGTTGTTGATGAGAACCATCAATTCTATCTCCCACATTTCCCTCCTCCCTCCATATTTATGGTTCTGCTCCATAAATATTTACCTAGAGTTAACTGTGAGCCTCGCTTCTGCCCCTTTCCGACCTCAGGTTCTCCTTATTTCCCCCCTAGACCGTAGCAGCAGCCCAAGCGGGTCCCCCTGTGTGCTCCATCTGCTCTCTGATCACTGTCATTCCACTGCGCAAAGCCCAGGAAGGGCTGCCCACTGGTACCCAATAAACTCCTTTGCCTGGCACTCCAGGCCCTTTTTTGCCTTCCCAGCTCTATCTTGAGTCATTCACCTTTAGGCAGTCCACTCTGCACCCATGTGTTCTCCAAACCCCCAATCCAAACACAGGATGCACTTAAAAAAACAAAAACTTTATTTTTTAGAATAGTTGTAGGGCCGCCTGAGTGGCTGAGTCGGTTAAGCGTCTGCCTTCAGCTCAGGTCATGATCCTAAGAAACTAGGATAGAACCACCCCCCCACCCCCTCACCCCCGTGAGGAGTCCGCTTCTCCCTCTGCCCCTACCCCTGCTTGTGCTCCGTCTCCCTCCTGCGGTCTCAAATAAATAAATAAAATCTTTAAAACAATAGAATAGTTTTAGTTGCAGAAAAATTATAAAGTGCAGAGAGTTCTCATTTACCCAGCATCCAGTTTCCTCTATTATTACCATCTTATATTAATATGGTACGTTGGTTCTAATCAACCAATATTGATACCTTATTATTAACCAAAGTCCAGAGTTTATTCAGATTTCCTTAGTTTTTACCTAATATCCCTCTTCTGTTCCAGGACCCCATCCAGGATACCACTGCGTGTATTTATCATGCCTGCTTAGGGTCCTCTTGGCTGGGACAGGGCGCACTTTTCTGTCTCTCGCTCTCCCTTTCCCCAGGGATTACCCTCCCCTCACACCCCCCTCCCCCCTGACCTCTGTTTTCCACCAGCAAACTTCCATTTGCCTTTATTTTTTTAAAGATTTTATTTATTTATTCATGACACACACACACACACACACACAGGCAGGGACGAGGCAGAGGGAGAGGCCGGCCGCGCGCAGGGAGCCGACGCGGGACTCGATCCGGGGCCCCGGGGTCCCGCCCTGGGCCGGAGGCGGGGCTCCACCGTGTGGCCGGCGCCACCCTCGCCTGACTGACGGCGCGCTTCGGGGCTTCGGGCGTAAGGCCGCGGGGCCGGCTCTGCGGGGCCCCAGCCCTGGCCCGGGAGGCTCCGCTTTCCTCCTGCAGCGGCCGGCTGTGCCCCGCGCACCCCGACCCCGCTGCCCGCCGGCCGCCGGCCCCGCCCCGCGCCTGGCCTCGCCGGGAGCCTCCCGGGCTCGGGCTCGGGCTCGGGGCCTGTGGCTGCTCCCCGGGCCGCTGGCCGATCGGTAACCTCGTTGGGCCCCAGAGGAGGCAGGCGGCGCCCTGTCCCCCGGCCCAGGCCCGGAGACGAGGGGGCTTAGCGCCGGGCCGAGGTCACACCCCGGGGGCGGGGCGGGGGGGAGACGGCCTCGCGGCTTAGCCTGAGCCCCGCTCCCCCCGCTGGGTCACCAGGTGTCCGCGGGTCAAAAACGAGATCTGGGCGGCCCGGTGGCCCAGCGGGTTGGCGCCCTGCGGCCCGGGGCGTGACCCCGGAGGCCCGGGATCGAGTCCCGCGTCGCCTCCCTGCGTGCGGCCTGCTTCTCCCTCTGCCTGGGTCTCTGCCGCTCTCTATCTCATGAATCAGTAAATAAAATCTTAAAAAAAAAAAAAATGCTTTTAGGAAAAATGAGCTCCAATCCCGAGCAGGGCTGTCGCGCGCCCCGGAGCAGGCCGTGTGCTCGAGGCCGCCGGCTGGGCCCTCGGGCTGCGCACCCGGGGCTGGAGCAGCCAGAGAAGAGGGACGAAGAGCAAAGAGCAAGAGCGAGGACAGGAAATCGGAGGCGGCTCCAAGGTTGGCCGCTGCGCCCGGGCTGCGAGGGGCCACTCGGGGAGGAGCGAAGCCCCCGCGGCCGGGCCTCTGGCCTCCCCTCCGCTGCCGCTGCCGCTGTGGCCGCTGACAGAGCGCAAGCGCCGCCTGGACACTCCCCGCCGGTAGAGGCTCGACCAGCCTTTTAATTTCCTCCCAGCGGGGCCTTGGGCTCCCGCCTCCTGCCCCCCCCCCCCACCTCCAGCCCCGGAGCTGTCCCCCCACCCCCCATGGTCACCAGGGCGGGAGCAGCAGAAGGCGGAGGGCAAGCTGCAAACCGAGTGCACGCGGCCGATGCTCTAAGAGCCTCGCAGCCGCCCAGGCGCCTCCAGCCCACTTCGCAGCCAGCAGCTCCTCTCCCAAGGTCAGGGGACGGCTCTGAGGTCACACGCCGGAAGTGGCCGAGCTGGGATGTGAACTCAGATGCGTTCCACCCCCACCCCGGTGCTGTCACTGCTGCCCCTCACGGTACCCACTCATTAAATGCTTATGATGTTTAAGTAAATGACAAGTGTTGAAGGTACACTAAAGTTAGGGGGATGATAAGAATAAAGGTTCTAAGGGGCTTCTGGGAGGAGGTGACCCCACCCCTGAGATGGGAACAGAATCCAATATCAATATATAGAACTTAAAAATATAGGGGCGCCCGGGTGGGGTGAGCAGCTGAGCGTCTGCCTTCAGCCCAGGGCGTGATCCTGGGGTCCCGGGATTGAGTCCTAGTCAGGCTCCCTGCCTGCAGCCTGCTTCTCCCTCTGCCTGTGTCTCGGCCTCTGTGTCTCTCATAAATAAATACATAAATCTTAAAAAAAAGAATTTAAAAGAATTTATATTTTATCTTGTTCCCAAAGAGATTTAAAGTGGTCATGAAAGGTTAGACAGAGTGAAGGACTTCATCCCCCCGGTTTGGCTCTGGCTCCAGCCTGCTTCCCCGCCTCCTCTGGGGCTGCTGCTCCAAACGGCCTCCCAGCACTTCAGGCAGACCTAAAAAGTAAAAACCAAAGCAAACAAAAAACAAAACTGGAGGAGTCTGTGGTGTCGTGGCTAAGACAACTGGGCGATTGCTAGAGTACTAATGAATTAGAGGGAGAACAGAGCCGGGGTAGGGGGGCTGCGGGGCTGCCCGGCTGCCCGGTTCAGCTCTTCCCCCCTCCCCCCTCCCCCCCGCAGGTGTTTAACCTCCAGTCCCTCATCTGCGGAGGGGTGTGAGCACAGAACCTCCCCTCCCCCCCCCCCCAATCCCCCACCCCCACAGTGCAGCAGGGAGGTAGCGCAGGCCTGGCGCACACTAAGGCTCACAACTCACAGCCGGTCATTCCTTCTGCCTGTGGGTACTGGGGGGGAAATGTGGATCATAGAAGAGGAAACATTTGTTGTTTTGTTTTATTTTGTTTTGTTTTAGAAGCAGAAACATTTCAACTGAATTCTGAATGGCAGATAGGGACTGGTCCCGCAGGGCAGGAGATCAGGCTGTTCTAGACAAAGGAAACAGCATAAAACACAGACTTTGAAGAACACAATGTTTGGGACCCGGAGCGGTTCTAACCTGGGGAGAAAGAATGGGAGGGGTGGCATGAGCTTAAGGCAGTAAGACTACTAAGCTTGCAACTATTAAGTTAGGGATAAATCTAGCAGCCTCGCATCCTGGAAGGCACAGGGGTTAGACTAGCTCCAGCATTTACTAACTTGGGCAAGTAGTTAACCTCTCTATGCCTTGGTTTCTTTGTCCTACCCACCTCTTAGAGCCAGTTGTGAAGATTGTGAAGTAATGTATGAAAAACATTTGTCATGGTGCCTGACACTTAGTAAATACTTGATTTGTGTTAATTATTTTTATTACTATTTATCCTGACTCCTTAGAACTAGAAGGGGCCCTAAAAATTATCTAGTCTGATGCCCTATTTTAGTTGTTTATATTTTAATTTTTTAAAAATATTTTATTTACTTGAGAGAGAGCACAAGAGTATGAGTGGGGGAGAGGAACAGAGGGAGAAGCAGACTCCCCACTGAGCAAGGAGCCTGACCTGGAGCCTGATCCCAGGACTCTGAGATCATGACCTGAGCCGAAGGCAGCTGCTTAACTGACTGAGCCACCCAGGCGCCCCAGTTGTCCTTATTTTATTTATTTTTTATTTTTTTAAAATGTCTTTTTTTTTTTTAGATTTTATTTTTATTTTTTTTATTTATTCATGATAGACACAGAGTGAGAGAGAGGCAGAGACACAGGCAGAGGGAGAAGCAGGCTCCATGCACGGAGTCCGACGTGGGACTTGATCCCAGGTCCCCAGGATCACACCCCGGGGTGCAGGCGGCACTAAACCGCTGCGCCACCAGGGCTGCCCAGTTGTCCTTATTTTAAAGACAGAAAATCCCCATCATCAGATGAATGGATAAAGAAGATGTGATACAACACACACACACACACACACACACACACACAGGAATATTACTCAGCCATCAAAAAGAATGAAATCTTAACCATTTGCAACGACATGGGTGGAGCTGGAGTGTATTATGTTAAGTGCAATAAGTCAGTCAGACAAATACCATATGCCTTCACGCATACATGGAATTTAAGAAACAAAACAGATGAACATAGGGGAAGGGAAGGAAAAATACAATAAGATGAAAACAGAGAGGGAAGCAAGCCATAGAGACTCTTAACTCTAGGGAGCAACTGAGGGTTGCTGGAGGGACGAGGGTGGGGGGATGGGGTATGGGGGGATGGGGTATCTGGGTGATGGGCATTAAGGAGGCACTTGATGTAATGAGCCCTGGGTGTTATATGCAACTGATGAATCTCTAAAGTCTACCCCTAAAACTAATAACATACTATATATTAACTAAATTGAATTTAAATAAAAAATATGAAAAAAACAAAGATGGCAAACCCAAGGCCCAGAGTGAATTATTTATAATTCATATTTATAACCCCCCTCAAAGCAAGTTAGTGGTAGGATGAATCCTACCCAGGCCTCCTGACTCCCAGCCTGCAACACGTGGCTCCCTTACTATTGTCAGGCTGCCTCTGACAGAGTCTCCCTCCCTCTTCAGAGGATTGTCTCCCATCCCTTGTAAATAAATTTCAAGGCATTTGCTTTGTGTTTATACTATTTCTAGAATACTCTGGCACCTGTATGCAAATTATCCTCAGGGGACTTGTCTGCTATGGTGACTTGGGCCAACTCCCCAAAGAAGGCAGCTATGAAACCAAAGGGAAAGTACAGCCCAGGGTAGGGCAGAGATCCTGGACTGTCTTTCTAGTTAAGTCCTAGAGGTCCTGAGGAGTTTATTCTAATCTCCTATCTGCCATCTGTATTTTAACTCTTTGTTTCTCTGTTTGAAAATGAGTTCATAAGTAAATCTGTGACCAGGCTCCAAGCTGAGATTTTGGGATTTGAAGTCAAGTCAAAAGATGCTGTGGAAGGTCCAAAGCCTGTGGAATTCACATGAGCTATTCAGCTATGGTGCTGGCTCAAATTCTGGAGAAATGATTCTTACTTCCAGGAAAATGGAAGTACTATAAGGGATTGGAGGGAGAAACACAACTTTTATGAGACAACCAAATGGTTCAGCCCTGCAGAGCTGAAGAGATTTGAGACTCATGAGGTGATGAAGGGGGTAAAGCAAGGCCTCAAACACTTCTTCCATAAACGGCAATTTCGTTGACCCTTGACATAAACAGCAGTGTCCCCATCCCCAGGGGCCTCACCATTTAGCACACACTTTCTCACACTTTCTGAATGTCTTCCAGGTGATAGGCCCCATGTTGGGCACCACAAAACCCTCGGTAGCTCCCTGGTCTCTTCAGGACACTGTCCAAGCACCTGGCCTGGCATTCAAGACCTTGATGATCTAGCTAACTCCAGCCTCACTTCCTACTTCCTCCCCTACCTAGTATTTTAAGTACTGTGTTTTAGAGAATCTAAAATGCTATCAATTGTAATTTATATTCTTATTTCAGAGATGTAAAATGTGAAAAAGTGGACATCTTACAATCCTTCTGAATATTTTATACTTCAGTGAAAATGGAATTGCTTATACTCTCCCTAAACGCCATGCTGTATCAGGCTTTACCTTTTTTTTTTTTCTTTTTAACTGTTTCTTATGGAAAATTTCAAACACACACTCAAGTAGGGAGACTAAATATAACACACACTCTACGCCAGGACACCTGCACCCCAATGTTTATAACAGCAATGTTCACAGCAGTCAAATTGTGGAAGGAGCCTCGGTGTCCATGGAAAGATGAATGGATAAAGAAGACGTGGTCTATGTATACAATGGAATATTACTCAGCCATCAGAAACGACAAATACCCACCATTTGCTTCAACGTGGATGGAACTGGAGGGTATTATGCTGAGTGAAGTAAGTCAATCGGAGAAGGACAAACATTATATGGTCTCATTCATTTGGGGAATATAAAAAATAGTGAAAGGGAATAAAGGGGAAAGGAGAGAAAATGAGTGGGAAATATCAGAGAGGGAGACAAAACATGGAGACTCCTACCTCTGGGAAACGAACAAGGAGTGGTGGAAAGGGAGGTGGGTGGGGGGTTGGGGTGACTGGGTGATGGGCATTGAGGGAGGCACTTGGTGGGATGAAAACCAGGTGTTATGCTATATGTTGGCAAATTGAACATCAATAAAAATAAATAAATAAATAAGAAATAAATTTTTAAAAACATGCACTCTGTATCTATAACAATTATCAACTTATGGTTTATTCTCCATGTTTTAGCCCTATTTTTTTCTCCTAGGAATATTAATATTAATAGCAACTGCCACTACTTAACTATGAGCTTAATTTTTCTTAATAATAAAAGTAATATATGCTCATTTAAAAAATACCTTAAGATTACATGCAAGCATAAAGAAGAAAACATTACTGATATTTTGATTGGTTTCTTTCCGGTTTCATTTCTATGACTTTTTAACATGTTTGAAGTTGTACATTCAATTTTTATATCTTGCTTTTTAAAAAAATGTAACTTTATGATGTAAGTATAGCTAATTTTTCTTAATTATAAAAGTAATATATGCTCATTTTAAAAAATACCTTAAGATTACATGCAAGCATAAGGAGGAAAAAATTACTGATATTTTGATTGGTTTATTTCTGGTTTCATTTCTATGACTTTTTAACATGTCAGGACACTGTCCAGGCACCTGGCCTGGCATTCAAGATCTTCAAGACCAAGCCTCCAGTGAGGCTGGAGTTAGCTAGATCATTCAATTTTTCTTGCTTTTTAAAAAAATGTAACTTTATGATGTAAGTATAGCTAATTTTTATGAATATGTTTTTAACGATTTCATTGTACATTATAGGGAGGTTGCACCAAATGCGTTCATTAATTCATGCATTCAACAGTAGTTGTTACACTTACATGTGTTGGGCACTCTAAATCATGGTAAAAGAATGAGCCACAATCTCTGGCCTCTCAAAGCTTAGTTGTTCTCCATTATTTGAATGTTTAACCACTTTTCAGTTTGGGGCTGTTCTGAATCATGTTACAGTGATCAGTGACCGTCCTTGTGTGTAAAACTTTTCCTAGGTTTCAGATTATTTCCTTTAAATAGATTTTCAATAGTGAAATTCCGGTTTTGCTCTATCTTTGCCAGCATGGGATGTTATATTATTTAATCTTAGCTAATTCAATAGGCAAAAAATGTTATCTCATCATTTCAAATTGCATTTCTCTGATTAGTTATTGAATGATTGTCTATATATTTATTAACCATTTGTTTTCTGCAAATTGTCTGTTCAACAAGGTTCCTATTTTTATCACTGGCAATTTCTCAGTACAAAGTCTGACTCTTATTTCCTTTTACTTGCTGTGACCTGGTATAATCTTATTCCAAGCTTCTCTTTTTCCTCCTGGCCCTCTCCTACCTCACTTCTTCCCCCACCTCTTCCTGTCTTGAAGGGGAGTTGGGTGAGTCACCTAAAAGATACAGGAAGAGAAAAATTAAGTGAATTCCTCAGACAGACTTCTTAGAATGCTCTGAATGGTGCTGATGTCAATTTGGAGGCAAAAAGGGGGAGGACAAAATGGGTTGGTAACTCTGATGCTAAATTTGTCCATGCCAAAGCACTCGGGTTTTATGAATGATGGTTCATTCAGCAGGTGTCTTTAAAATACCTGCTATGTGCCCAGATCTGTGCTGGGTATTGTTAAAGGCTTATTAGCTAGAGAAGACACAATGAAATAGGTCATAATTAATAGTCAACTGTATATATTTCAGAGGCATTCAGACCAGTGGAGAGGTTCCCAGATAACTGGAAATTTCCTTCTGAAACTAACTTGGAAGTGAGGAGCCTAAGGGAAGATAAAGAGCCCGTGTAGAAGACAGAGCAGGAGCAGGGGGGGATAAAGGGAACACTTTGGTGAAGCAAGGTTTCATAGACTCAGAGGAAAGGAGGGGGTTCAAGAAGAGGAGTGTTTGTTGGGGGGATGTCATTTGTTTTTTAGGACAACAGAGAGATCGTATTATCTACCCTGCTCTCCTTTTTTCATTTCTTTGTTCATTTAGTATTTTTGAATACCTGTCACATGCCAGGCACTGCTTTAGACATTGCTGAAGGTACAGAAATGAAAGACATAGCCCAAACCCACAGTCTAAATGAGGAGATACAGATCGGAATCGAAACAAATCCCTGATGTAAGTGCTGTCATCCATTCATTCAGAAAATATTTATTGAACACCCAAGACATGCCAGATATATTGAGGAACAATGAAAGGAAGTTCTTTGATGGTTAGTTTATCTGCTTGAAGTAAAATGTATTGCCTATATCTTCATGGAAATCATGGAAATCAATAATTATATCCCTGAGAGATCTTGAGTTTTGAATTTTTGAGGATTTTGTGTAAGACACCAATGCCCTAAATAAGAATCCAAGGCACTCGTCTCTGTGGACCTTGACTTCCCACCTATAAGATGAGGGAGTTGACCCATTATGTATGTGACATGGGATTTGTCACATGTGAGGTAACTTCTCCACTAGACTGAGAATTCCCAGAGCAGAGATTACATGGATTTTTTTCACTGGCATAGTGT
Source organism: Vulpes vulpes (assembly GCF_048418805.1). Lineage (NCBI taxonomy): Eukaryota > Metazoa > Chordata > Mammalia > Carnivora > Canidae > Vulpes > Vulpes vulpes. The sequence continues at coordinate 47,218,143 of NC_132789.1, forward strand.
GGGCTCAATAAAGATTTGTGGAATTGATTATTCTCATAAGGGCCTTCCTGCTCTAATATTCTGTGCTCTTCTGTCACTAAAATAAAGTCCCATGTATTGTGTGGGAGCCCAGAAGGAATGATGACAAATTTTGATGCTGGATCCCAAAGAACTTTCTGGAGTAGGTGCTCTTTGATCTGGACCTCAAATGTCAGAGAAGATTACAGTGGGCAGGGAAGTGCTGCATAGTCCCAAGTCCTGGATTCCAGTGACCTCTTTCCTGCCCTGAGCTTTCAAGGATCTATCACTTGCTACCTATACATCCTTAGACTTTAATTTTCTCACCTGTAAACCACTAGCGACAGTAATACATAGTATGCTGGAAAAAAAAAAACATCCTGTGGAGTCCAAATAGTTGGATTTAAGTCCCACCCCAGCCCAGTAGCCATATGACTTTGGTAAGACCTCCCTAGGTCTCAGTTTCCCTACCTGCAAAATAAAGGAGTCAGACTGGATGAGCTAAGATTGATTTCTTCTGGCTCTAAAAAGTCTGCATCCAGGGTTATTGTTAGTATCCAATAAGATGACACAATAAAATGTTTATACACTGTAGGAGCTCTGCAGTGTGGTCTGTACTGCTGAGGACAGATGGGTGTAACACCAAGTTAGCTCCAAGAGATCACTTACCCATTCTTCAGCTCTCTGCTTCTCCCAGGATCCACTGACTCTCCCTGAGAAGCTCTCTACCTCTTGATTTCCTCCCATTCCCAGGGGACATAATGCCTCTGCTCCATGCTGCTGCAAAATACAAAGAGCTTGGCAGCTGTGGGTCAGAGGGTAGGGTGTGGGGAGAGCCAGTCTGGAAGCTGCTTTCTTGGTGCTCAATATTTCTAACTCCCAACATGGCCCAGAGGTAGTAAATTGAAGAGGGAGGAGGGAGGAGTCTGGCTGGGGGGAGAAGGAATGCCACAGGGATGGAGGCCCCAGAAATGACCTCTTAGTAGTTGTGTGACCTTCCAAGTTCTGTCTCTGCTCTGGGCTCCCCCCTTTGTCTATGACATAGGAAGGGTCCAGTAAGAGGGGGTGGTTTGTACAATCTCACAGACCCTTTTCTAATCAATCTTGAAGTTCTAAATGAGTTTTCCCTATCCAGCACATGGTCAGCCCTTGAGTTTCATTCAGCAGTCTTCTTTCCTTTTAAAAGATTTTATTTATTTATTCATGAGAGACACACAGAGAGAGGCAGAGACACAGGCAGAGGGAGAAGCAAGCTCCCGGTAGGGAGCCTGATGCAGGACTCCATCCCAGGACCCCGGGATCACGCCCGAGCCAAAGGCAGACATTCAACCACTGAGCCACCCAGGCGTCTTTCATAAGTGCCTACTATATGCCAGGGGATTTAGCTAAATATAAGATGGGGTCTCAAGATGCTCATTATCTGAAAGAGGAGACAGATAAATAAACTAGTAACTATAATAACTGTGATGTGTCCACTGATATAATGCCAAAGCATGAAAGGATAGAGAGGGAAGTTACTTTGTCAGGGGACAGGAGGTAAGGGAAAGCTTCAGAGAGGATGTGACCTTTGAATGAGTTTGTGAATTATAAAGGAGAATTATAAAGGAGAATAGGCCAACATCTGCATATCAGCAAAAGGCCCACAGGTAGTTAGGCAAAACCGGAACTCATGGGTTCAGTGGAGGTGAGAGAGGGAAGTAACTGAAGGGAAGCCTGAACTAGATCCTGAAGTATGTTCTACTGAGAAGTTTGGACCTTAGGTGTAAGGCCACAGGAGAGGCCACAGAAGGGATTGAGATCAAGAGGGAAATAATGAGATTTGGATTTTAGACCCATCCGACATTCAGTGTGCTCTATTGAAAATGTTGCAGACACCCAATAAATTCATCCTTTCAACAAGTATTTGTTGGAAATCTTCCCCCCGCCCCCCCTTATGTGCTAGTGCTATGCCAGGCACCAAGACACAATAGTAAGCAAAACCAGACATCCTGTTCTTGTGGCACTTGCAGTTTGGCCGGGGAGACAGACTTTAATCAAATAATTACACAAATAAATACAAAATTACAGTGGGAATAAGAGCTACAAAGGAGAAGTACATGGTGCCAGGACAGCATGTAATTGGAGCATTTGACTTTGCCAGGATGGTCAGGGCAGCTTCTCTGCTGAGCTGAGCTCCAAAGCAAGAGTGTTGCCTCAAGAAAAGGCACAGGCAGGCTTTATGGTAACAGCCTCCCAGGCCTCAGAACCCCATCCAGTGCAGGTTTACTTTCTGGGGTGAGTTTCAAGCAAGTATTGTGTTGTACCCCTCCTTTGGTCTTCAGGACCTAGTCAACACTACCAGACCCAGGGATCCCTGGGTGGCGCAGTGGTTTGGCGCCTGCCTTTGGCCCAGGGCGCGATCCTGGAGACCCGGGATCGAATCCCACATCAGGCTCCCGGTGCATGGAGCCTGCTTCTCCCTCTGCCTGTGTCTCTGCCTCTCTCTCTCTCTCTGTGACTATCATAAATAAATAAATAAATAAATAAATAAATAAATAAATAAATAAATAAAAACACTACCAGACCCAGTGCAGCCTTGAAAGAAAAGAAAGACAAAAGAGGAAAACCCGTTAGGCATTTTAGATATTCCAAGGTAGCAGTGCCATTCCCCAGAGTACTCAGCATCTTACTTCCTGTAGTTGTTCCTCCCGGATACAGTTTCAAGTTCCCATCACTGTTCTGGTCATTGGGCTAATTGTCCAGGTCCCTGTGACAGGTGATTTAAAACAGAGATGTAGCAAAGAGCTGTGGTCCCTTGGAGCCAAAAGACCGGTTTTATTTAAGCCCCTTTCCATCGTCCACTGTCTTTCGCCTCCGCAAGCTTCAGTTGCCTCTGTTGTGGAATGGGGAGTTGGTTCTTCTCTCATAGGATTTCTTTGGAAATTAACTGAGATAATAAGAACAAACTTTATAACCTCTAAGAGCTAAACAAACATAGAGTTTAAATATTTGGAAGGCTGCCACATGAGTAAAAAATTAGATTTATTCTTTGTGTCTCCAGAGAACAGAATTAAATCAATGGATAGAAATTACCACATGCAGATTTCAGCTCAACAGAAGGAAGAAATGTTCTAATAATCAAAAACTGTCCATCAGTGGAATGGCTGCCTTTTAAGGTTTTGGGAAGCCAACATTAGAAACAATATGGTGCCTGGGTGGCTCAGTCAGTTAAGCAGCTGCCCTCAGCTCGAGTCATGATCTCAGGGTCTTGCCATCTAGTACCCCGTCGGGCTCCCTGCTCATCAGGGGTCGGCTTCTCCCTCTGCCCCTACCCCCACTTGTGCATGCATGCACTCTCTCTCTCAAGTAAATAAATAAAAATCTGATTAAAAAAAAAAAAGAAGAAAAGAAAAGAAAAAGAAACACCCAATACAAGTGTGCTATGGAGTTTGAGGGTGCTATGAGTGCGAGGGTAAATTGAATAACTTTTCTTTTTTAAAATATTTTATTTATTTATTCATGAGAGACACAGAGACACAGGCAGAGGGAGAAGCAGACTCCATGCAGGCAGCCCAATGTGGGACTTGATCCAGGGACCCCAGGATCATGACCTGAGCCAAAGGCAGATGCTGGACCGCTGAGCCATCCAGGCATCTCTAAATTGAATAACTTTTAAGATTTCCTTTTAACTTTAGAATTCAACAATCTGGTAGTTAAGACAAATGGAGGAACTGAGAGAGGGCATATGTGGCAGAGAGTAGCATGAACAGAAATATGGAGCAGAAGTGAGTGTGGCATGTGTGGGCGACCATGAGGAAACCCTAGAAAGAAATGAAGGATCTGTGTTGGGTTGATGATTCAGTGGAAGATGAAGAAGATAACTAATATTGGTCAAGCACCTGTGTGCCAGACACATGTGATTGTGTTTAAACTCTGTGGGTAATATACGGCCTTACCCTCTGGTGAAGCAGAGATTGTTTACCCCAGGAAGGCTTAGAGGACCTCCTATCTGAGGGCAGGGGGGCTGTAGGCTGTGGAGTGGGCTGCGTTCTGCCCTGGGGGTGGAAGGAGATCAAGAGTACATAGTCTGGTTGGGCTATAGGTTGTACTGAAAATGCACAGGCTGTGGTCAAAAGACAGAATTTGAATCTTGACTCTGTCTCCTTATATCTTGTGACTCCAGCAATTTATTTAATCTCTGAGATCCTCAGTTAATTTATATATAAAATGGAGACTCAAACTTGTTCTACTTTAGGCTGCTGTAACAATTAAGAGAAATGATGCGGAGTAAAAGGCACCCCGGGAAGAGCATAGGCTTTGGAATCAGACAGATCCAAGTTTGAATCTCAGTGTGCCATGAGCTGGTTGCAAGATCTTAGGCAAATTATTTAACTTTTTCTTCTCTGTAAATAGAGATAACAGTATTTCAAGGCTGTTTGATAATTAAGTAAAGTAGGAAAGGTGCTTAGCATGGGGCCTGGCATATTACAATGCTCAATAAAATAAAACTAGCAGTTTTATTTTGTTACTGTAAATAATAAGATCCCATTTATGAAGCATTTTTCAAAATATCCAGCACATAGTAGGTGTTCAGTTGATGTTAGCTTCTTTCCGCCTTGCCTGTGTGCCTGCTGCCACATGGGGCTGCTGGAGGCTGGGGCAGTGGCTTCTCACCCTGGTGTCTAGTCTTTGTCATAATGCTCTGCCTGTAGAAAGAGCTCAATGAATGCCTGGTTCACAGAAGTGAATTGATTACTCTTGATGACATGGTCTCCTTCATCAAGTAGCCAGTGACTCATGCCTCTTTCTTTCTCCTCCTTCCTGTCTCCTCTTTGGTTCTATTTCTGACTCTCATCAGTAGGAGGGGAATCTATGTTTGTCAAAGTGATTTTTAAAAATAAAAGACAGAGGGAGAGAGAGGGAGCTTCAGGAGCAATTCTCTGGGCTATTTTCCATTGAGCACAGGACAGTGAGAGCTGGATTGTTGTGGTTTCCAACTTTGTTTTTCTTCAAGTGAAATAACCATAATGACACTATCAATAGTAGTAGCAGGAACTACTATGACCTTTCTGAGCACCTACTGTGTGCATGGCACTGTGCCAAGCTCTACAAATACATGATCTGTATTCATCATACATAAAGCACTTCAAGGGTGGTATTATTATTGTCACTACTTTATAAATGAGAAAATGAAGGCTTAGAAGAGTTAGGTAATAATGAAAATGATATGTACTCCCATATTTACATACCAGTTATGAGCTAGACATTTTTAAAAATCTTATTTAATTGCAAACAGCATTATTATTTCTATTCTAGATGTGGGGAAACTGAGTGTCAGAGAGATGAAAAAAAAAAAAAAATACAAGCTTTCCAAAATCACACAACTGATGAATCGCAGAGCTGGGAGTCAGACCAAGCCCTGCTCAACTTTTATACTCATCTCTTTCCATCAGGCCATTTGCTACTCTTTGAGGGAAGCATCATATTAAGACTCTGGCTGGAGGCAGCCCTGGGCATGTTTGAATGAGTGGGAAGTGACACATAGCATGAAACTCATCTACTCCAGCTGGGCAGACCCTGGGAAGCTGGCCCTGTGCCTGGGGCTAACTCTGGAAGTACAGAAATAATAATTCTGATTCTTTTATGGCACTTACTATGTACTAGGGACTGTTCCAAGCATTTTAGAATTAATACCTTTCTTATTCTTCACAATAAGTAGATATTGCTATTATTCCCATTTTATAGATGACGAGACTAAGGCTCAAAAAGGCAAATTGCCCAAGGAGGGGATTACACAAGAGCATAAATACCAGGAGACAGTGATCGTTGGGAAGCATTTTAGAGGCTGCCGACCATGGCCACATTGTAAGCGAAGCAGTAGAACAGAGATTCACACCCAGGAGTCTAACTCCAGAGACCATGCTCTCAATCTCAAAACTATGTGGCATTTTTGTTTAGCAAGTGGTGATTGAATCTCTATGGAATGCACAGCCCTGTGCTAAGCACTAGGAGCACAGAGATGAAACTGGTTCCATTTCCAATCTCATTTGTTATTCCACACTAGCTTTTATTTTATTTTACTTTATTGTTTTATTTTATATAATCTCTACACCCACTGTGGGGCTTAGCTGGACATCAATTGGGTGACAAGACTTTTCTGTCAAAGAGCTGGGGCACAGGGCCAGGCTCCAGTCAGAGCTGGGAAAATGGTACAACACAGATGGAGTGAGAAGGGTTGAGACCCAATAGCAGTGAAGCTGTTCAAAAATCATGCCTGGGCCTCAGAATCACTAGTCTGAATGGGACAAAACCCTATGGGACAAGATTCGTGTGGAAAGAGTCGCATCTGTGGTGTTGACTCCAAGGAGCTCAGAAAGTTGAGGCAAGGGTGTGTGGGGGTGGGGTGGATCAAATTCTGCTGAAGTGTTTCATAGATACACACAAACCTTCTGCATAGATAGTGCAAACTGATGATTTCTCTCAGTAGTGCCTAAAATTCCCAGTGTTACATGTTCACTCATTCGTCCATCTCTTCATTTATTCATTAATTCATTCATCCATTCACTGATTTATAAACTGGAGAAAATTGTATTTGCCAGAACTCTTAGGGAGAAGTACTGTATGTGGTTAGGAGGACTATTCTGATAAGCTGCTTGAGGTGTAAGGGTATAAGGAGTAAGACACCCAAAAACCATGCTCAACAAAAGGAGATGGAGATTTATACGCTCCCCAAGGGTTGTGGGGGTAGTAAGTACAGATTTTGTTTTGCTGAGTCAGATTGTGCAAGTCTGGCCAGAGCTGAATTGCTGAGGATATGGAGAAAATGAGCCCTGCCAGGAACATAACTCTTATCTTCGATTTCTCATCTCTTTGGCTCTAATCCAATACCATGCCCTACAACTCATCTCTTAAATACCTCTTGAATCTGTTTCTACTCTATTCTCATTGCTACTGTTCTTGTTCAAATCCTCATTGGAATTCACTTGAACCACTGCAAAGATCTTCTAAGTAGCTTACTTCCTCCCCTCTTTTCCTCCAGTCCATTCTCCACATCAAGCCAGAGTGATCTTTCTAAATAAAGTTCAGATCTAATTATGATAATTCCCTGCCTCAAAATCTTTTATTTTAAAAGATAAAGTCCCATAGGCACTGGAGTGGTTCAGTTGGCTGAGTGTCTGACTCTTGATCTCAGCTCAGGTCTTGATCTCAAGGTCATGAGTTTGAGCCTCACATTGGGCTCTGCACTGGACATGCAACCTGAAAGAAAGAAAAAAAAAAAGAGGTAAAGTCCAAATCCCATAGTACAACATTAAAGCTCTCTCTAGCTTCAGCACCAACCAATTTTCCATTTCCTACCATTCCTTAAGTTCTTTTGGAGTACTCAATGGCAAAAACTCTTCCTTCTGCCAAAATACTTCTCCTTCACTTCTCTGCTTAGAAAATTTTCCTTTAGAAAAGTCCTTGTTGTCCTCCTACTGTTATCAAATAAGCACATCTTTCAGGGCAATGCTTCTGGATTTGGTACAGATTCCATTAGTGGGAGCTTCATTGTCTACCACATTTATGATTCTCCTCCTGGGCATATTATGAGATTGCATTTTCTTGGATGTGAGTGTGTAACTTGCTTTAGCTAGTGAAATGAGAGAAGTGGAAGTTTTAAGAGCCAACACATGACTCACACACTTTTTCTCTCTGGTTGTTGCCGTGTCAGTCTTTATCTTGGAATAAGAAAGACAATGGAATAAGAAAGACAAAAAGCAGAGCATCCAGCCAACCCTTAGTGGATATGTAGCAATAGTAAAAAATAAAACCTTGTTTAAGCTGCTGAGATTTGAGGATTGCTTTGTTATTGAATAACTCAGTATTTCCTAACTGACAACACTCTCTCTCTGCTTTGACATCTTCTATAATTACCAAAACCACATATTTCTATCTTACCTGACTTGTGTGACACGTTTTCTTTATACTGATTATCTGGAACTAATGGAACTAGTGACATATTGCCACATACTGCTAATTATCAGTCTACTGGTATGTCTTAGTACCTCTGCACTTTTACTGAGGATCCTTGAGGGCAGGGATTGTGCTTGGTCCATTTTTATATCACACAAAACATGGTTCATGGCTAACGTATAAATTGTCATGAGTGTAGGAGCCAGACTTACTTTGAATTGCAATTCTGACACTTAGTGACCATCTCTCTGAGCCTCAATTTCCTCACCTGGAGTAAAATGGAGTAACCATATATGCCCTACAGGTTTTTTCTGAAGTGTGTGCATAACAAGTGCAACATATGTACAAATAATGGCATGGTGTAGTTATCATTGTTTCCTTATTTGTTTTTATTATCATTATAGATTGTGTTCAAGAAATACTTGTGCATACGTCTTTCATTGGTTGAGGTTTAGTGGTATATGCATTGGACTTGGAATCAGAAGTCCTAGATTTAAAGCATAGCTTTTGTCACCAGTTTTGTGACCTTGGGAAAGTCACTTACCCTGGCTGCATTTTTGCATTCTCAACTATAAAATGCAAATGCTAATAATACTGATTATCACAGGGTTTTCATAAAATTTAAATAAGTTAATACATGGGGAAATGTTTTATACATGCTCAAGTATCATCATTCTAAAATTGTAACAAAACAGAGAAGATTGGCTGGTCCCGCACCTAAGGACTGTGTGGACATTTGTGAAGCATCCCAATGTGTTCCAATAACACTTAGCTGTTGGTCTTGTTTTTGCTTGTTTTGCTTACAGTCTTTCCAACTAGACTGTGATCTGCTTAAAATAAAGAATTGTGTTGGTTACTTTTCTGTTTGTTTGTTTCAAGTTTTTATTTGAAGTCCAGTTAACATATAATGTAATATTAGTTTCAGGAGTAGAATTTAAGAGATTCATCACTTCCATGCAATACCCAGTGCTCCCCACAAGTGTCTCCCTTTATACCCATCACCCATCTAGCCTATCCGCTGCCAGCAACCCTCAATGTGTTCTCAAGAGTTAAGAGTTTGTTTTACAGTTTGCTTCTTTTTCTCTCAATCTCTTTTCTTATGCCTATTTTATTTATTATTTTTTCTTTTTTAAAATTTAAATTTGATTTCCCAACATATAGTATACCATCCAGTGCTCATCCCATCAAGTGCCCTCCTTAGTGCCCGTCACCTACTTACCCCATCTCCCACCTGCCTCCCCCCATCCCCTCACCCTCCTCCCCTTCCACAGCCCTTTGTTTGTTTCCCAGAGTTAGGATCTCTCATGATTTGTCTTCCTCTCTAATTTCTCCCACTCAGTTTCCCTCCTTTCCCTTATGGTCCCTTTCACTATTTCTTATATTCCACATATGAGTGAAACCATATGGTGATTGTCCTTCTCCGATTGACTTACTTCACTCAGCATTATACCTTCCAGTTCCATTCATGTCGAAGCAAATGGTGGGTGTTCATCCTCTCTGATGGCTTTTAGTGATATTCCACTATATACATAGACCACATCTTCTCTATCCATTCATCTGTCCGTGGACACCGAGGCTTCTACAGTTTGGCTATTGTGGACATTGCTGCTGTGAACATTGGGGTGCAGGTGCCCCAACGTTTCACTACATCTGTATCTTTGGGATAAATATGCAGTGGTGCAATTGCTGGGTCATAGGGTATCTCTATTTTTAACTTCTTGAAGAACCTCCACACTGTTCTCCAGAGTGACTACACCATCTTATGTTCCCACCATGGGTTGGTTACTTTTTAAGCAAAATATTTATTTCTCCTTATATAAGAGCAATATGTGCTTATTTTGGAGAAAATAAAAATGCAAGAAAAAAAATTAAAATCCCTGTAATTCTTAACCCTTATACAGAGATAGTCACTATTAATCTTTTGATGTGCTTCTTTCCAGTTTTCTTCTCTGAATTTATAGTTACAAAACTGATATTATATCACATATACAAGCATGTCCCATGTCCCAGCAAATATTTTTGTGCATAGGTATGATTTTCTAATTTTGTAGCAAAAATTTTGAGGAGGAAAATTTCTGGGTCAAGAGTGAAAATATTTTTAAATGTCTTGAGACTTTGAAATAGATTTTTCAGAAAGACTTAACCAAGTTTCCACAAGCAAGGTGTGAGGTTGCACATCACACATTACATTACATTTTCATCTATAATGGGAATTATAATTAAATAGTTAAAATCTTTTTACATAATAATTATTCATTTGCCTTTTTTCCTGTGAATCGTTTGTTCCTCTTGCTCATTTTTCTGTTGGAATTTCAATTATTTTCTTTCTTTCCTTTTTTTTTCATAAGTTAACTCTGCCCCCCCTCAACATGGGACTTGAACTCATAACCCCAAGATCAAGAGTCATCTGCTCTAGTGACTGAGCCAGTCAGGTGCCCCTCAGTTATTTTCTTATTAATTTTTATGAAGTTTTCTTTATTTTTAAAAAAGATTTTTATTTATTTACTTGAGAGAGAGCAAGAGAGCATGGGGGGAGGGAGGAGCAGCAGAAGAAGAGAAGCAGGCTTCCTAATGAACAGGGAGTCTGACCTGGGGCTTGATCGCAGGACCCAGGCAGGGATCATGACCTGAGCTGAAGGCAGATGCTTAATCAACTGAGGCAACTAAGGTACCTCAATTTTTACGAGTTTCTTTTTTTTAAGATTTTATTTATTTATTCATGAGAGACACACACAGAGAGAGGCAGAGACACAGGCAGAGGGAGAAGCAGGCACCCTGAGGGGAGCCGATGTGGGACTCAATCCCAGGACCCTGGGATCACGCCCTGAGCCGAAGGCAGATGCTCACCACTGGGCCGCTCAGGTGCCCCCTTTATGAGGTTTTAAAAACCGTTTTATTCCACTTACCAAGTACAGTACAAGACACATAATAGGTGATCCTTAAATACACCTTGGGTTAGTTGTTAATTAGTCTAAGGATTTCTTGGAACAAAAGCAGACTTTCTAGGAAGCTAACTCTTTCCTTTTCCTACCCAGGACACAGCTGGACAAGAGCGGTACCGGACCATCACCACAGCCTATTACCGTGGGGCCATGGGCTTCATTCTGATGTATGACATTACCAATGAGGATTCCTTCAATGCTGTCCAAGATTGGTATGAGATTCATTCACCTTGTTCATTCATTCTTCATCAAACTGTCTAGGAAAACCTACTGTGTGAGTGAATCCACATACAACTTCCCCATGAAGTTTATCCCTGGGATGGGGTTCAAGAGCACATTTATTCAGGATACCTAGGTGGCTAAGTGGTTGAGCGTCTCCCTTTGGCTCAGGTCATGATCCCAGAGTCCCGGGATTGAGTCCCACATCGGGCTCCCCAGGGGGAGCCTGCTTCTCCCTCTGCCTGTGTCTCTGCCTCTGTCTCTGTGTCTCTCATGAATAAATAAATAAAATATATTTTTTAAATATTTTATTTATTTACTCATGAGAGACAGAGAAAGGGGGGGTGGGGCAGAGACATCAGCAGAGGGAGAAGCAGGCTCCACGCAGGGAGCCTGATGTGGGACTGGATCCCGGGACTCCAGGATCACACCGTGGGCCGAAGGCAGGCGCCAAACCAAACCACCCAGGCTGCCCTAAAATCTTTTTTTAAGCACATCCATTCAAAGTTTGTAAAGATCCACTATATAATGGAACTAAGCACAGCTCCTGAGGCACAACCTCTGAGTAACTTACATCTTTCTTCCGGGAGCATAACTCACAGGGAGAAGGGAGCATGAGGGGAGGATAGGTAAGAGGAACAGTCCGGGATTCTTGCCCCTAATCAGTGAAAAGGATGAGGATGGGAAAAGGTGGAGCATCTGTTGCCATGGGTCTTCTTTGGAGCCAGAGAGGCTGAGCAGGCCCGGGGTGCTGCAGCAGTGCTGGCCAGCGCCAAGCTGATCTGCTCCCCTTTGCATAATAGTCACCCTTTGAGGACTTCCCTTCTCCGACAGAACAGGTGCTGCAGTATGTGAAGTACTGTTGGGGCCTTGTAGCCTTGAGCTGAGGGTGACTTTGCAGAGTGTCCCGGGTGCCAATCATATGTCTATCATTCGTTCTCCTTCTCAGCCTGACGGTCATTCTCCCCTCCCTCCTTTCTCTCTCTCTTCCCTTTTAACAAGTACTATCTTCCTTTTCTTTTTTCCTTTTTTCTCTTCCCTTTTCTCTTCCTTTTCCCCTTTCTTATTTCCTCTCTTCTCTTCAATCATGCTCTGTCTCCCTCCTCCTCCTTCCCTCCCTCTCCATCTTTCCCCCCACCTCCTACCATGGAGTGACAAGCTCTTTCTTTAAGTGTCTCCACACTGCTCATTCTCTGTTGGCTTTGACTTTCTTCCCTTTCACCAAATCAGTCCCTGTTCATTCTGTCTCAGGAACACTGTGATTTTAACACCTGGTGACGATTCCTCCAAGAATAACCTGAGTTGCTAATCTGGAAGCTGAGAGTGGATGGGGGTGGGAAGAAGGAGGAAGATGACAGGAAGAGGACACATGGAGAGTTGGCTCTAGTTCCCTGCCTTGAGGCTGAAGATTGAGTGTCTATTCTTCCAAGCCCTAGCCTTTCAGTTTTGCCTCTGAGCAACTTGGTCCTAGACTAGCCTCCACCCACCATCTGAGCCCCAGTGCTCAGCACCTGGCAGCCCACAACAAATGTGGCTGAGTGAATTACGTAGCTTGAGGCAATGGTTTCTCACACTTAAAGAGAAAATTAGTGGTGGGATAAGCTTTAGGAGCAGAGTTGGTAATCCGTCCAGGTTGTATTTAGGGTTGAATTAAATTGAGTGTCAGTGTCAGGATAGGGTCACATTTAAGATCTGCTACAGGATTAATCATTTGCTGGCCTATTCATTCATCAGACATTTGTGGACACCTTCTCTGCTCTGTGCTCTGTGCTGGGGACAGGCACTCCAAAGATAAATGAGACTATCCCTGCCTTCAAGGAGAGACTTATAAATTCAGCCAAATGTAACAGGTGCCGCAGTAAAGGTGTAGGGAACCAAAAGGAGAAATAATCATTTCTATCTGTTGGAGTGGTTAGAGACAGAGTTAGGCCCATCCCCACAAAGAGATAGATCCACAATATCAGGGTCCTGTTTTATTCCTTATGTTAAAATTTTTGTTTCTTATTATATAAGTAGCATATGTTCAGTTTTAAAACTTGAAAAATACAGAAAAGTATTTTTTCAAGGATTTTTATTTATTTATTTGAGGGGGTGAGGAGAGCAGAGAGAGAGAGGGACAAGCAGACTCTGATTCCGTGACCTGAGATCATGACCTGAGCCGAAATCAAGAGTGAGTCACCTAACCAGCTGAGCCACCCCGGCACTCCTACAGAAAAGTATTTTTTAAAAGTTTCATAACCCATCCTATATAAAGGAAATCACTGCTGATATTTTGGTTTCTACAAATAATCATCTGAGACCTTAATGAATGTTTATAAGTCATGGAAGAGGAAGGAGAGACTAGGGAAAAGGCCTGAGAAAGCCTGAGAAGGCTTCCCCCAAGGAATTATGGGATCAGCTCTGGGAATAAGTTAGTGTGGGGAAGGGACTCCCAGTATAGGCAGAGGCACAAGCCATGGAAGAGCATTGCAGCATGGGTGGGAAGTGGGAGGAAGTGTGATGAAGCTGCAGAGACAGGATGTGAATGGTCTTGAACACCTTAGGTCTTGAACACTTCATCACTCAGCTAGTCGGGAGGGCTATAGATGAGTCCTTTTAAGAAAGGACTTAAAGTGGTCAGATAGATGTTTTAGAAAGAGCTTTCCAGGGATCCCTGGGTGGCGCAGCGGTTTAGCACCTGCCTTTGGCCCAGGGCGCGATCCTGGAGACCCAGGATCGAATCCCACGTCGGGCTCCCGGTGCATGGAGCCTGCTTCTCCCTCTGCCTATGTCTCTGCCTCTCTCTCTCTCTCTCTCTGTGACTATCATAAATAAAAATTAAAAAAAAAAAAGAAAGAAAGAAAGAAAGAGCTTTCCGCCCAGTGAGGAGAGAGGAGGGCTGGGTGAGGTGTGCAAGCAGGGCTTACGGGTCAGCACCTGTTGCAGCCAGCCGGGGCAGGTATCTATGTGTCCTCAGCTGAGTTCATTGACATAATATGGATGTAGTTCGCTCCCTGGAAGGGAAATGATGTCTTCGACTTTCGCAGAGTCCTTGCCAGCATGCAGGATGTCATTAACACAGTCCTCTCTCTGTCTCTCTTTAGGGCTACTCAGATCAAGACCTACTCCTGGGACAATGCACAGGTTATCCTGGTTGGGAACAAGTGTGACATGGAGGAAGAGAGGGTTGTTCCCACTGAGAAGGGGCAGCTCCTTGCAGAACAGCTTGGTATGGGCACAACATATGTGTGTGTGCATGTTTACATGGGAGTGGGACAATAAGGGGGTGCTGCGATTGTGGATGATGTGCATGTGTGCTCTGTGTACGTTGTTTTATATTTGTGCAATGTGCATATAAGCTTTTTGCTCTTTTAGGTTATGTTATTTATGATGTGTATATTTTGTTACATTGAATTAATAAGTACAATTTAAATTTATGAACTCTTCTTCACCAGTTCCTTCCACAAAGGTTTTGAGGTGTCCCATAAAAATCATCATAGTACATCAATAAAAAAATAAGAAAATTGGAGAAAAGGGAAAGCAGAAGGAGGAGGAACTTAAGAGGAAGAGGAAGAGGGTGAGATAAATGTATATATTTTAAGTTCCCAGGCATGTGTGAGAACTGGGCCAAAATACTGGCTTTTGAGCTTCCTATCAGCCATGCAAAGAGAGAAACATAGTCAATTACAGGGTCTCGAGAGAGTCCTTAACATAAAAACAAACCCATTGTTCAGAGAAGCACTTCTTTTCATTGGCAACTGTAGAGCAGACTCTATATGTTGGGTGTGACTGTGTCCTTAATATCAAACCTCCTTACAGTGATCACAACATTGTGTCTTAGAATTTCTCTCAATGTAAACTGATGTTTCTTTACCAAAACACAATCACAACAAAAGTAATTATATGAAGGGATGAAACAATGTGGTTTAAGTATGCAGCTCAGTGATGCTCTGACTTTTTCCAAAGTTAAAGCGCCTTTATCTTTGTGCTCCACCAAGACCCAGGCACTTCAGGTGTGTCTGTCTCAGTGGCCCCACAGCAGAACGCCTACCAATACTTGCTTCAAAGAGCAGCTTCTTCCCTTCCCTTCTTCCCTTCCCTTCCCTTCCCTTCCCTTCCCTTCCCTTCCCTTCCTTATATTTTATTTATTTATTTGACAGAAAGAAAAAGAGAGAGCACAAGCAGGGGGAGGGGCAGAGGGAGAAGCAGGCTCCCCTATGAGCAGGGAGCCCGAAATGGGGCTTCATCCCAGGACCCCAGGATCGCGACCTGAGCCAAAGGCAGAGGCTTAACGGACTGAGCCACCCAGGTGTCCTGTTTTCTTGTCTTCTCTTGTCTTTTCTATATTGAGGTTCAATGTAGGATCACCTTGGAGAAAACTTCCCCTAGAAGAAAGGATATATTGCTTAACTTTTAGCCAATCTCTCTAAATATGTCTTACAACCTAGGTATTGTAAATATTGAGGAGTAGGGAGTTTAAAGGTATTCTCTGATGGTCTCTGAAGTATAGATATTTGGGCTTGTGGGCAGTAAACTGTAAAATAGACAAATGTGAGTTGTGTGTGGTATATATGTGTATTATGTATATATTGTATTATGTGTATTATGAGTACATGTGTAGGAGAGTGTATTATACTCTTTCTTCCCTCCTCTATTCCCCAGGGTAGCCTGGAATAGAAATAAGCAAACTGTAGGTGTTTAATAAAGAGAGAGGTTGGATTATCTTGGACCTTACTATTCTTAGCCCACCACAGAAGTTCACAGGATCCAGAAAGTGTCACCAACCCGTCCCGCAGGTTCACAAAACAGTAGGCATGTGGCCAAGCATTTATTTGGGTGACCTTAGGCTATCACTTTATGCTTTCAACCTGCTGTCCCCAGGGACACTCCCAGCACCTTCCCTGCAGTGGCTACACCCCATCTGTTTAGAGTGTTCTTTTCTACTCCCCACCCCCTACCTTCATCTAGCCAGTAAACTTCCACTCACTTTTCTTTTTTTTTTTTTTTTAATTTTTTTTTATTTATGATAGTCAGAGAGAGAGAGAGAGAGAGAGAGAGAGAGAGGCAGAGGGAGAAGCAGGCTCCATGCACCGGGAGCCTGATGTGGGATTCGATCCCGGGTCTCCAGGATCGCACCCTGGGCCAAAGGCAGGCACCAAACCACTGCGCCACCCAGAGATCCCCTCCACTCACTTTTCAAAACAGCTCAAGCTTCACATCTTCTGTGAAGCCTCCCCTGGCTCTGAGAGCTCTTTTTCATGCCCCCACCTCACACACACAGCAGATACAGTACCTATCACACTTGGGTACACTTGTTTACTTGTCCACCTCCCTAAAGTTCCAGGGGGACAGGAAATGAAGTCTAGTTTATTTTTGTGCCAACAGTGCCTACTTACATGGCCTGGCACCAAGTAGACACTGCAAAAATATGTTTTGATTAAATTTTATTATGTTAAGTATTTGGCTACTTCATCTTATTTCAATCCAATTAAGACTTCCTGAGTGCCTACTCCATGCCAGGTACTGTGCTGTGAAATAGGATATACACCCCCATCTGAAGGACAGAAACAGTGATACCCCAAGTGATCAGTGTTGTGATAGAGGGATATGCTGGGGGTTGTGGGGGTGCAGAGGAGGCACCTAACTCGGTGGGGATCAGAGAACATAATGCCCAAGCTGAGTCTTGAAGACAAATAGGAGCAGCCAAGTGAGGGGGAGAAGCAAGGACATTTCAGGGGAATAACACTGTTCCTCACTGGCTGTGAGGAACAGCACTCTGTGTTCAGGGAACTATAAATCATTGACTGTATGAGTCGAGAGTAGCATTTTCCAAAGAGAAAGACTTATGCCATTGGGAATGTGCAAGATGATTTTATGTACATGCTTTTATATGTATTAGAAAAAAATACATATTCAGCATGTCAAGTCCTTAGACTTAAACAAGACTAAGTTTTAAAAGGTGAGTTAGTTTTCTGTTTGGAAAGAATATAATTGGCATGCCAAGCCCTTATGACTAAGATTTTTTTAAAGTGAGTTGGTTAAATATTTATTACATATTTACATCGTGCCAGGCACCGTTCTAAGTGTTTTAAAATATTACTCATTTAATTTAATCCCCCTAGAGCCCTCTGATATATGTGCTTCTCTTATCTCTATGGGTTGGGTTATTTTTTTGGGTTTTTTTTTTTTTTTAATGGATGAGAAAACAGACACAGAGAAATTGAGTAACTTGCTAGTAACAGGTTCTGTTACTAGCAAGAGAATTATTTCACTTAATTCTCACTGTAACCCTTCAAAGTCGGTACTATAATGTATATCCAATACTCTGAAAAATGAAGTGCAGAGGAGTTAAATAATGTGCTCAAGTTTATGTAGGTAAGAAGTAGTGGAGCCAGTTTAGATCTATCAGATTTATGTAGGAACATAGATGAAGTCTGATTAATTCTTAGTGCAGGTTTTAGGGAGGCGCTTAAAGAGGACCTTAATGAATAGATCAGATTTGGGCAGGTTTACTATTTTAAACTATGTCTGTCCTACACAATTTCCTCCATTATTTGCCAGTATTTGCCTATTTAGACACCTGTCTCTCCTGCTAGATCTTGAGAGCAACCAGGTTATGCCTAATTTGTCCATTATCCTAAGCACGCAGAATAGGGTAGACATTCATTCATACATCTATTCACTTACTCATTGAGCACTTACTCTGAGCTGGGTTCTGTGTTGGCACTTGGGATCTAATAGTGAACAAAACAGCTATGATACTTACTGTCATGGAACTCATGGAAAAGGGACAATAAACAAATCATTATACAAATAAATATATAATTTAAAATGTTGTAGACAAATTGAATGGTGTGTGAATTATATCTTGATAAACCTGTTAGAAACTGTGGTAAGTTCTGCACGAATTAGTACTCTTGTTATGGCAAGTGATAAAATCCCAAATCAAACTAGCTTTAATTTTTTAATAATAGAATTTATTGGGGCACCTCGGTGGCTCAGTCAGTTAAGTATCTGCCTTCAGTTAAGTGTCTGCCTTCAGCTCAGGTCACAATCCCAGGGTCCTGTGATCAAGCCCCACATCAGGCTCCCTGCTCAGCAAGGAGTCTGTTTCTCCCTCTCCCTCTGCCTCTCCCCCAAGCTGTGCTCTCTCTCCTCTCAGTCTCTCTCTCTCTCTCTCTCTCTCTGACTTACTCTCTCAAAAAAATAAATAAATAAATAAATAAAATATTTTTAAATAAATAGAATCCATTGACTCATGTAGCTAGAAAGTCCACTAGACCCAGGATTCTCAACTTTGCTTATCCCTTCAGCCTCCTTCCTTCTCCAGTCAAACTCTGCATGAGGAGTAAGATGGATGATGGCAGTGCCAGATTCATATTTTCCCAACTCCTTCAATAAAAGGCTTTCTGTCTCTCAACCACTAAATATCAATGTCAGGGAAGACTATGATTGGCCACCTGTGAGTCATGTGCCTGTCCCAGTGGCTGGGGGAGGCGGGTATTATAACCAATAGTGCCACCACAACTCTTTAAAATAGTGATTCCCCAAAAGAAGGAATGGTGGGCAGATAAAAGTAACATAAGTTACAAGTGCTATGAAGAAAGTGAGAAAGAAAAATCTAATTTTAGACTGGAGAATCAAGATCTTCTGAGAAAGTAACACTGAAGCTGAGAACTACAAGATTAGAAAAAGTTAGCCAGGCAAAGAGTGAGTGTGAGTGTGTGTGTGGGTGTGGGTGTGGGGGGAGGGGAGACAGAGGGCCATATTCCAGATCAAAAATAGTTCTAATGTGGGGTAGAGCTTGAAGCACTCATGATATTGAAAGAAGGCCATGCCACAGGGGCTAGACAATCAAGGGGAGAGCGGTGTGAGGTGAGAGTAGAGAGGTAGGCAGGGATCGGATCATGAAAGATCTTGTGGGCCATTTAAGAATTTTGCAAAGATGTGATCAGTGCACAGTGAGGATGCTCAGCCTTCCTCATCCCCACATCAGTCCTACCCTGCTATGCCAGCAGTTAAGTTTCAGTGGTCTGCTTGCTACCACAGTAGTGCCCCTCTTCTGCTTCATGGGATTCCTCTTCAGGATTCCCTTTCCTTTAGCTTTTCTCAGCTCACTAGGCTAAGACTAGTGATATGGCCAGCAGCTAGCTTTTGTTAAAGCTATGAGTAGCAGCAGGCCATCAATATCCTCAAGGTTCTTGGGACATGGGTGAGACTGTGGAGTCACTGAGGCAAGTGGATCTTTGGGAGCATGGGAGAGTTTCAGAGACTCCTGTACCAAGAGGCACAGCATTTTAGGGCTTCTGCCCTCCTGTGCCCTTCAGGAAGGGGCTTTTTGTCCCTTCCCTAGATCTGAATGCAGATGGGTCTGGCCAAAGCCCGAAGGATAGTAAAAGAGAAACACACTTCTGCCTACAAGGGAAGGAGAGACTCATTTACAACGTGGTTTTGGAACACACACATACACTCATTCCAGCAAAGTAGAGGGGGAAAAGCAAACAAGACCAGGAGTTAGGAGGCTGAGGGTTTTATCCTGTTCCTGCCACTAGTTTACTAGGTGACCTTGAGCATCTTGTTTCCTGTCTCTGGGTCTTACTTTGCCTATCTGAAAACAGAGGATTTGGATTCATTGACGAGAAGGCCCATTTGGCTCTACCCCTCTTTGATTCCATGATTTCAATTCACATAGTTCCTGCTTATCACTCAGATTCCTTGTACACTGCCTTGCTTATTTTAGGTGCCTGTTAGATGTGGGTTTTTTTGGATTGGGGTGAACAATTGAAACCTGGGTCACTAAGTCCGGTTAGACAGAATCAGAGACCCAGTTGACATTGATAGTAACCAATTTTGGTGTAGTAACTAATTTACAAGGTGCTTTCACAACAATTTTCTGTGATCCTTACTCTTACTTCTGGCCTGGAGGATGCCATTACCATCAGCTCCATTATACTAATGAAGACGTTGATTCTAGACTTGTGTTTTCTTGCATATAATGAGCTGTGCCACACTTCTCTGTCTTTATTTTTTCATTGACAGATTATGTAATTTTTCTAAGCCATACAGGTAACAGGTGTTAGGCCCAATACTCAAACTCAGCCTTTGGACTAAAACTCCTAACATTCCCAGTATATCATCATCCAGTGGTATTTTCCCAAAAGCTTGCCATAGCTTCTCATCAAATTCCTGCCCTCAGTCACAGTGTTTGTGAGATTTCTTCAGACTCTCTTGTGGTAACACATATAAGTTAGGAGCTTAGGTCATAAAGGTTTCTCACATATGCCAGCTGCAGGTCAGTTGTGACTGTTCTGTGTGTCCTCTTACTCTGGGATCTAATCTGGGACGGCTAAACTACACAAAGGCTCTTAAATTTTTTGTTGGGATTTGGAATGCTCACATCCATTGGCCAAAGCAAGTTACATGACCAAATCTGATGTCAGTGGATTGGGGATATATTCCTCCCACAATCAGGCACTGCAGGCTACTTGCCAGTGGGTGGGGATGCCAGATCCTCTACAGGGAGGGTAGGGAATAATCTGCCACTATCACCTAACACATGTGGGCCCTGGGGACACAGAGGTGAGTGGGTTCCCTGCCCTCAAGATGCTCACTGATGGGGTGGGTGCATGGGTGGTGCAGTCAGTTAAGCATCTGACTCTTGGTTTTGGCTCACGTGGTGATCTCAGGGTCATGAGATACAGTCCTGCATCAGGCTCTGTGCTCAGTGCCATGCTGAGTCTGCTTGAGATTCTCTCTCTCTCTCTCTCTCTCTCTCTCTCTCTCTGTGCCCCTCCTCCTTGCTATAAATAAATAAAATAAATAAATAAATATTTTAAGAGTAAGATGCCCATTGACTAGGGGAACAAAATAGTGGATATATAATTTCAACATCCTCTGGGTAGATGGCTTTGTCAGTCCTTAGCCCGTATGCTATCATTCTTCACTCTTCTACTCTCTCTTCTGCAAGTACCCCCAGCCCCTGCACCATCCCAGGGAGTTAACATTTGCAGGCTGTGTTTCCCAGGCTCCTGAGATAGTGGCTTTTGTCTGGGTTTAGCCAAGGAGAGACACTGGCAGGTGATTAGAGATGGAGAAAGGGGAAACCTGTATATTCCCACTCCCCACTCCTTAAGTAGAGGCTGCTTCTCTTCTCTGGCTCCTGATCCCATGATTCTAGCTTCTTTTGGCCATTTATTACTAAGGCTAAAGAAGCTAGCTTGTTTTGTTTCTTTGCTGTTGAGGATCTCTGGTTTCCTCACTATTCTATTGGTCTCTTTATTCTTCTGTCACCTATATAACCAATTCCCTCTGGTTTAAATGTTAAGAATAGTTCCCATTTTCCTGTTGGAATCTGACTGAAACAACTGTGTAAGGCGCCTTGGGAGTACAGGGAGAGGTACATTGAGGTACATTGTATGTTCTGAGTGATGGAGGTGGGGCAGGAAGAGAAAGGGAAGGTTCTTTGGAATCAGTGATTCCACAGGTGAATAATGAAGGTGATTAGGAATAGGAACTAGTTGGGACACCCTGGTGGCTCAGTGGTTGAGTGTTTGCTCAGGGCATGATCCTGGAGTCCTGGGATCGAGTCCACATCAGGCTCCCTGCATGGAGCCTGCTTCTCCTTCTGCCTGTGTCTCTGCCTTGGGTGTTAAGTCAATGAGGCTGGGTATTCCATTATTAGACCTCTTTCAGTCCCAGTTACATAAATCCAAGTCAAAATAGCTGGACAGAAGCATATTTGAGCAAAACAGAAGAGAAAGTTGCTCTAAATGAGATGATTGAGAAATAAAGGGTGTTGGATGAATGGTTCGCATGAAACCCAAAGTTCTTGAAAATGAGAACAACTCTTGACAGAAAGGAACATGGTGAATCCCTTGCTAAATCCTCAGTGACCAGAGGGGGATGAGTTGAAGGTTGATACATGACAGGGTTGGGAGGTATCAGAGCGAGGTAGAAAAGGAATTTGAACATAAAAGTGGAGGAGAAGAGTTCTGGGGCAATGTCAGGATGAGGAGAGGTGAGTTCAGTTGACTGTGAGTTTTTAATAGAATTCTGATGTCAAATTCAGAAGCAGGCAGTGTGGGCAAACTGTAGAATCTGTGGGTCTGGCAGCTGCCTTTGGACAGGATAGGTAAACATGATCATGGTGGGTGGTGTGGCTTATCTCAGATTCAGCTAAGAGTTGAACCCTATTAAAGAGCAGAAATATTGTTCTGTAGCCAATTAGAGGGAGGAAAGGATTGAGTCTGATTAATTGGTTGTCATCTTCCTGACCTCATCAGGTTCTCAACTCCTGAGAATCCTTACTAATGAACCTGAGGAAAAGGTTACCACCTGGGCCTGCTAATGTGGAGGCTTCCAGAAGTCTGACAGTAATTGGGTGGGTGTTCATTTGGGGCAGTTCTGCTAGGAAGAGAGGCCCATGAGCTGGCTAAGGCCAAGAGCTGGTCCCCATACCTTGGGTACCTGTGAGATGACAGTGGCAACATCTCCTTGGCATGACATGGAGAGTTCGCCATGAGTTTCCACAAGACTTACTCATCATGCCTTGTCTCATCACTGAGCTTTCTGCTCTAATGATAACAAACTGCTATGATCATTCTGGCACATACCAAAGGCTTTTATCTGTGCTCATGCTGTTTCCCCTGCCTGGTATGCTACACATGCATGTGCTCACACATAAACTCACAATCACCTATCTTTATCTAGCTGATACCTGCTTAGGAATCACCTTCTCCAAGAAGCCTTCCCTGGCCCCCAGGACAGTTAGGTGCCTCCTCTTGTGCCCTGCTAATCCCCTCGCTTCCCACCACTCCAGCATTTATCACTGTACTATTGTCAGTGTATCTGTTTCCCACACTAGACTAGGAGCTCCACAAGGGTAGGAACTACTGATTCACCTCAGTATCCTCATGCATGTTAAGGTGAGGTCTCATGACCCCCACTATCCCCATCCTCTCAAGCACACTGTCCATCCTCATCCCCACCTCCTTCATTCATTTGTTCATCAACCAACACTCACCAAGTGCCTATTCCTCTGACTAATGCTGGGACCCAGATGAATGACACGATCTCTGCTCAGGGAGCTCCTTGTCAAATGTCCCTCTACCATGCAGGGTAATGTGCCATAGCAGAAGGAAGCACAGAGCAAAATGAAGAGGCTGTTATCTAAGCTGAGTCCTGAAGAATGAGACGTTAGGTGAAGTTATGCTCCATTCTAGTCTTAAAGCCTCCCCTCTCCACCAACTTCTGGAAGCCTCCTCCTGCTGTCTTCCCGCTGCCATTCTCTCTCCACTGCATTCCTGCATAGCCTCTGGTTTGCTCTACCTGGGTTAGGAATGTTATAGTGTGTTCTGTCACTGTTCCAGTTGAGAGTGAGACAAGGGGGCATAAGGGATAGAGCCCTGGCTTATGCCCATCTCTGGCTCTAGGTTTTCCTATCTGTAAATTACAAGTCATAACTCCTGCTTTGCCCCACCTGGCTCACAAGGTTGTTTTAAAATTGTATTTGTGAAAAAAAAAATAAAATTGTATTTGTGAACTGTTACAGACTATGCACACATGCGAGATTGAAACTCTGATTAGTGTGTCTTTTCCACAATTAGATTTGATCTCCCTTTGTCCCTGGTTCTCAACACAAGACCTGGCACAAAGTCAATGTTCATTAAAGACCTATTTTATTGTTTGACCCTGGTGAGGAGGAAAAAGTTTTCCCTAACGGCCCTGAGTGTAAGGAAGCTGGGACTACAGTGGGCTAGGAATAGAAGGGAAAGGGAATTAACATGTATCCCACAGGCCAATTATTTCACTTACTTCTGTGCATTTAATTCTTATTACCACCCTATGAGGTAGGTAATAGTCACCCTATTCTAAAAATGAAGAAACAGAGGCTGAGAGAGGTTGGGCATCTTGCTTAAGGTCACACAGCCAGGCTATATGATTCCTGGGCATCTTCTCACTGCCCACCTGTACAACATGACATGTCCACCTATTAGTGCCAGTTCCTTAGAAGGGGCCCCTGGCCTTGATTTGTATCCTCATCTTCATCCAAACCAATAGTTAAAGCCTATTTACTTCTTTACCTATTTGTCCCTTTCCTAGGCAAGCAACACACTTCCTCCACCTCCCTAAACATTGTCATTTGTGATAAGCCAGCCTTTGGCTTGCTTATCAAATTGACCAGAGCGTCAGTTTTTATGATGGTCATTAAGAAAAGCTACATGCTGGAGGGTCTCTGAAGCTGACTGGGTTTCTATGGCTGAAGATAATAAACCAGCAGCTGCCTCCTTCTTTATCACATGTCCACAGTTAGGGCACACTTCTGCTGCTGTCCTTTCTTGGATTAGGAAATGGGCCACAGAGAGGCTGTCAACCAGAGGAGCCTTGGGAAAAGCTGAGAGTGCTTTCAAGCTGAGATGGCAAGGGAGGAAGAACCTTGTTTGTACTTGGGGGCTTTAGCCCTCTCTGTGGACAGTGGGATAATAAGGAGGAGGGAGGAGGAAAGAGAGCCCCTCCTTTGTAGGAAAAGATGACAAGAGAAGGAAAACAGGATGAAGAGAAGGTAAGAGGAGCAAGATGAAATATAGAGAAAAAGCAACTGTCATTCCAGCAGGCAACTTCGTACAGCAGATTATCCATCATCTCACTCAATTCTCCCACTGCTCTTAGCAGGAAGACACTGTGGCTATCCCTATTTGACAGCCAAGGAGTCTGAGACTCAGAGAAACTAAGTGATTCAGAGACATAAAGTGACCCCCAGATTCAGACACTGTGATAGATAAAAGCAGAGAGGGCCAAAGACACTTGTAAAGAAGAGAAAGAGAAAGTTATAGTCAGGAAAGGAAAGAAAGAAGGAAGGGAGAGAGGAAAGGAAGGAACAAAAAAAGGAAGGAAGATATGAAATTAAAAGGTAGAAAGAAAGGAAATTGAAAGGGAGAAAGAGAAGAAGTGGGAGACGGCGCTGAGTATGGACTTTGGAGCCAGCCAAGCCCAGGTCTAAACTCAATTTCCATTAATACAGCCATGTGACCTGTGTGAGTTATGTAATCCCTTGAAGGCTTCGTTTTCTCATTTATAAGCTGAACATGATTATATTTACCCACCGGCTGTATGAGAATTAAATAAGATAGTATTTCTAAAGCTCCTGGCCTAGTGTCTGACATTTAGTAGGTGCTCAATAAATATAAAGAATCCCAAGGAGAAAGTGTAAGGAACATCAGGAAAAAGAAGGAGTGGGGATCCCTGGGTGGCGCAGCGGTTTAGCACCTGCCTTTGGCCCAGGACGTGATCCTGGAGACCCGGGATCGAATCCCACGTCGGGCTCCCGGTGCATGGAGCCTGCTTCTCCCTCTGCCTGTGTCTCTGCCTGTCTCTCTCTCTCTCTGTGTGTGACTATCATAAATAAATAAAAAATTTTTAAAAAAGGAAAAAGAAGGAGTGACACCAAAAAAAGGGAAGAGAAAAGCTTTTGAGGAGAAAAAAAAAAAAAAAAGATGGACCTGGAAGGAAAAGAAAAGAGAAAGGAAGATGGACAAAAGAGGAGGGAGGAGGCTGGGGCAGGGACCTGTAGGGAAGGACTGCCAGCAGCCTGGCCGAAATTCCACAGTTAGAAAGCAGCCACTTGGTCTGAATCAGGAGACCTTTCTTATGTCTCCCTGGACAACCACGTTCTGTTCATTGTCACAGCAAGTGTCCTTAAGGATCTCAAGGTACAAAACAAACAAGACTATCTCAGGCCTCAGGTGCAGTCCTCCGCGTGCCTTCTGCTGAGTTCGTGTGGGGAGGGGAGCCACGGGGGAACTCTGGGGGAATCCAGGAGGAAGAACCTCATGGAGTGGAGATAAGCCAGTGTGTCCAGGGCAGAAAGGGCGAGTGAAGCTGCTTGCCCGCTGTGGATCTTGGGCCTCCCAGACCTTAGACTAGAGCTGGCCAGGCTGAGGCGAGGGGAAAGCAAGGCAAAGAGGAGGGAGATCCCGTCAGAAAGGCCAAAGCCTGGACTTCTCAGACTGGCTTCTCTATGCATCTGGGGCAAGTCGGCTTATTTCTTTAAGCCACAGCATCTGCAGGAGTGAAATGGAGAGGGTCTGCCCAGACATTTGTTCTCCCAGGGGTGATGCGAGGAGCAGATGAAATAATGGACGTGATCAAGGCTGTGGAAAACTGTGAGGTGCTGTGTACACATTTGGAAGAATTCATTCTTGCAGGAAACATATAATGACCCCACTCTGCGTCAGGCACAGCACTGTATACCTTACCTGCGTTATCTCGTTTAATGAGGGAGGTAAACTAGGACATTGATTCATAAAGAGAATTAGGTGACTCGTTGGGGTAACGTAGCCGCCGAAGGTAGGGCCGGGATCTGACTACAGCCGATGCAATAATCCCTGCCCTGGGCCTTCCTTGCCCTCTCTCTCTCTCTCTCTCTCCCCCTTTCTTCTTTCTTTTTCTTTTTCTTTCTTTCTTCTTCTTTCTTTCTTTCTTTCTTTCTTTCTTATTTTAATTTTTAAGGTTTTATTAATTTAAAAGAGGGCGAGAGAGAGCGAGCATGAACGGGGAGAAGGGGAGAGGGAGAAGCAGACCCCCTGCTGAGCAGGGAGCCTGACAGGGGGTTTGGTCCCAACCCCCTGGAACCTGACTTGAGCTGAAGGCAGACACTCACCTGGCTGAGCTGCCCAGGTGCCCCTATAGCATCTCTTTAAAGCAGACTCCTCTCCCATGGAATTAGGTCTCCTTGCTTCACTCTTGTACTGGCTGTATTAATCTAGAGTATTCTGGCCAGAGGGCATAAAAAGGAAGGGAAAAATCCTTACTGTTATCTCTCTTCTCTCCTTAGGGTTTGACTTCTTTGAAGCCAGCGCCAAGGAGAACATCAGCGTGAGGCAGGCCTTTGAGCGCCTGGTAGATGCCATTTGTGACAAAATGTCTGATTCGCTGGACACAGACCCCTCCACATTGAGCACCTCCAAGAACACCCGTCTCTCAGACACCCCACCGCTGCTGCAGCAGAACTGCTCATGTTAGGCAAGGCCCACCTTCCCGATCTCCCCTTCTTGTGGCCCCATAGCCCCCCTGCTTCGCCTGTTATGCTCCGTCCACCCCGAGCCCCAAGCAAGCCGAGTTGCTGTTGTTCTTGCCTGCAGCGGAGCGGAAGTCTCCCCCTTGAGGTCTCTGGGGGTGGCCCCCCTTACAGATACCCAGCTCTAGACTGACCGCCAGGTCACACGTGGGTAGAGATCCACTTTACAGAAGAATACTCCATTTTTACAGAGGCGATTTATTTCAGGGACTAGGAAAGGGAGTTTCTTTTCTGCCTTTAAAATAAGATTTCCTCCATTTACCAAAATTTGACAAAGGACACTTTTCAGGGCCTGGCCACCTGGGAAAGTAAGGCCCACTGGTACAGCTAATCCTATTAAGAAAACGTCCTCATAACAACATAGTTGCTTCATATCAGCCTCCCTGTGGGGCTTCCTCTCACTGCAAGCCAAGCTTTGATTCTCAAAGCCCTCTGCCCATTACTACGGCTGCCCACAGGGCCTGGGCAGTTGCTGTGGTGACAGGCCAGAGCTAATCTCCAGAGAGCTCAGACTCTCTAATGATGCTGAAGGAGCAAAGGCTGAGTCAGAAATACACTTAAAAGAAAAGATTATTCCTTGCAAAATGTCAAAGGTTCCTGCTATATAAAAGAGCAAGACAGTAAGCTCAAGAAAGATGAAGAGAAAGAAAAGAGAAACACAGGCAAGATAAAGGAACGGGTCATGACTTCCTGATTTTGCTGCTTTCCAGCTGGTTTTAACTGTGAAAATTCCATGAAATTAGCCTTTGTTTTTCAGACTCCCAGAATTGGAAATATTTAGAGTTGCCTAGTCTGACTAGTCCATTTCCATCTTCACATCTCCGATAAGTGGCTGCCAGGGCTCACAACCAAATCTCTTTCTTCTTCTTTTTTTAAGATTGATTTTATTTATTTATTTATTTATTTATTTACTTACTTACTTACTTATTGAAAGAGTGAGCGGTGGCAGGGTGGGGGGTGGGGAGACAGAGAGAGAGAGAGTGTGTGTGTGTGTCTCCAGCAGACTTCCTGCTAAGCATGGAGCCCAACTTGGGGCTCTATCCACAACGCTGAGATGCTTAATGGACTGAACCAACCCAGGCGCCCCCCAGATATCTTTCTTCTAAAACATACCTTCTAGGCAGGGATGGGAGCTTATTGTCTACACCACCTTTGGACTGCTCTCAATATCAGAAAGTTTTCCTTGTTTTAAGCTGAAATCTCTCCCTTGGAAATTCTTCTTCCTCTTCTCACCCCATTTGTCCCAGCTCTGCTGCCAGAGACCTCACAGTCTATGTTCCCTCTGACCCTTGAGACCCTTGGCTGATTTGAGAACAGAAATCATGACCTCCGCCCTTTCTCTGAGTTAAGTAGCTCTGCCATTCTTGATAGTATCTTCCCCTCATCTTGCCCTTTCTTCCAACCCATCTTT
Organism: Vulpes vulpes; assembly: GCF_048418805.1. Lineage (NCBI taxonomy): Eukaryota > Metazoa > Chordata > Mammalia > Carnivora > Canidae > Vulpes > Vulpes vulpes. Next base: position 47,246,698 of record NC_132789.1, read on the forward strand.
CAGTTACTCCTGAGTAGTCCAACTGGGAAGGTGATTCAAAGCAGAATAAATCTAAGAGGGCATAACCCTAGCAAAATTAGGGGAACTGAACTCAGAGGTCTCAATCTCAAACTCATTTTCCTGGGAGTGAAATCTTAGTTTCTACTGAAGAGTGGATGTGAAGCCACTCCTAGTGAAAACTGCTTAATTAAACACCTGAAGGAGAAAACAAACCAAAATCACAACCATGAAAAACCCTCTGACACCAGAAACAAACTGAATGGATTTTAGCTTCTTAAGACCTGGCATGTGTTTGGTTTTTAGCTGAAATAATGACATGGAACTAGCAATGATTCCTGAAAATCTTTCCTCCCAGGCTTGGCCCAAATCTCCAGTTCCCGCTGCACTAACACACCACCTTAGAAGTTTTGGTGGGGGAGGGGGAGTCTCCTCCAGCTTCTTGTCCATTTCAAATGCAGCTCATTTTCCTAGGAAAGTGCATTAACTGGCATAGGTCCACTGACAACGTAAAAGGACCCTCCAGAGTCAGCTCCATGGAGGTGTTGCTTTCTTCAATGCCATGCAGAGGTTAGAGCATTAGACTTGAAATCAGGAGTCCTGGACTCTGCCCTTAAATCAAGCATGACTCTGGACCAGTCTTGATTTCCTGCCTATAAGATGAGGGGGTTATTTGGGTAATCTTTAAGGTCCCTTCTAGTCCTAATAACTCTGTGACTCTTTTTTTCACCTTCATCATTTCAGTTGATCTGAAAAATAAACCTAAGAGATGAGGATTATCACCCCAATGTTGTTGTAGCTAACCCCAGTGCCATGCGTACTCTGTACTTAGCATTGTTCCAAGCACTTTACATGTATTAACTTATTTATCCTTTCATCAACTTTGTGAAGGAGGCACTATAATCAACCTCATTTAACGATGAGGAAGATAAGGTAAAAAAAAAAAGATTCTCTAGCTTGCCTAACCCCACATCATGAGTAAATAGTAGAACTGGGGTTCAAACTCAGGCAGTAGGCTCCAAGGTCTGTGCTCTCCACCACATTCTGTACTACATTTTTAATAGATTAAACTATGACCCAAAAAGGTTAAGAGACATGGTATAGCTAGCAAGTATTAGACTCATATTAGGACCCGATCCTAAGGCCATCAGGTTCTAAGTCCACTGGAGAAAAGACTTATGTCTCTTCTCTGTTAGCAAATCTCTCAACGATTCAGACTAATCCAAAGTGATGGATGTCTAATGCTTCTGAAGGAGTCAGTCTCTGAGGCAACCAGGTTCCAAGAGCCTGAGCAAAAATTGTCCAGTGTTTCTCAGGCCCAAGTCACAGTATCTGCCTTTGTCAGGCAAATCTTATGTAGCTGTCAAGCAGGACTTTAAGCAGCCTCCCTACTTCAGCAATGGGACATTTTGCAGGAGTGACTTGGCTAACTTCTTTGACCACAGAAGAATGTGACCTCTTTATAGGCAGTGGCTCTAGGTGTGCTTTTTTACACTGTCAAATCAATACAGGTCAGGCATAATTACTGTTTTTCTGGGCAGTAACACCCATCCACCCTAGTACTAGGATTTCAGACTGAGCTCCTCGTGACCTTTGGATATTTTAGTACATATATCCATTAATCTTTTCTTTCATATTGGATACCTAGGCAAGGATTGAAATTTTTACTTAAAAATTATTAAATTCTTTAAAATCAGGAGCCAGTTTAAGAGAGCAATTTTCTTCACAACGGACAGAATCAAGAGTTAAATGTAATAGTGGCAAACTCTTCTACTGGGCAACAAACAGAGCTGCTGGCTAGAGGGCAGCTCCCCAGCCCTGCTCTGTGACCTTGTTTCTGCAGCGTGGAAGGCAGGAGCTTCCAGCTGATTACAGTGCAATGTTCCTCAATCACGATAATAGTGCAATTAGCTACCAAGGTTCAAGCTGCGTGGTATGTTAGAGGCAACTTGTCCTGGTTTTCGTCTTGCTTAACAATCCAAATAAAAGATTTAAAAACAGAAACAAAAACTCTTGACCTCAAAAGAGGCAAAAGTAGGCCAAAAGTGCAATACAGTATTATAGCTCTTTACAGAATGTTTTAAATGCATATGTATCTGTAAATACAGTGATTTATGACTTATTACTGTCTCCTCAGTCTGTAGCATTAATTAACAGCTAGGAGCAGCAATGGGGTTGGGTGCACTGAATGGCCACAGACTTGTCAAATATAAGCTCTAAGGGAGCTTAGAGAAAATCTTGTCCCAGATCCTCATTTTACAAAGAGGAGGGTTGAGGTCCAGAGAGGAAAAGGAAATTTCCTAAGGTCTACTCTGAGAGTATGTCAGTGATGGAGTCAGGACCCCGTCTTGGATCACCTCCAGGTAGAAATTTATCTGTTTTGTATCTACTGTGACCTGGATCTGTTAAACACTAGATATATATATATATATGAAAACAAATGATCCCTGCCTGCAAGGTACCTATAGTCTCATGGGGGTGCTGTTTCTAAAATATCCCAATGTGGCAGTCAAGGAAACATAGCCTTGGAAAAGTTAAGGTGTTCAAGTCAATCAGTAATATCATTTGAGTTCACTTCTGAATCATGCTCATTCAATTTCTCTCTTCAGATTGTCTCTCAGATGAAGAGTATATGGAGCAGTGGTAGTGAGAGTCCTTTGGTCTCACAATTACTTTGTGACCACAGCCTTGTAATCTCCACAGAATTATATGAATATCTCCCAGACCTGACTTTCAAGTTCACATCACCTGCTCCTGCTCCAGGGCTCTTTGCTTGGGTGTCAAGATTCCTAGAGTGTCTTGAGGAATGTTTATTTGAGTTTGTTTGCCAATAGTTTGGGGTAAGGAGAAGGAATTATAGTAACCAGTGTCCTGGGATCTCACTGATTTCAGATTCTGCATCTCTACTAAGTTACCCCTGATTACCTGTCTCAGTTGGAGGATCAGCCTATGCCTGGGATTGCACCCGAGACAGGCCCCTGAGATATGAATACTGTTAAGTGATGTTTTTTAAGGTCTTTATCCCTTATATGAAGATTTATTCATTTGTATTTACTCATTTAATAAGTAAGTGTCTAGTATGTGTCAGGATACAATCAATGGCACATTAAACACAAGCCTTTCCTTCATGAGGCTTGTAGTCTAGTAGCTTGTGGTGTAGTCTAGACATTGTAAAATACCCAAATACAGTTAAAAAGTGCTCTGAAGAAAAGGTACATCATTCTGTGAGAACACAACTGGGAAAACTAAATCATATTTGTGGAGCTGTTTCAAGAGTCCTAGGAAGACTCCACTGCCCCCAAATACTTCTGCTATCCACTGGCCATTGCTTTATATTCCTCAAGCTTTCGTTTTTTAGTTCAAACCTTTGATGACTGATCAGATCAGACACAGATCCTCCAAAAAGAGTAAGAGTGACAGAAAGAACATTTGTACCTATGAAATATCTTTAGACTGCCTGGTTCAGAGTTAATTACTGTCTTCCAAGGGACATAACAAATGACCACAAAACTTAGTGACTTGAAACAACAAACATTTATTATTTCTCATAAATTGGTGGGTTGGCTGAGTGATTCTTCTGGCTCAGGCTGGGTGGTCTAGAGTGACTTCATTCACATGCTTGGAGTCCCAGCTGAAATGACTAGGGTGCTTGAGGTGCCCCTCCATGTGTTTCCATGAAGGCTGCCCAGACTCGTTCACATGGTGTTAGAAGTTTTTCCAGCAGTAAGAGAGGGCAAGCTCCAATGCAGATACTTCTCAAGCCTCTGTATCATGTTTGCTAATGTCCCACTGACTAATGCAAGTCACATACAAGGGGTGGAGAAATAGATGCTGTCCCTTGATGGAGGAGCTGTAAAGTATTGTGGCCATTTTTTCAACCCACCAAAGGAAGCAATGATAAGTTATCTGAAACCAAGTCTGATAAATTTCCCTGGGTCTTAAAATCTATTATCCCCAAAGAGAAACATCAAAATAGTTTACATCAGGGCAGTCACACCATTTGTTTAGTTGTCCAAAGAATGAAAGAAACTTCTCTATGGAGTTTTTTTTTTAATTTTTATTTATTTATGATAGTCACAGAGAGAGAGAGAGGCAGAGACACAGGCAGAGGAAGAAGCAGGCTCCATGCACTGGGAGCCTGATGTGGGATTCGATCCCGGGTCTCCAGGATCGCGCCCTGGGCCAAAGGTAGGCGCCAAACCGCTGCGCCACCCAGGGATCCCTCTCTATGGAGTTTTGATGCATATTTCACCATTCATTTCTTAGCTACTCCCTGAGGGATGAATCTGGAATCTCATTCTATGGAATTAACTGTAATAATGGTTGTGATTCCCACCTGAGATTCCTGGTGGGAAGCCCAGCAGAAGGATTCAGTGTATGCAGAAAAGATGACTCAAAGAATAGTTGAGGGGCACCTGGCTGGCTCAGTCAGTAAAGCATGTGACTCTTGATCTTGGAGTTGTAAGTTTGAGCCCCACGTTGGATGTAGAGATTACTTAAAAATAAAATCTAAAAAACAAAACAAAAAAAACACTTGGGCCCTCTGCTCCCAACCTAATCTAGTCCTGTGGCTTTAGATGCCAAGTCTTTGGTAGTGACATGTATACACAGGGCCCAGTAGACATTTCCATGTCTCAAATTTAACATCTCCACCTTAGGACTCTTAATTCTGCCCCAAATTTATTTCAACCCCAGTCTTCACAGAAACCTCGATATTATTCTTAATTCCTTCTTTTTCTTTTCTTTCTTTCTTTCTTTCTTTTTTTTTTTTTTTTTTTTTGCTGTCCACATCCAGCAACAAGTCCTGTGACTCTACTTTTAAAATGTATTTCAAGTTCGCCCACTTTTCTCCATTGCCATTGCCATGATCTTGGTTCAAGCCACTTGTTTCTCTTCTGGAGAGCTACCATAGAGTTCCTAACCAGTTTCCCTAGTGCACACTTGCTCTCTTACAGTCCATCCTCCACACAACACAAATATTTTAAAAATATAAATAAATGAACAATTCAGTAACACTGGGGTTTACTTTAATACCACACATGAAAAGAATCCAGAGACTTTAATTATTATTAATAAAAGTTATTTCATCAATTATCTTTCTAGCCCTGAATCTGCCCCTAACTTACTATAGGACCCCTGGTAAATAATTTCTTGTAATAGCCAGCTATCACTTCTCCCCAGAATTTCTTCTGGAAATAGTAATCTTTTCTTTTGTAGTACTGCTATACCTTCATCCAAACCAGGTGATTCTAGTGAAGACTGTCAATAAAGTGAGTATGTGACCAACCAAGGCCAATCAGAATTCTTCCCTAGGATTTAAAAAGAAAAAATTGGAGCTATTTTCTTCCCTTCTAAGTGGCAGATATTGTGAGGATGCATGCTCTAAAACTGTGATGACCTATCCTCAAACAATGTGTAGAATGCTGATCTATGGTAGGGGAAAACAAGGCTATCATGCAGACAGAGGCATAGGTCTAAGATGAGAAAGTGCGTCTGTGGCTTTCTCAGCTGTGATTCCAGCCTCTTGAGGAAGATGTGGAATCACATCTTCCTTTGATTCTATTACACACCTCAGTATATGTTTCCAGTAAAGCCCTCATTTAGTTTTGCTCATTGGAGTTAAGTTCTTAACACTTAATAACCAAAAATATATTGTCCCCTCTTTGGTTTTCAGTTTTCTCCTTTATACATCCTCCCATCTCCAAAGTGCAGTAATTCTAATTTCTAAACACTGAGTCTTTCAGAAAAATTCCACTTCTGTGGACTTTCTGATGAAGACATTGTATAATCTGGAACAAACCCCACTCTCTTCACCATTTTCTCTTCATGTACCTGAATTAAGGAGGAAAAGGGATTTCTCAAGGTGAAAAGTAGTTCTCCACAAACACTGATGACAGCACAGACAAAGAATGGTTAGGTTACTGGTCCACACAGAGACTAGCTTCCCAGGGATTCAAACACTAGACAAAACAGCTAACATCACTGCTGCTCTTTCTCCACATCTGTTCTATGTCTAGCAACTTGGTGACACCCACCATCTTGATAATACAATTGACTAGACTGAGTTGTGTGACATCTGTTTTGTCAGCTTCTCTTCTATAATTTTGAAGTGGCTAAACAGCAAATACCCAAACAGAAAGTCTCTGGGAGACTTGAATAGAGTTTCCTTTGCTTGCTACAAAATCATGTCATAGAAATACTAACGTCTGACACAGTAAATCAGCAAGTCCCTGAGGGGTGTGACTAGGATTCCCAGCTCCCTTCAGATTCTGATGCATTTCTTCCTGAGTTTTACCAATGGACTGGGATAAAGCTAATAGGCTGTGTGGCCTTGATTAAGTCACTCCCTGTTTCTGGGCTTCATGAGTTTAGACTAGATAATTTCTGTAGGCCCTCTTGGAGCTTAGGCCCATTTTCTGTCAGAGCTGCAAGTGGCAAACAGGATTTTGGCAGGAATCCTTTCATTGTGAAAGCCTTCTTTCTTCTTGGGTAGGATGAAAACAGCCAAGGCTGTGTGCATGCCCTGCCCTCATCAATCAGCCAGACTTGTAGCCTTGGTTTCTGAGACTCCCAGAAAGCCCCTTAGCAATTAAGTGCTTCTGGATGGTCCACGTCTGTCTGTAGTAGGCCAGAGGTTCCTAAAGGTTAACAACAAGAATCTCTGATGAGGCTTGTTGAGAATAGCACACAGACATATGCAAGTGAGAAGCAACACCAGGTAGCCATGTTTAAGGGCCAGAAATGCATTCCAATTCAAGGGGAAATGAATCTAGCACCAGACATGCATCAGGCTGAGCTGGGTAAGATCTTTTTGAGGGCAATTTCTGTCATTCAGCTGGAAGGCTGGAAACTAAAGGGCTGAGAGATTTGTGCTGAGCTGTCTTCCAGTCCCTCCAAACATCCAAGTTATAGGATGAAGACTGAGAAAGCAGTGTGGTAGAGTGGTTAAGAGCATAAGGTTTATAGTCCAAGAGATCTGGGTTCAGTCCTTAGATCTTCATCACAAAACAGTTGTGTGACTTTGAGAAAGTTACTCATGATACTTCAATTACTTCCTATATAAATGGAATAATATCTGCCTCCAGAGGTTGTTGAGAGGATTAAATGTGGGGATGAGTGTAAAGCCCTTAGTGCAGAGCCTGGCATTCATAGTAGGTGCTGAACATGTGTTGACTATTGTACTACACAAGGTCTCAATTAGGCAAAGTGTCCTGGAGCCTTTGTCAAAAGATGCCCCACCAACAGGTACCTGGCTGGCTCAGTTGGTGAAACTTGATCTTGGGTCATGAGTTTGAGCCCCACACTGGGAGTAGCATTTACTACAAAACAAAACAAAACAAAACCCCAGTGCTCAGAAAACCAGGGTTCTTAAAAGACTTGGGTTTGAGTCCTACAACGTACTAGCTGTGAACCTTGGACAAACATATTTTCATCTATAAAATGAGATTAATAATCTTGCCTACTTTACAAAATAGTTGTGAGAATCAAATAAAAGAAACTATGAAATGTTGCGGACGTATAAAATGGAGCCAGCATGAGGGGCTAGGAGTAGGCAGTGTTCATTCCAGAATGAAACCACACCCTCCAGAGTCATTCCAAGGGTCCCTTCCACCTCTACCAGCTTTCCCCTCTTACCCCACATTTTGGTCCCAGGAACCTAACCTCGCAGAGAAATGTCAGGCCAACATGCCTTATACCCAGAAGTTTGGTTGGCTACAGAGAAACTTCCAGAAGCTAAGATCAGCCAAAGAGAATCAACCACTGCATGCTGAACAGAGCGGTGAGCTGTGGATGGGGTTGGGGCTCAGGAGAGGCAGGCAGTAGGGTCCATTTGTACAGTGACTAGTATATTATAACAAAAATCATCAATTGTGTGTTTGGCACTTTGCAGTTCCCAAAGTACTTTCTCAGTGAAGCTTCATGGTTTTTGACACAACCCTGTGATATGGGTTTATCATTCCCAGTACTCAGATAAGGAAAACTGAGGCCTGCACCTGAAGCAACCTACTCAAGACTACAAAATGAAGGCAGCAAGTGGTTGGTTGGTCTTAGAACAAGAGAGTCTGCCCAAGGAGTGAGAGGTCCTGATCCTGAGCCCTGCCCATTTGAGGAGATTAGGGGTAGCTGAAGAGAAAACCTAGACATCAGTTGTGTCTACATCTGGCTTCCTCTCTGCTTGTGGGAGAGAAGAAAGGAGAGGCACACCCACACCCACACCCTTAATACAGTTAAACCTTAGAACAGAGGTTTCCTCATATCATGGGCCAGAGGCTGATAGTCTCAGCAGTCACACAGAGAAATGTCACCTTACTCAATTTGCACACCACTTTTCAACTCCTCCAGTTGCTCTTTCTAATTTATTCAACCAGGGACTGGGCTCGTCTCATGCCAGCCTAGGCTGAACAGAAGTCCTCAGGAGGAGCAATTAGCAAATTTGGAGTTCTCCCTCTAGAGGACTGAGCAGAAAAGGGAATAATAACGCTCCTATCTCTCCCCATAAGGTTCTAGCTAAGCAGATGTTTTCATGCTTTTTTATTCTCCCTATATTCTGTGTCCTAACAGCTATTCAAAGTGATATATGAAATGTTATGTGGTATTGTGAGCTTGTACAAATGCAAAGATACACATACACACACGTTTGCACAGTAACAAGAGGGAAGATCCCATTTGCAAATATCTGTGGTGTCTGCCTCTTCTGTGTTGATATGTTTTATTGATTCAGACTGGCTTAGCTTCATGTATCTCCTATCCTTATTGTAATGGCAACGATGGCATGTGCATTAAAGTTCAACTGAACTGTACCTCATGTATGGAGAGACTCTTCCCTGGGTATGTGCTAACAACTTTGGGGGTAGACTTCTGAGATCTTAGGAAGGAACTGCAATGAAAGCCACAATACAAGGCAGTATTCAAGTTCATGATGGGCAAGGCAAGTTCATGACTGACTCAAGATAGGGGGAAATCAGGATGAGTATAACTCTCGGAAAGGCTTCAAGGAGGAGGAAGGACTGGCACTGCCAGAGGCCAGGGACAGCCAATCAACTTGTACTTCTGGAGACCCTGTGTCTTGGGGAGCAGAGTGTACCCCAACAGAGGGCTAGGCTATACTGCTGGACAGCATGTGGAAGTCAGGCTGCTGAGCTGGAGAGACAGCAATGAGCCCGCAAGAGAATGAAACAAAATGGAGACACAATTGATGGCTCTGGAAAGTAGCAGAACCCATTCCCCACCTGCCAATGCCCCAAAACTATAACAAGTCTAAGAAGGCAGCAAATTCAGTCTAGTTCTTCGCCCATTCCCACTACAGTGTGGTAGGGAGCCCTTCCCCTTTTTCAGCCTGCTTAACTCCTTCTCGTCCATCAGGACTCAGGCATGGAGAGCCTGGTGGGCCAGAGAGGATGAAGGGCTGTGGAAATGCAGAGCAGGGGTGACGGAAGTGTCAGATTCTGTATCAGTCAAGATTCTTTTGATTTTAAGTGACCTATCCCCACTTCTTTAAAATTTAAATTCAATTTGCCTCCATATGGTGTAGCCCCCAGTGCTCCTCACATCACGTGGTCCTTAATGCGCGTGACATAGCCCCACTTTAAATAATCACAAGAAAAGAAAGAGGTCATGGTGACAGGGGAATTTGTTAGCTCATGTTATCGTAAAGTCCAGTGATATATTTAGTTTCAGGCCCATCTGGAACTAGGTGATTAAATTATGTTATCAGTATTCTCCGGGTTGGCTTCATTCTAAGTACACTCCAGGCTTACCCTACCAATATAGCCATCTAAACAGTCTTTGCTTTAATTGTTTTGGCAAAAGTCCTGGATCATGTACCTATTCTGAGATCAATTATGCTAGAAGGTGAGGTGTTGATTGGCTAAGCCTAGATCTTGTCCAACTCCATCTCAGGAGTGGGAGGCTGGGGTCAGAACTTCTCAAACCAGATGAAGTGAAAGTGGGAGAGAAGTGGTTGCTCGAAAAAAAAAAATGAGGGTGCTTTTTCCAGAGAAGAAAAGAATGGATGCTGCCTAGGCAAAAATATCAGCTATTCACAGGAGATACAGAATCAGATCATTGCACAAAAGACATTTAAAAACTGGACAGAAGAGAACAAAAATGGCTTTTGCCCTTAGGATGTGGGGATGGAAGACATAAAGTGGGCAGGGATGGGGGGGCAGACCTGAGGCAGTCAGCAGAGTACAGAGCGGTCAGAGTCAGTGTATATGGCTGGATTGAGTGTGTGCCCGCCAAGGGATTGAAATACAGCCTTGGCTCTAAGTGCAGGGCCTCGTGCCCTGGTGTGGAGTTGCCTCTGCTGGGAGGAAGGATTCTTTTGTGTAATTCACACAAAAGTGTCATCTGCTCACCAAGCCATCCAGAGGGGCCACCTATCTCTCCAGTTTGCAAAATGTGCTGCAGTGGGTTGAACCGTGTCCTCCAGAAGGCATATGTGAGTTCTAACCCCTGGTACTTCAGTATGCGACTTTATTTGGAAATAGTCTTTGCAGATGTAATCAAGTTAAGATTAACTTATACTGGTTTGGGGTCAGCACTAAAACCAATGACTGATAGCTTTATAAGGGAAAGGAGAGGGAAATTTGGACACAGAGACACAGAGGAGACACAAGGAGGAAGGCTCTGTGATGACGCAGGTAGAGATTGGAGTGATGCAGCTACACACCAAGGAAGGTGAAAGATTTCTGGCAACCACCAGAAGCTGGGAGACAGGTGCACAACAGAGTCTGCCTCAAAGCCTTCAGAAGAAACCAACCCTCCTAACACCTTGACTTTGGATTTCCAGCTTCCAAAGCTGTAAGAGAATACATTTCTATTGTTTTAAGCCCCCCAGTTTGTGGCACTTTGTGAAGCATCCTTTGGATACTAATACAGGTGCTGCGTGAGCTAGCAGCAATCCTGAGGATATGGTTCTTCTCTATCCCTGTGTCCTGCTAGAAGGTATGGACAGTCCAGGTCATCCCAGAGATCCCAACAGAAAATCTGGGCCTGCTCATGGGTCCTACTGCCCAAGAGTCCCCTGGAGGTGCCTTCTACCTTCACCTTCACACAGAGAATAAATACTATTTTCAAATGGTAGTAGTTTCATAGAGTGAGGGCTGCCAATAAAGTGAGGCGCAACCTCTCCTTGGTTTAAGAGGAGGACTGGGGCACACTTCAGATTTGAGCCTCTGAATATGTTGTTCTTTCTACTCTTGGTTCCCAAACTGAGTTAGGAACCTCCTCTGGGGAACCATACCCCACTTTGTTTTCCTTTGCCATAGAACCTACCGTGTTATACTGTAATTTCCCGGTTAGTTGTGGGAGTAGATTGCCACATGTTTCTGTGAAATAAACAGTTTTTCTGAAAAATAAACCAGACACGCAGTAGGCAAATGTGCATAAGGAGTTTGGAAACCTAGTTAAACTAGGAAATGAGACTCCAATAGACTCACTTGCAAGATTCAGAGTTATTGAGCTGTGTTGAGGTAAACCAGGGTGGCTGTGGACATAGGCCAGTGACAGAGAAGGGCATCCCTGGACATCACTCCTCACAAAAGTATACCGCAACTTTATCATACCACTTCATTTTGTTTTATTTACTGTCTTATTCCTGGCATTAATCATGATGGAATTATTTTATTTGTTTAAAGTTTCATGACAGTGGGGACGTTGACTATTTTGTTCACTGCTGTACCCTCAGAGCCTTTGGCAAGTTACTTTACTTCTATTTTACTTAAAACTTTTGTTACTTCTCATTTGTAGAATGTACCAACTTCATCGGGTTATTATGAGGATTAAAGATGTTTATGTAAGAGCTGGGATTATCACCTGGCACATAGGTGATAGTCAATACTAGCTAGCACTTATACTGTGCTCCCTATGTTCTGGGCACCATTCTAAGTCCTTGACATATATATTAGTTTAATCTTCACTACTTTATTAGGTAGATTTTATTAGTATCCTTAGGAGATAGATATTGTTATTAGCCTCATAATGATGAGGAAACAGAGAAGATATTTGACTTTCCTAAGGCCATACAATTAGTAAATGTAGAGCAGGGACTGAAACCCCAGAGTCCTTGCCCTTAACAATGACACTATGTTGCCTCCTAATACAAATCCTTTTTGAATGAATAAAATCACCAAGAGAAGGGAAAGAGATAGAGCCAGTGGACTGATTCAAAAATCAAGACAGTATTGAAGGAGAATACTTGTTCAAGTCTATTAGGCATGAAATTTGCATCTAGTTGTCCTCCTTTGGGCAGGCGTGTGCCTGGGGAAATGGCCGTGAGGGTCAATTTATTAAGCAAGGTAATTCGTGGCTACATGTAGCACTGGGATAGGGTGTTGTCCTCCTTCACATCCTGAAGAGCTTCAGCTTGGTCAGGGAATTCACGCTAGCGGCAGGCACAGGGACTGATTCTGGAGACCAGCTCCTCAATCAGACCCACGTGAGATACACCCAAAGCAACCCCCTCTAGTGGTGTCACGGAAGCAGAGGAAAGGATCTCTCTCAACTGCCCATGTTTCAGACACCCCTGGCCTTGGTGCCTGCATCAGTGCTTTATGGAACACTACTGGGGCAATCTCTAAGAAACAAATGTGTTCTGGGGCCCAGCCAGTTTTTCTTTGCCACCACTAAAGAGTGAGCCCCTGGAGGTCAGGGAGGAGGGTTTCATTTCTCTTTCAATCCCTTGATTTCCACAGGTGTCAGCACATTAAGGGTGTCCAATGATCATTAGTTGAATGAAGGAAATTGAATGCTTGTTCTGAACAGATGGGATGATTGCTGGACAGGGCAGTTGCTGATATCTTGGATTTTTAGCTGAAGGGTGATGGTGGTGATGGTATTTTGGGAGGGTGTTAAGAACATGGAGAAATCACAGTCAAGCTAGTTCTGGAGGGGGCCATGAAAGAAATGGTTTGTTGAGGTGTGGTCACAAGCTTAAAGCCACATGTTTCTTGGCTTTAAGAAAGGTCTTATTGAAGTCCTCTCCTAATACTTATACAGTCTGCTTAAGTTGGAGAACTCTTCCCCCTGCCCCCAGTTTTCTTCACGGATAAGGTGGCTGTGATATCCAGAGTCCACTATCAGGCACCTATGGGGAACTGTCTTTCCAAGCTTCCAGCTTTTGTAAGAGCTGCCTAGATCGCAGTTGTGCCTATTGAAAGGGAAGCCTCGGGATCCCTGGGTGGCGCAGGGGTTTGGCGCCTGCCTTTGGCCCAGGGCGCGATCCTGGAGACCTGGATCGAATCCCACGTCAGGCTCCTGATGCATGGAGCCTGCTTCTCCCTCTGCCTATGTCTCTGCCTCTCTCTCTCTCTGTGTGACTATCATAAATAAATAAACATTAAAAAAAAAAAAAAGAAAGGGAAGCCTCCATGCCTTCCTTAATGGTGTCTTCCTGCCTGTCATGGTATATAGGATGCCTGTGAATCAACTGGCAATTGTCTAAATTAAATAGTTGGGTTATCTATGCTTGATTCAATTAGCTGACTTTAAAAGAACAGCTCTAAAAATAAGAATAGCTATTTTTCAACACACATATATAAAACATTATATATATATATATATATCTTCACATAAGCAGATTTCTTTACATATCTTGAAAATATGATTCTAGAAATACTTCTGCTCCACAAACTTGCTCATCCTGACAGATTAGATTCGCATAAATATTCCTTAGCTACTAGGATCAGGGTCACCTCTCTCTGTCTTCTTTCATTTGCTCCCCTTTGCAAAAGGCATCACCTTTCAGGTAACCAGAGTCTTCATGTTGACTTAAATCCTGTTCTCCAACATTACTCCAGCGTTAAAGTGACCACACTCTCAGATCCTGATAGACACTAATGAAGTAGTCTTCCTTTAAAATAATCTGAAAGAGGGATCCCTGGGTGGCGCAGCGGTTTGGCGCCTGCCTTTGGCCCAGGGCGCGATCCTGGAGACCCGGGATCGGATCCCACATCGGGCTCCCGGTGCATGGAGCCTGCTTCTCCCTCTGCCTGTGTCTCTGCCTCTCTCTCTCTCTGTATGACTATCATAAATAAATAAAAAAAATAAAAAAATAATCTAAAATATATTGGTTAATATATAATCTCTCCAGAGGAACTAATATCAAATAAGTCTTCAGGAGCTGAAGTCCCTAAGAGTAGACTCTCAGGCACTGTGGCAGGTTTAGCAGAATATACAAAGAATCCAGGAAAACGCTAATACATATAACTGAAACAAAATTCTTGTCACAGAAGGTATTTGCAGCCAGTTGGGGGAAAAATGAACTATTCAAAAATTGGTTATCTATGTGGAAAAAATAAATCTGACCCCTACCTTACACCATACACAATTATTAGTTCCAGGTAGATTTAAGACTTAACTGTGAAATACTTAAAGCTTTTAGTATAATGTAAAACAATGGACCTTTTAGACGACAAAATAGGAAATATCTTCATGACTTCAGAGTAGTTAAAAGAATTTTTTAAAGGGGAACCAAAAGTGCAAACCACAAAGAGAAAAAAGTATAAATTCAATTATGTTAAAGTTAGTAACTTCTGTACACCAAAAGATACAATATCATGAGTGAAAAAACAAGGTACTTGGGGAGAGATGGTATTTATAATATAACTGACAAATGAGCAAAAGAAAAAATAATCACATATATGGCCAATAAGCACGCAAAAATGTTCAAGGAAATGAACGTTAGAACCACAAAGATACTATTTCCCACCTATCAAACTCACAAAAAGTTAGAAAGTCTGATAATACCAAGTATTGACGAGATGGTAGAGTGACAGGAAGCTTCATTTAATGCTATCTGGAGTGTCAATCTGTATGGCTTTGGAAAATAGCTTGGTATTATCTGTTAACAAAAAGCTGGAAACAATCCAAACGCCCATCAACTGTAGAATGGATAAATATATCATAGTAGATTCATACAATGGGATATTACACAGAACTGAATATGAATGAACTATATCTACACGTTTGAACTCTAATGAATAAACAAAAAGGCAAGTCACAGAAGAATACATACCGTATGACTCCATTTATGTAGACTTTAAAAAGCAAAGTAAGCAATGTACTTAGGCTGAGTATCTTCAGTTTGCCCCCAGATTCCCTCTCCACAATTCTATTTCCAGGAGGCTGAGTTGCACGTACTGAATCTTTCGACTTCTGGCTTGTGGTCAGGTTTGGCTGATGGTAGGCATCAGCGGAGGATTAGAGAACTAGGGGAGAATGGGGCTGGGTATTTATTCTCTGGTACTCTCACTGTGGGTTGCTGTGAGTCGGTTGGATTTCCTCCACTCAAGGTCTCAGTTCCTAACAAGGGGTCTTCTCCACACAGCCCACTATTTCTTACTTTTGGTAGCTACTCCCTCCTCTCCTCCTTCAATCCTAGGGTGGTAAAGAGCACTGTTACTAGCCTCAAAATAATATCCTAGAGTACTCGTATAATACCCTGCCTCCTTATATTCTAATTGGAGTGTGCTACCTGTTTTCTGCCAAGACCCTGACTGATACAATAATGTTTAGGGATATATAGACAGTGCAGAAAAACTGATAAAGAAAAGCAAAGAAATTTTGTTAACACAAAATTCAGGATAGTAATTACTTCTGTGTGTGTGTGTGTCTCTGTGTGTGTAAACATGATATAAAAAAGCCAGACGGGGAGCTCATTATGTACTGGTAGTATTCTATTTCTTAAGATGGACTGTTTGCAGATGTGTATTTGCTTTATGATTATTCTTTAATATGGTCCCATATGTTGTGGGACCTTTTGTATATATATTTTCCAACAAAAACAAAATAAAATAAACTCCCACTAGAACGAAAGGTTGGGAAGGCAGATTTTTGTCTTGGTTCTTTGCTAGAATGGTGTTGATACATCAAGTACTAAATAAATATGTGTTGAATATTAACCCAGTGGATATCTAACTTTGGCGTAGGACCTCTCTATCCACAATACAGACAGAACCAAGAAATCCTCACTCACTTTTTTTTTTTAAGATTTTAAAATTTATTTGAGAGAAAGAGCACACACATATGCACTTGTGGAGTAGGTGTGGACAGAGAGAGAGAGTGAGAGAGAGAAAATCTCATGCAGACTCTGCTGAGCACAGAGTCCAACATGGAGCTCAATCTTACCACCCTGAAATCATGACCTGAGCCGAAATCAGGAGTCAGATGCTTAACCAACTAAGTCACTCAGGCACCCCTCACACTTTTTAAGAAACTCTAAAATCCCATTGTACAAGCCAGAAAGAATTTCTTTAATTCTGTCTACAAGTCCCACAGACTCAGTCTCCTTTTCCCTCTTCCTGGTGGTTGTTACCGGCATACGCCCCGGGTTTGGGGTATCCTGCCACCCTTTCACCTCACCCCTCTCTCAATCTGGCTACAGAATTAGATATACTCCCTCTTCACCTTTTTGTTCCTTACACTGCAAGCTCAGAGTTATTTTTTAAAGGATTTTATTACCAACAATTTTAGTGAAATACAAAAGGAATAAAAAACAATAAATATTTACAAATGTCTTGGTTGGCAGTGTAGTTTGACTTCCATGTAGGAAATTGGGTTAGATTTGAGTCCTTTCCTTTTAACTATTCTTCTTTTGGGTTTGGTCATTACCACTTCTTCCTCTGGGTTGATCACTGAAGAAACAAGCTTGACAGACCTCCAGGAAGAGTCATACGCCATTAGAGGGAATAATTCATCTGAAGCAAACCAGACTCCCTCTCGAAGGTTCTTCAACATCTGTCTAGATCCTGATGGTGAATAATGGGATAGCTAAGAACAGGATGATCAAGATCAAAACTATAAATGAGTATTTTTTCTTTTTTTAAAATGGTTTTCTTTTTAAGTAATCTGTACACCCAAAGAGGGGCTCGAACTCACAATCCTGAGGTCAAGAGTTGTATGTTCTATTGACCAAGCCAGCCGGCCAGGCACCCCAAAACTATAAGTATTTCCTAAATTATTTCCTGCAAAATGCTGGTCTTGAAAGACCATGCATTGCCACTCTCCCCCCAAAAAGAGGGTGTCTCTACGGTCAGGGAAGTTTGGCAAATGCTACATACTATTTTGTCCTCTTGGAAAACCAGAACATATGTCAGCAACCTGAGAATCTGCTCTAATTTGTTCAACCCTATGATTCTCAAGGTTATTGACCATTGGACAACCTCTTCAGGGCCTCCATCAATACTCTGCTGAAGTTCTACTGAACATGCTTTGGGGAAATTCTGCTCCCATTAGAAAGTAGATTAAAGTTTACCTTGGTCTGCTAGGCCTGTTATAAACAAACTATGACAAACTGGGTGGCTTAAACAAATTTATTTTCTTATTTTCTGGAAGCTATAAGTCCAAGATCAAATGTGGGCATGTTTAGTTTTCCCTGAGGCCTCTCTCTGTGGCCTGCAGGTGGCCAGCTTCTCATTGTGTCATCACATGGCCTTTTCTGTTAGGTGCATCTCTTGGTGTCTGTCTTTCCTTAGGAAGACTAGTCATAGTGCATTAGGGCCCCACCCTTATGACCTCATTTAACTGTAACTGCCTTCTTTTTTTTTTTTAAGGTTTTATTTATTTATTCATGATAGTCACACAGAGAGAGACAGAGAGGCAGAGACACAGGCAGAGGGAGAAGCAGGCTCCATGCAGGGAGCCCGACGTGGGATTCGATCCCGGGTCTCCAGGATCATGCTCCAGGCCAAAGGCAGGCGCCAAACCGCTGCGCCACCCAGGGATCCCAACTGTAACTGCCTTCTTAAAGGCCCTATCTCTAAATACAGTCACATTGTGGGCCATACTTTTATGCTTTCTCTTTCATCTTATGTTTAAACAATTCATCACACAAGTAAATCATACTCCCCAGGCCTTAATGTTTATCCAGTGGGACAACAAAATCAAGAACTTGGATTAGCAGGCCATGATTTAATCATTTACATATTGGATACATACTGATGCAAAGTATTTTGCTCGGTATTACAGGGGGATACAAAGACGCTGGTAATAAAGACCAGTTCCAACTTTCAGAAACTAGGACCTTCACCAAGACTAGCCCTAAAACAGATTGTTTTGTCTACCACCATACTTTTCCTATTATTTAATAGAAACTCTGAGTCAAAAAATTTAGATTATTATATTTTTAGTCTAAATATCACATAGGCTCTTTAGTTTCATGGAAACAGATGCTGACAACATAGTACAGCTTTGGAATCAGTAATGAGTTTTGCGAGCTAAACCCTCTCGGTACACTAATAAAAGATGGATGCCCATCTGGAAAATAAACTTGGAAAGACCTTATTTTTCACAGGAAACACTCCACTGAATCTTTTTTTTTTTTTAAGATTTTATTTATTTATTCAGGAGAGACACAGAGAGAGAAGCAGAGACACAGGCAGAGGAGAGGCAGGCTCCATGCAGTGAACTCAATGTGGGACTCGATCCCAGGACCCCAGGATCACGACCTGAGCCAAAGGCAGATGCTCAAT
This sequence comes from Vulpes vulpes, assembly GCF_048418805.1. Lineage (NCBI taxonomy): Eukaryota > Metazoa > Chordata > Mammalia > Carnivora > Canidae > Vulpes > Vulpes vulpes. The sequence goes on from NC_132789.1 coordinate 47,265,165, forward strand.
CACTGAGCCACCCAGGTGCCCCTCCACTGAATCTTAAAGCATAGATGGACAAGCAAAGAATAAAGGAGGTTGTTTTTCTCAGAATGGGGAGGAGAGGAGGTCCAAGTAAAATAGCCAAGGAGGGCTTCTGAGAAGGTGCATGGGACTGGGCCAGGAGCAGGAGTTGTATGAGCCAAATCTTAGTGGATGGAAAAGAGTTGAATAGAAAAGACGGAAAAAGTGGGATCCCTGGGTGGCTCAGCAGTTTGGCACTTGTCTTTGGCCCAGGGTGTGATCCTGGTCCCAGGATCGGGTCCCACATCAGGCTCCCTGCATGGAGCCTGCTTCTCCCTCTGCCTGTCTCTCTCTCTCTCTCTCTCTCTCTCTCTCTCTGTGCTCTGTGTGACTATAATGAATAAATTTTAAAAATTAAAAAAAAAAAAAAAAAAAAACGGAGGCCGGCCTCAGAGTAATGCCCTGTGTACTAGGCCTCACATACTGACTTAAAAAAGAAATAATGGCGCAGCGGTTTGGCACCTGCCTTTGGCCCAGGGCGCGATCCTGGAGACCCGGGATCGAATCCCACGTCGGGCTCCTGGTGCATGGAGCCTGCTTCTCCCTCTGCCTGTGTCTCTGCCTCTCTCTCTCTCTGTCTATCATAAATAAATAAAAAAATTTTAAAAAAAAAGAAAGAAAGAAATAATGGTGGCTCCAAGGTGCCTCTCTACCTTCAGTGAGTAACATTTGTTATGCCCTTACCATGAGCCAGCCAGCATTTTTAGCTCTCACAATTCTTTTATGTCTATAAGCGTTTTTTTAAGATTTTATTTATTTATTTGAGATAGAGTGGGAGAGAGAACATGAGCAGAGGTACAGGGGGAGAGGGAGAAACAGATTCCCCACTGAGCAGGGAGCCCAACTTGGGACTTGATCCCAGTATCCTGGAATCATGACCTGAGCCGAAGGCAGATGCCTCCCAGGAGCCCCTATGAAATAAGTTCTATTATCCTCATTACATATTAGGACATTGAGGCACATTGAGCATCTGTCACTTGCTCAACATCTCACAGCTTTAGAGCCTGGATTTGAATCCACCTAATCTGATGCCACAACCTCCACTGTGCTAAGCTGCCAGTGGACTATAATTGCTTGATGTTAGTTCATTCATTTAACAAATATTTGGTAAGCACGTATTGTGTCCCAGGCTTTGTGAATAAACAAGAAAAGTAATCAATAAAGTAACAGAGTAATTTTCTTGCCTTCTTGAGGAGGAGAGGCAAATTTGCAGGAGAGACAAATTGAGATAAAACTCAGGAAATAATTTCCTAGGAGCAATGAGTTATTCGCCCATTCACCAAGTACTACCGAGCACTTATTGTGTGCTACCAATTATGGTAGTAACTAAAGCTAAGGCTATGAAACAGGATTCTATGACTCAATCCTTGACTAATGGAGTTTCGTAGGGGAAAGAGATCTATGAACCACTCAATTTTACAGCAGAAGGAGTTAAAGACATGCCATAAAGATGCCGTAGATGACCACGGTAGTGTGGACACCCGAAGGAAAGAAAAGTCCAACTGTGTTGTTGCAAATAGCAGGATCTCCTTTTTTATGGCTGAATAATGTTCCACTGTGTGTGTGTGTGTGTGTGTGTGTGTACACATTTTCTTTATTCATTCATCCATCAGTGGGCACTTAGATTGTTTCCTTGGCTATTGTAAAGTGCTGCTGTGAATGTGGGGTTGCAGATACCTTTTCAAGTGATTTGAACCAATAGCCAGAAGTGGATATCACATCTTTTCATAACTTTTTGAGGAGTCTCCACACTGCTGTCTCCACAGTGGCTGCACCAATTTACATTCCCACCAACAGTGCACAAGGGTTCCTTCCCTTTTCTCTATATCTTCACCAACACTTCATGTTTTTTTATTTTTTACTTTAATAGCTGTTCTAATGGGTGTGAGGGGGATATCTCGTAGTTTGATTTGTATTTGTATTTGGGCATCTTTTCACAAACCTGCTGGCTATTTGTATATCTTTGTTTGTTTGCTGCTATTGAGTTGTATGAGTTCTTGGTGTGTTTTGGATATTAATCTATTATCAGATATATGATTTGCAAATATTTTCTCTTATTCTGTAGGTTGCCTTTCAATTTGGTTGATGGTTTCCTTTGCTGTGCAAAAGCTTTTAATTTTGATGTAGCCCCACTTGTTTATTTTTGCTTTTGTTGACTTTGATGTTGGTGTCAAATCCAAAATATCATTGCCAAGACCTATGTCAAGGAGCTTACCCCCTATACTTTCTTCTAGGAATTTTGTAATTTCAGTTCTTATATTCAAGTATTTAATTCATTTTCAGTTGTTTTTGTTTATGGTATAAGTTAGAGTCCAGTTCCATTCTTCTGCATGTGGCTGTCCTGTTTTCCCAACACCTTTATTGAAGAGACTATCATTTCCCCATTGTTTATTCTTGGCTCCTTTATAAAGTAACTGACCATATCATACTGTTTTAATTACTATAGCTGTGTAATATAGTTTGAAATCAGAAGGTATTATGTCTTTAGATTTGTTCTTTCTCAAGATTGCCTTGGCTATTTAGAGTCTTCTGTGGTGCCATACAAATTTCAGGATTACTTATTCTATTTCTATGAAAAATGCCATTGAAATTTTGATAGGAATCGCCCTGAATCTATAAATTGCTTTGGGTCATAGCAACATTTTAATAATAATTCTTCCAATCCATGAGCATGAAACACCTTTCCATTTATTTGTTTCTTCTTCAGTGTCTTTTATCAGCATGTAACAGTTTTCAGTGTGCAGGTCTTTTACTTGATTAAATTTATTCTTAGGTACCATTTTTTAAAGTCATTTTCAAGCATATCTTTATTTTAAAATTTTTTCCAAGTGTTATTTTTATTTTTTATTTAAATTTAATTTGCCAACATATAGTACATCATTAGTGTCAGATGTAGTTTTCAATAATTCATCAGTTGCATATAACACCCAGTGCTGGGCAGCCCGGGTGGCTCAGCGGTTTAGCGCTGCCTTGGGCCCAGGGTGTGATCCTGGAGACCCAGGATAGAGTCCCACGTCGGGCTCCCTGCATAGAGCCTGCTTCTCTCTGCCTGTGTCTCTGCCTCTCTCTCTCTCTCTCACTGTCTCTCATGAATAAATACAAAACATTAAAAAAAAAACACCCAGTGCTCATCACATCAGATGCCCTCCTTAAAGCCTCTCACCTAATTACCTCAGCCCCCTACCCACCTCCCCTCCAGCAACCCTCAGTTTGTTTCCCAGAGTTAAGTTTCTCATGGCTTGTCTTCCTCTCTGATTTTTTCACCATTCACTTTCCCCTCTTTCCTTTATGGTCCCTTGCATTATTTCTTTTTCTTTTTTTTTTTTTTAAGATTTTATTTATTTATTCATGAGAGATACAGAGGGAGAGAGAGAGAGAGAGAGAGAGAGAGATTGAGAGAGAGAGAGAGAGAGAGAGAGAGAGAGAGGCAGAGACACAGGCAGAGGGAGAAGCAGGCTACTCACAGGGAGCCTGATGTGGGACTTGATCCTGGATCTGTTGATTACGACCTGAGCCGAAGGCAGGCACCCAACCGCTGAGCCACCCAGGCATCCCCCTTGCATTATTTCTTATATGCCGCATATGAGTGAAACCATATGATAATTGTCTTTCTCCAATTGGCTTATTTCACTCAGCATAATACCCTCCAGTTCCATCCACATCAATGTATATGGTGGGTATTCATCCTCTCTGATGTCTGAGTAATATTCCGCTATATATGTATAGACCACATCTTCTTTATCCATTCATCTTTTGAAGTATATCTCTCCCCCTTCCACAGTTTGGCTATTGAGGACATTGCTGCTATGACTATTGGGGTGCAGGTGACCCTTCATTTCACTACATCCATATCCTTGGGGTAAATACACAGTAGTACAATTGCTGGGTTGTAGGGTAACTCTATTTTTAACTTTCTGAGGAACCTCCACACTGTTTTCCCTTGCATTCCCACCAAACACTGTAAAAGGATTCCCCTTTCTCCACATCCTTTCCAACATTTGTTGCTTCTTGTCTTGTTAATTTTAGTCATTCTAACTGGTGTCAATGTAATGTCTTCTGCCCATTTCTTGCCTGGATTGTTTGTTTTTTGAGTGCTGAGTTTGGTAAGTTCTTTATAGATCTTGGATACTAGCCCTTTATCCAGTATGTCATTTGTAAATATCTTTTCCCATTCTGTAGGTTGTCTTTTAGATTTGTTGACAGTTTCCTTTGCTGTGCAGAAGCTTTTTATCTTGATAAAGTCCCAATAGTTCAGGATGCCTGGGTGGCTCAGCAGTTGAGCAGCTGCCTTTGGCTCAGGGCATGATCCCAGAGTCCCAGGATCTAGTCCCACATCAGGCTTCCTGCATGAGCCTGCTTCTCCCTCTACCTGTGTCTCTGTCTCTGTCTCTCTGTCTCTGTCTCTCTCTCTCTCTCTGTGTCTCTCATGAATAAATAAATAAAATCTTAAAAAAAAAGAAGTCCCAATAGTTGATTTTTGCTTTTGTTTCCCTTCCCTTTAGAGACATGTCTTGCAAGAAGTTGCTGCAGCCAAAGTCAGAAAGGTTGCTGCTTGTGTTCTCCTCTAGGATTTTGATGGATTCCTGTCTCACATTTATGTCTTTCAGCCATTTTGAGTTTATCTTTGTGTATGGTGTAAGAGAATATTCCTGGATATCTTATTCTTTTTGATGCAATGATAAATGGGATTGTTTTCTTGATTTCTCTTTCTGATAGCTCATTATTAGTGTTTAGAAATACAAGTGATATTTGTATATTGATTTTGTATCCTGTAGCTTTACTGAATTTATTAATCTCACAGTTTTTCAGTGGAGTCTCTCTCTCTCTCTCTCTCTCTCTCTCTCTCTCTGCAAATGAAGACAGTTTTATTTCTTCCTTTTTGATTTAGATGCCTTCTGTTTCTTTTTCTTGCCTAAGTGTTCTGGCTGGGACTTCCAATACTTTGTCTAATTCTTTTTTTTTTTTTAAGATTTTACTTATTTATTCATGAGAGACACACAGAGAGAGGCAGAGACATAGGCAGAGGGAGAAGCAGGCTCCCTGCGGGGAGCCTGATGTGGGACTAGATCCCGGGACTCGAGGACCACACCCTGAGCCATAGGCAGAAGCTCAACCACTGAGCTGCCCAGGTGTCCCTACTTTGTTTGATTCTTATAGCCAGTCCATGGTGTAGGTATTATTGGTCCCATTTTACAGATGAAGAAACTAAAACTCGGAAAAATAAAGTGACTTACTCAAGATCACCCAGGTGGTAAGATACAAATTATAAACAAGGGTCCATTTCATTCTTAAACATTCATATTGCCTCTTGATCTCAACTAATCCTTCAAATTATGCTGACATTAGGAATAATATCTCTTAACCCTCTCCATTCCTCTCCATCCCACTGTTATTACTTCAACTTAGAGCATCAGCTCTTACCTCATCAAAGGAGTAGAGTGGTTAAGAACACAGACTCTGAAAACAGACTGTGTAGATTTGAGTTATGGTTTAGTTCCTTACTAGCTATGTGACTTTGGGAAAACTACTTAATCTCTATATATCTCAGATTCCAAAGGAGGGATACTTCATAGAGTTGCTGTGAGCATTAAATGAGTTAATGTATGTAAACTCTTTAGGAGAATGCTTGGAACATAATGTTAGCTGTCATTATTATTATACTTTTATCATTACTGTCTCTTTATCAGTTAGAGTCCTGGTAGGAAATAGCACACTCATACTAGATAATTTCCAGTATGTTTAATAAAGGAACTATTTACAAAATGTGTGCAGGTTTTAGGGGAATCAACATGGGAAATTAAGTTCCTCCGGGGCTAGCAACAGTGGGAGTCATTACTAGCCAAAAGCATGAAAAAATAAGGGAGACAGTGATTATCAGAGTCTAAAGAGGGCAGTTGAATGGAGGGTTGCTGTCTGTTAAGAGCTATGGGCTTTGGTGGAGGGAAGTATCCTCACAAAGTGACTCAGCAGGGAGGGAACTGGGGGATAAATACTCAGGCCTTTCTTTCCTCTCCACCTCTGATCTTCTGCTGCTATTTCCCAATACTGGACCCAACCAGAAGCCAGAGGCAAGGGAGCCTGTTGGGAGCCCTTATAGGTCAATCTTCTATGACACAAAACAAGTGGAGTAGGGTGGAAAGACTATCTGGAGAGACAAACAAAATACTTAGCACACCTTCCATCTAGTCTCTATCTTGCAGCCAGAATGATCTTTCAAAGCATTAATCTGAGCTTCTCTTGCCCTACCTTGATGTCCTTTGGTGACGCTGCATTGTCTTCAGATAAAGTTCATACTCAACATAAAACATAGAGCCTAGTGATTTATCTCCAGCTTACCCCTCCAGTTTTAACTATTGCCATTCCCCTCTCAATCTTTACCGTTAAGCCATATATAATTACTTTCAAACCTACAAGAACATTGCTTTTTCTTCTTTGACCCTTTACATGTCTTGGAACTCAGCTTTGAATGATCTTTCCTCTTTCATTCTCCATCATTTGGTTAATGCTTATTCATCATTTAGTTATACAAAGAAAGGAAGAGGAGTTTCTTTCATCCAATTAGATTTTGGGGGAAAACTCTATAGAAGCTCTGCTTCTATAGTAATGCTTTCTTGAGTCCTAAATGTAGTGGCCCTTTGAAATTGATATTTGATAGTACCCTCATCTTTCAAGTAGACTTTATGATTTTATTTATTCTAATCTTAATTGTATATAATATATAATTTTTAAAGATTATAATAGTTGTATAGCCTGTAAGATCATGCCTGGAGGTAATGAGAGTTGAGTTTTTAATGAACTTATCAAAATATACTTAGAAAGTGATCCTCTGAGAACAGCTGAAGCCAAATCTACACCGATGCTAAGATCCTGGGATACTAAGATAGATATCTAGGAGTCCTATTTTCATGAGGACCCAATGGACTTCTTGGGAGAAAGGGTAAGTATGCCTTTTAGACAAAGAGTGCAGACAAAAACTGCCTTGGGACACCTGAGTGCCTCAGTTGGTTGAGCGTCTGACTCTTGATTTCAGCTCAGGTCATGATCTGAGAGTCATGAGATCCAGCCCCATGTTGGGCTCCATTTCAGCACGTGGTCTGCTTAGGATCTTCCCCTCCGTCTCACTCTGCTCCTCCCCTTGCGTGCACTCTCCCTTTCTGTAAAATAAATAAAATTTTTAAAAATCTTTTTTTTAAATTTATTTATTTATTCATGATAGACAGAGAGAGAGAGAGAGAGAGAGAGGCAGAAACACAGGCAGAGGGAGAAGCAGGCTCCATGCAGGGAGCCCGACGCGAGACTCGATTCCGGGGCTCCAGGATCACGCCCTGGGCCAAAGGCAGGCGCCAAACCGCTGAGCCACCCAGGGATCCCCCATTTTTTAAAAAGTTAAAAAAAAATCTGTCTCTTGCCTTTGGACTGAGGAAGTAGGAGAAAATAAGTGTATTAAAGATATTCTCTAATAACTATACAGTCATCTCTTCTGTACCAGATACCACATTTTCTCCAAGTCAAAGTAAAATTAACAGCAGTAAGGAATGTCTATTAAGAGACATCTGGGTGGCTCAGTCTGTTAACCATTTGCTTTTGGCTCAGATCATGATCCCGGGGTCCTGGGATCGAGCTTCACATTGGGCTTCCTGCTCAGCAGGGAATCTGCTTCTTCCTCTCCCTGTGTGTGCTCCCTCTCTCCCGCGTTCTCTTTCTCTCTCTCAAATAAATAAATCTTTTTAAAAATAAAGAACATCTATTGAAAGCTCCTTTGTCTCTCTCTCTCTGAAAAACAAACAAACAAACAAACAAAAAACAGAAAGCAAAGGCTCTCATGATGGAGGAGTATGTGTGGTAGCTTAAAGGTAGATACCATCTATTCCGTCAAGTTCCAGAAGGAAAGGCTCCTCCTTTTACCCCGTTAAATTCAAAATTCCTGTGTCTCTACCTCCACCTTGTGGTCGATCAAGAAATCACCCATTCCAGAATCAATTCCTGAACTAGGTAAAGAAGCCATCAGGATCTTTATTAACTTGCCAACAGTTCTTAGACATATACTTTGGGCCAGGCTCTGGCATAAGTGCTCTTCAAGAATTATGGCGTGTAATTCTCACAGTAACCCTACGAATTATGTATTTTACAAATCAGAAAATCAAGGTTAAAAGAGTTTACCAGAGTTTAGGATTTGTCCATGATCATGTAAGTGGCAGAGTCAGGATTCCATCAAGCCTCTTCTAAGCCTTCCCTAGCTTTCACACTGTCTGCTTATACACTAATGCTTACATCTATCTAACATATGTTTTTCTTTCCCTTTACAACATAGGTGTACAACCATCATCTTATATAATTTGCTACTGGAGGGATTTGTGTTAATCTTCTGCAGGGATTTACATTTGCAAGGCAGTCAGCCCACAAAAAGTGGATGATCCAAAGGAACAGATTGATATTTACATCACAGGCATTAAATTAGGGCACTAGGCCCTGGGAGGAACTATTCTTGGTGGAGAAATGGTATAATGGAAAAGCCCTGATCTTTGAACTAGGCCCTAAGTTTGAATTCCTACTCTGTCTCTTATTAGCTGTGTGTCCTTGAAAAAGTCACTCAATGTCACTGGCCCCAATTCTCTAATTTGTTGAATTAAGAACCACTGGACTCAGAAAATACTAATTTTTGTAAAATGAACTCTGACTCATTTTTCATAACTCATTTCTATAAATTAATAATGTATTAGTAGACAAAATGTCCTGTTAGAATCTGATGGTTGGTTTTCAGTAGATGAAAAACTGTTCATATCATGGTTTAAGATGTTAAAGTGCTCGGGGAATCTTTGGAAAGTGAAACTTTGAAGGACATACAGATAATAGGCAGAAGAGTGGCCCCTGAAGACGTCCACGTGTTAATCTCTGGAATCTGTTAATATGTTAGTACACATAGCAAAGGGGAGTTAAGGTTGCAGAAGGTCTTTAGGTTGCTAATCAACTGACCCTAAAATAGGGTGATTATCATGGATTATCTGGTAGGTCCAATTTTAATCCCAAGGGTTTTTATAAGTGGAAGAGAGAGTGAGAGGAAGGTGTAATTATAGACAGAAGCACAAAGAGATCCACTGTTGCTTGCTTTGAAGATGGAGAAAGGGGGACACGATCCAAAGAACATGATCAGCATCTATAAACTAGACAGGCAAGGAAATGGATTTTCTTCTAGAGTCTGTAGAAAGGAATAAAATCCTGTGGACTCCTCAATTTTAGCCCGGTGAGCCCTTTGTTAGACTTCTGTCCTACAGAATTGCAAGTATTTATGTTGTGTAAGCCACTATATTTGTGATAACTGGTTACAGCAGCAATAAAAAATTAATACAATACCTATGACCACCAGTGTGTCCAGACTTGTTACCTGTTTCCTATGCTGATGTTGAAAAAGTGCTGGACTTGGAATCTGAAGACCAGAAAATTCTATTAAATGGCTGTGTGACTTCCAGTAAATCACAGGTCTTCTCTGAGCATGTTTATCATATGGCAGCACCTACCTCACAGAGTTATGTAGAACAAATGAGACAAGGATTTGTAGGTGTAGCATAAACTGTAAAGCATTCTATACATGTGAGAAATTATTGTTTATAGTACCTGATATGTAGTAGGGATGCAAGAAATATCAATTGAGATCAATTATCCTTTGACAGTCCTTGGAATGTGGAAATGTGATTGCAAAACATATGCTAGGTACCATAACTATGGAGTTGTCAACTCACTGTGCTGCACATTTCACAATAACGTGATGTTGTGTGACAACTATACTTCAATAAAAAACAACAAACATGCTGAGATCCTGGGAAGAAAAAAAAGATCATATATGATGTTTGCTCCTAGGCACATTGCAACACAATTATGGAGATGATATATTCATGAGAGGATTTAAGCAAGAACCCAAAAATTAGGGGATCCCTGGGTGGCTCAGCAGTTTAGCGCCTGCCTTTGGCTCAGGGTGCGATCTTGGAGTCCCGGGATCAAGTCCCGCGTTGGGCTCCCGGCATGGAGCCTGCTTCTCCCTTGCCTGTGTCTCTGCCTCTCTCTCTCTCTCTCTCTCTCTCTCTCTCTGTCTATCATGAACAAATAAATAAATAGATCTTTAAAAAAAAAAGAACCCAAAAATTATATATGATAATAGCATAAGAGAAGTCACAACTTATATATGATTAAATACCAAGGAAGTGATGCAAAAAATATGTATCCTGCATTCTGGAACAGTTCATAATTTTAATTATGGTATGGATGATGAGTGTGGGCTGAAGAGTCAAAGAAGGCTTGCAGGAAGAGGTAGTCTATCAGCATCTTGGAGGGTGTAATTAGATGGAAAACAATGGCTATTTTTAAGCCCACAAAGCAGTGTTTTTCTACCCACAATTCCAGGAATCATATTTTCCATTTAAGACATTGGTTGTCAGTTCCAATGTTTTGAAGGGTATTCTTTTGGACCCCCTTGCTAATATTTTTCCTTCTTATTTTAAAGGCTTTCAAACTTACAGGAAGGTTATAAGCACAGTACAAAAAAGATATTTTAATTTCTAAACCTTTGAGAGTAGGTTGCCCGTATGTTTTTCATTGTCCACAAATTATAAAAATAAGGCATTTAACATTGATGCCTTACTATCATCTAATTCACAGACTCTACTCGATTTTAGTCAAATAATGGTTTCCCAATAATGGCCTTTATGGTGAGGCATTTAATTATCACCCATCATGAGTCTTTAATCAAAAACAGTTCTGTAGCCTTTCTTTGATTTTCATGACTGGTACTTTTAAAGATTATAGGTGAGTTATTTAATAGGACATTTCCCAGTTTGGGTTAGTCTGATATTTCCTCTTAATTAGACTCAGGTAATGCATTTTTAGCAAGAATACCACAGATGTGGGGGTGCCTGGGTGGCTCATCAGTTAAGCGTCTGCCTTCGGCTTAGGTCATCACCTGGGGCCTTGGGATGGAGCCCTGCTCTGTGGAGAGTCTGCTTCTCTCTGTCCCTCTGCCTGCCACACCCCCTTCTGGTGTTATCTCTCTCTGTCTCTGTCAAATAAATAAATAAAATCTTTAAAAAAAAAAAAAAAAGGAAACACTAGCACAGAAGTGATGCTGGTTTTTTTTTTTTTTTCTCATTGCATACCATCAGGTGGTAACAATTTCAATTTTCCTATTGCTGATGTTAACTGTTCACAGATTAAGTGTTTTTTTCCCATAGTAAAGTTGTTCTTTCCCCTTTCTTAATTAATAAGTATTTTGTGGGGAAGTACTTTGAGGCTATATAAATATCCCATTCCTCATCAAATTTTCACCAAGTGGCTTAGCATACATAGATGTTTCTTGGTTTAATTAATTATTGCTATTATGATTGCCAAATGGTGGTTTTTTTTATCATCCCTTCTACATTCACTGTTGGCATTCCACTTTTTATTTATTCATATCCAGTTTGGATGGATCCTTATTTAATACAAGGGGTTATAATCTGTTGCTATTGTTATTTATTTCGATTGTCTCATTCTGGTCCTGTGGGGGCCCCTTCAAGTTGTCCTCTGCGTCCTTTTGACATGTCCTCATCATTCTTTGAATATTTCCCTACTTTCTGGCAGATAAGAGGTTGCAGGTTCATCTTGTACCTTCCCTGCCCTTGCCTCAGAATCAGTTATTTCTCTAAGAAGCAGTTCCTTTTAGAGGAAAATGGCCTTTTAGTGAAGAACAACATTTAGAAACCAAGATGGAAATATTAGTTGTGCTTATTGTTGTTGGGGTGTCACTGCTCCCAGGTCCTGTCAATGAACAAGGCTTGAGAATATACATATGTATATTCATGTTCCCATATATATATATATATACATGTTCACATATCTATATTTCTATATCTAGCTATTGAAAATTATGGCTTCACATTGATACCTACAATCCCAATCCAACATGACAGTTTACTCTAATTTCTGCTTTTCCATATTTGTAACTCCTCCCATCTCCCTTTAATGAGAAGAAATATTCCATTATCTTCAATATATTTATTATTTGATAAATCACTGCTGTTTGTAACTAATTGTCATTGCCACTGCTGCCATCATCCCTCACCCTCCTTACTGTGCTAGGACTCTGATACTCTGCACTATCAGCCCACATGTTCACCCTTCTCGCATCCTTCACACTCTAACACCTCTCCGCTCTTCCATACCCTGGGCGCAGGGCCTCGTTTGCTTAGCCCCACCCAAGCAAATGACTTGTAGATATAATCATTCAGAAAGGAAGGAAGGAAGACTGATGGAAAGCCAGATGCTTTCTTAATGATAGTTACGAACTGTCCTTTTGGGATATCTAAGTTATGACGTTTGTTATTTTGCATATTGCATTTAAAAACTAGACGGGGCATTAACCACAACAAGGAATATCAATGATCAAATAATGAATTAGAAATCTGTTTATTAGGATGCCTGAGTGGCTCAGCAGTTGAGCGTCTGCCTTTAGCTCAGGGCATGATCCCAGAGTCCCGGGATTGAGTCCTGCATTGGGGTCCCCGCAGGGATCCTCCTTCTCCCTCTGTGTCTCTGCCTCTCTCTGTGTGTCTCTCATGAATAAATAAGTAAAAATCTAAAAAAAAAAAAAGAAAAAGAAAAAAGAAAAAAATCTGTTTATTGGGTATTTGACAGGTGGCATGTAAGAGACAAAAAAATCTTTTGGAATTTTGGTAATACTACTTTCCAGTTGTGCGATTTTGTGCAAGTTATTTAACCTCTCTAAACCTGTTTCTTCATCTGTAAACCAGGGATTAACAGGCTCAGGTTGTTATGAGGACTGAATGAGTTAAGGTAAATAAAATGCTTGGCCTAAACTATTGTTATTCAGAAAATGAAAACTACAACGGGGCTTGGCTTCAAGATGTGTGAAATTTAAACAAAGTGAAAAAGCAAATATCTTATTTACTGACTCCCACGGAAGCAGGATCCATCACTATCTATCCCCTCATTCCCAGCATTGACTTTGTATCATATTTCAAAAAGAGGGTGGAGGCTTTTAAAGATTTTTATTTATTTAAGAGAGAGAGTGCGTGCAAGCATGCACATATGTGCAGGGAGGGGCAGAGGGGGAGGGAGAGGGAAAAGCAGACTCTGCTGAGCATGGAGCCTGATGTAGAGCCTGATTTCAGGATTCTGAGATCATGAGCTGAGCCAAGATCAAGAGTCAGATGCTCAACCCACTGAGCCACCCAGGCACCCCAAAGGTGGAAGTTATTAAATTTCTACCCCTTCTTTCCTCCTAACAACATTTAAAATCTTTGCTGCTTCTGTACCTGTCTGAGCCTCTTTCCCTCCATGCCTGATGATAAAGGTGTCCCTTTCTAATTTATAACTAATCCCTCTCTTGTGCCTCCCTAGGAACCTTGTAACTTCAATGGTCCTCTCTTTTTCCTGTATCATTCATTCATTAATTCAATACCCACTATGTGCCTGACACTATTTCTGATGCTGGGGACATGGTAGGGAATGAGACAGACAAAGTACCAACTCTCCAATGGACCTGATAAAATAGAGGGGATATACAGATAACATAATTTCAGTTAATGGGGGATATTTTAGATAGAATGATAAGAGAAGGCCTCTCTTAAGGGGTAACATTTGAAATGACATATGACTGGTGAAAAGGAGCCAGTGACGCAAAATCTAAAGAACAGTCCCAGCATAAGAACAGATATAAAGGCCCTAAGGCAAGAACTACCTTAGTGCATTGGAAAGGCATTAGGAAAAGCAGTGTGGGGCGCCTGGGGGCTCAGTCTGTTAAGCAGCCCACTCTTGATTTCAGTTCAGGTCATGATCTCCGGGTCGTGAGATCCAGCCCTGCATTGGGCTCAGAGCTGGACACAGAGCCTGTTTGGGATTCTTTACTCTCTGCTGCCTGCCCCACTGCACACAAGCATGTACTCATTCTCAATCTCTCTCTCTCTCTCTCTCAAAAAAAAAAAAAAAAAAAAAAAAAAAAAGCCAATGTGAATGGAGCAAAGGGCACAAAGGTAGATGAGATGGAACAAACATAGAGGAAGGACAGAAATCTTATTAAGTGAGCCTTATAAGTTATGGCAAGCAGCTAAATTTTATTCAAAGTGCAAAGAGAAGCCACTGAGAGTTTTTTTTTTTATTTTTTAAAATTTATTTATGATAGTCACAGAGAGAGAGAGAGAGGCAGAGACATAGGTAGAGGGAGAAGCAGGCTCCATGCACCGGGAGCCCGACGTGGGATTCGATCCCGGGTCTCCAGGATCGTGCCCTGGGCCAAAGGCAGGTGCCAAACCGCTGCGCCACCCAGGGATCCCCGCCACTGAGAGTTTTTAAAAACAGAAGCATTATGTTCTGCTTATGTATTTTAATTAATTAGTTAATTAATCAATTAATTTAAGAGAGTGTGGGGGGGCAGAGGGAGGGAGAGAGATAATCCTAAGCAGACTCTGCATCCATGACCTCAAGATCATGACCTAAGCTGAAATGAGGAGGCAGATGCTTGACCAACTGAGCCACCCAGGTGCCCCTTTACTTTATTTTAAATTTTATTCTTATTATTTTTTAGGGGGGTGGGGCAGAGGAGAAGAGCGAATCTTAAGCAGGCCCCAAGCCCAGTCAGAGCCCTTGGCTCAATCTTACGACCATGAGATCATGACCCGAGCTGAAATCAAGAGTTGGAAGCTCAGCTGATTGAACTACCCAGGGGCCCCTGATTTATATAAATATTTTTAAAGATTTTATTTATTTATTCATGAGAGATAGAGAGAGAGAGACAGAGACAGAGACACAGGCAGAGGGAGAAGCAGGCTTCATGCAGAAAACCCAATGTGGGACTTGATCCCAGGACCCCGGGATCACGCCCTGAGCCAAAGGCAGACGCTCAACTGCTGAGCCACCCAGGTGCCCCTGATTTATATATTTTAAATATCATTTTGTGCCTTAACATTCCCCCTTCCAAGCAGAGTCTCAAAATCTATACCTTTAGATCAGAGATGAGAGCGCTCAGCTGGATTTGTAATAGAATAACTTTTCATTTGACAGATTTTTTTCGAGTTGCTCTCCTAGTTTCTTTTAAAGTTTGAATACCAAATTCTCTCTAGTGCTAAAAGTATAGGAAAAAACAATTGTTATGGTCACACCAATTCTTTGGTATGTTGTACACACATCTGGTCTCCCAAGAGAAGACTATAAGAACATTCCTACTTCTTGACCTAGATACAAAGCTACCCGATAATGGAGAGCAATCAGTGGGCAGCACACTTAATGGCTAGACTCCAAAGATATAATTGCTTAGAGTGTGGGCCCAGGACAACATTGTAAATAAATACTATTTCTCTTATTACCTACTTCCTCTTTTGTGCCTGTCTTCCTACCTTTAGCAGTCTTCAACCACCCCAGGTTTATGGTGATCTCAAGTTGCCCACAGTATGTTTCAAAAACGGGGGAAACAAAACAAATCTGTTCACAAAATGGTGATAGTTTTTCATTCCTTTCAGGATTATTATTGGCATTTAAAAGGAATTATAAGGAGGACAATGGCTCACTAACGGGGGAATTTTAGGCATAAGGTAAAATAGAAGATTTTGGGCTTGAGGCTTTATTGGGCTTACAGCACTCCCAATCTTTTTTTTTTCAAAGATTTTATTCATTTATTCTGGAGAGACACACACAGAGAGGCAGAAACAGAGGGAGAAGCAGGCTCCCTGCAGGGAGCCCGATGTGGGACTAGATCCCAGGACTCTAGGGTCACGCCCTGAGCAGAAGGTAGAAGCTCAACGGCAGAGCCATCCAGGTGTCCCCCTTCCAATATTTTCAACCTAGAATCAACATTTCATATTTCTGACTTATCATGACTCTCAAATATGAAGGTGGCAATGGGGTTAATAAAATAATTTACCTTTGAATGTTTAGGAGTAGAGCTTAATTTGTCCCTCTGGATGCAGACAGCCATTGCATTGACTAAAATAACTTTCAGAGGTGAGCACCAAACACAGAAATGAGATGTTTTTAATTTTCATAATTTCTGACTTCTTATCAGAAAAATAGGAAGAGAAGGGTCATCAAACCTAATGGGAGGGGAATCTCTGAGGTAAAAATGGGAAGGAGTATTAGGGTGGCTGAAGATAGAGGAAAGTATTTGAATACTCTGAGAAAGCCTCAGTAAATGAGGCTAAAAATTATAATCTGTGCTCTCTTTTCTTCTCTTTTCCTTCCCTCCCTCCTTCCTTCTTTTCCTTTTTAAGATTTTATTTTTGAGTTGTCACTACACACAACACAGGGCCCAAACTCATAAGCCTGATCAAGAGTCACATGCTCCATTCTCTGAGCCAGTCAGGCACTCCTGTGGATCTCAATTTTTTTAACTTTCTAATGGTTCAATTTCCTATAAAATGGCAATAGTTGGTTTTCTCTGAGGAATACTCATAACAATAAGTATGAATATTCAAATAAACAATGGCAAATTTCTAAACTACAGTTGATCCTTGAACAACATGGTTCGAGTTGTGTATATTCATTTATATGCAGATTTTTCTGGATAAATATGGTACAGTGTATTTTCTATAAATTTTCTTAGTTTTCTTTTTTCTCTAGCTTACTTTATTGTAAGAATACAATCCGTAATACATACAACATATAAAATAAATGTTGACTGTTTTTATTATTGTTAAGTCTTTTGGCCAATAACAGTAGGTTATCAGTAGTTATGTTTTTGGGGAGTCAGTTATATGCAAAATTTTGTTTCCATGTGGGGGGTTTGGTGTCCCTAAACGTCTGTATTGTTCAGGGTAAATTGTATTTTTAAAAGATTTTGTTTAATTATTTATTTATTTATTTATTTATTCATTCATTCATTCATGAGAGACACAGAAAGAAGCAGAGATATAGGCAAGAGGGAGAAGCAGGCTCCTCCCAGGGAGCCAGATGCGGGACCTAATCCTTCGACCTGGGATCACACACTGAGCCAAACCACTCAAGTGTCCCTAAATTGTATTTATTTTTTTTAGAGATGGAGAGAGCAGGGGAAGGGCAGAGGCAGAGAGAGAATCAGGAGCAGGTTCCACATCCAGCACAGAGCTCAACATGGGATTTGATCCCACAACCCTGAGATCATGACCTGAGCTCAAATCAAGAGTCAGATGCTTAATGGACTGAGCCACCCGGGCGCCCTGTGTTAACTGTATTTTAAATGGTTTGGAAGTCCTGCTGCGCCACAGGTTGCTTATGATCTTCACCTCTCTGGGTAGGTATTTCTCTTTACATCTGAAGAGGACAGATTAAAGTAGTTCTGTGATCCTTTGTTAGTTCTCATATTCTATACTTCTAATCTGACACTTTGACATTTGCTATAGAGTCAGAATTGCATTGGGCCAACCTACAGAGGTATTTTTCCTAGAATATTACATTCTTCCGGTTTTCCTCTTACCATTCATGTAGTTCCTTCTCAGCTCAGTCTCTTTGGGAGTTTATCTTCTAAAACCTCTGCAAAGCGTGGTCCTTCAGCCCTTTTCTCTTTTTATTTTACAACTTCAATGTAAGTGATCTCATTCAATAGGCTTTGGTTACCACCTGTAAGCTGATAAACTTCAAATTGGCATCTCCAATTAGACTCTTTTCTGAGTTCCAATCTAATCTTTCTTTTCCATGGCACACACATGACTCAAACTTAACATATCCAAAACTGAGCTTATACTTTTCTCCTCCAAAACCTGTTAGTCCTTCAGAATTTGCTTACTGAGATACAGCATCATCATCTGCCTTGGGGTCTCTAAACAATAGAAATTGACAGGAGGCCAAAGGGAGTTTTAGGCAAGGCATTCCTGGGGCTTTTACTTGAACACAAGGGAGACAACAGAAAGGAAAGAATCCTCAGTCTGACTTCATGAGGAGAGGTCAGGATGTTATTTTAAAGAAATTTAGGTGGGGAAAAGGGTGATGTGTAAGCATGCAAAGGCCGGGATTTTTTAGCATTTGCATATTTAAAGGTCATGCTTCTTCATGCGTCTTATGTCTAATTGACATATTAAATCTCCACCCCCAGCAGGGTTTTTAGTATTATAATGAGGAAAAAGTCGGTGAAAATTCAGCACAGGGGTGCATCTTGGCACAGACTGGTTTAGTCCAGTCTTCACCAGTTTTGGTAGTAAGCACCCTTCTTTTGGTAAGCATGGTCCCTCTGCATTCCTGCAAGATATGCTACCCAAGAGGCATAGAGATTTAGCACCTCCCTCTTTATGGAGGAAGCCAAACACTGGATTTTGCAGTCAAGGTTGAGGGGACCTGAGTCCAGTCCCTGCTTTGTCTCATACTCATGCAGAAAATAAGACATCACAGAATTATACTTGACCCTTTCCTCTTATTCTTCATCAAATTAATAACAATCCAAAACCAGTCAATTCCACCTCCTAAATATATGACATATCTGTATACATCTGTCCGTCACTCATATCCAAATTATTATTTTCGAGTGCCTATGCTACAGGATTTCTTTTCCTTCTGTGTCCGCTGCTTAGAAGAATGAAGAGGTAGACCGAAGGAAGAGGAGTAGGCAGCAAAGCAAAGTCTATTGCATGATAGTACAAAGCTCCCAAAGAGGGAGGAGACCCAAGAGGGTTGCCATAGAAGTTTCTAAGTCTAGGAGTTTCTATGGGCTTGGGCGGTCTGTTTTAATCTGATTAACCCTCCATGCACCTGTCACCCAATCAGGTTTTTGTCATTTATCTATCACTCGGGAAAGGATGGAGGGCTCCTTCCAAGGTGGTGTAAAATCCTCTTAAGGCTGGTTTCTTCTTAGGGTGGGGCCCCTTGTCCCTGCCTTTCTTCCAACCACCCTTCATTACCTGGATTACTTTAATACCCTCCTGATTTCTCTTAGTCTTGCCCTCACCTCCACCATTCAAACTATTTTTCACACATCAACCAGTGATCTACTTGGAAGACTCTTGTGATCTTGTCTTCCTACTTCATTGGTTCAACCATTATTTAGTGGGTTTCTTTAGTTTTTTTCTTTAGTGTGATCTCTACACTCAATGCGGGGATCAGACTCATGGCCTCAAGATCACAAGTCACATGCTGTATTTACTGAGCCAGCCAGGCACCCCTAGTGAGTATTTTTAATGTGCCAGATACTATTCTAGAAGCTAGGAACCCAGAGATACACAAAATAGACAAGGCAATTACTTCTTTTTACTCTTAGGAAGGTTCTGTATGATCTTGGCCACTGACTCACTTCCCCTTTGCTCCCAAATTACTATAGTTTAGCCATAATTAGAATTACTTTCTCAGAGCTTTTGAACGCATTTATTCCTATAAATTTTATACCAATTCCCATACATTTTTCAAATTTAAGTTTAAATGTCTATTGTTTAGAGAAACTCTGACTAGACTAGGTCCCTCTGTATTTTTCCTTTTAGAGTTTTTCACGACGATAAATTTAAAAGTGTGCGTTTGTTCAAGGTCTCTCCTGCTAGTTCTCTTGTAATTCCCAGTATCCTGCATTCCCAGTACCTGGCAGATATTAGAAGCTCCAATGGTTGGTTGAGTAAATAAATGCATGCCTTGCTATGTGGGGTGTTATGTTATCTCCACAGTTGGGTAAACTCTAAGATCCAGAGACCTCTTTTTAAAGGGAAAAACTAACAGGTCACACTTCAGACGCAGCCTTTCTTTGTTCATAGTCATAAAATTCTAGTTACTGGCTGAATCCAAAGATTCCTTACCTACAGTATTATTGCTGTGACAAGTAAAAACAAAGAAAACACCCTCAAAATAGACTTGTCACTCCAGGTATTTATTCAACAACAATTACTGACTGCTTTGCAGAGTACTGATTGGGCTGTTATGCTAGGAACTGGATGAAGAAAAAACATTTCCCTGAAGAAGGGCAATTCAGAGGAGTTCTTAGTTTAGAAAGTTCCTGAAAAGATGGCTGAAAACAAACTGGGATGTTTGAACAATATTTTTCAATTAATTTATCGTGTCTGTTGTCCGAGTTCAGGTTTTCATCATCTGCCTGAATCACTGCACTTACACGTCCCAACTCCTTATTTGCTTATCCTGCATTATTTGTCGTCACAGCACTCACTGTTGTTCCAACAGATCATTGATTTTATTGTCCGTTTACACCGTCAGAACCTAAGCCCCAGGGCGCCGGGCTGGCTTCGTTGGTACACATGCCACCCTGCAGCTCAGCCTGAGTTGGAGCCCCACATTGCGGGTAGTTTACCTAAAAAAGTAAAAAAAAAAAAAAAAAAAAAAAAAAAAAAAAAAAAAGTAAAAATGCCAGCCCCATAAAGACAAGTTTGTTGTTGTTTTTGTTTTTTGTTCATGACTGCATTCCCTGAATCTGGAGCTCAGGAGGCCCAGAAAAATTTAAGTACCTTTAACAGTCATCAATACCGCTTTCTGCGGTATTTGATCCTTCTCCCTTCATTTATATGTATTTCTTCCCTTTATGTGTGGGGATCTTTGGCTTCATGGTGTCGGCACATCGGATCTTGCTAACATGTCGGTTTCAGGAACAGTCTGAGTGACGGCCAACCTAGTAACATTACAGGCAGAAAAAAAACCTCTGGAAAAAAGTACATGAAGGAAGCAGCCAGACGCAGGCGGCCACTAGACAGAAAGCCGGCGCAGCCAGAGGCCGCGCGGGCCGGCGCTCGGACGGAGCCCGGTTCCGCGGGGCGGAACTAGCGTCGCGCCGGTCGCCCCGCCTCCTCGGGCTCCGGCGCCGGCCAAGGTCGCCGCGCGGTCAGCAGGAGAACCGCGGGCGCCCAGCGCCGCTTCGCGGCCTCGCAGCTTCCATCCGGCGGCGAAAAACACTTCCGGCGTCCCGCTTTTACGTGCTGAGTCACGGCCGGAGGCTAAGCCCTGGGTGTGAAGGACGGAACACAAAAAAATGTATAACGGGGTAAAAAAAGTCTTGGGAACTCATTTTCTCCACTCGCTTCTCAATTTTCTCCGCCGGGTAATATTTTTCTCAGAGGCGCGGAGCATTATCCTGTAGCCGCCTCACAGCGACGCCCCGCGTTACGTCATAAACGCGGCGCCAGCGCTTTTCTTCCCGTCGTCCTCCGCGCCACTCTCTCCGCCTCTTCTTCCTTGCCCCGCCCACCCTGGGTTTCCCGGTGCTCCGAGTATCCGGCCCGGTCTCTTTGGTTCCTTTTATTCCGTTTCCATTGGTGGTTTGCATGCGCGTGACCTCCTTTCTTGCCTTCTGATTGGCCAGAGTCGGCAGCGTCATCGGCGGCCGGGCGGGCTAGGGATGAGGGAAGCTGCCGTGAGGCAGACCGGATAGGGGGAGGGGTTCAGGCCTGTCCTCCCCTGCGGCTGCGGCAGCACCAGCGCCAGCGCCGGCCGCTGCCGCCCCTGGAACGCGGAGGAGGAGGAGCGGCTGGAGGAGGAGGAGGAGGAGGAGGTCCCCGGCGAGCGGGATGCCCATCGCTCCGGCTTAGTGGTGAATGCTGAGGAGAGTCGCGGTTGCTGCAGTCTGTGCCACCGGGGGGAAGTTGTGGTGTGAGGCCGGGCGGGAGCTCGCAGCGCTGTGGAGAATCCGGGCGCGGGGTCTGTGCGAAGACACGGCTGCTGCCAGACCCCTGCCCCCTCCGACCATGCCTGGAAGGAATAAGGCGAAGTCGACCTGCAGCTGTCCCGACCTGCAGCCCAATGGGCAGGATTTGGGCGAGAGCGGCCGGGCTGCCCGTCTGGGAGCTGATGAATCTGAGGAGGAGGGACGGAGGGGGTCTGTTAATAACGCCGGAGACCCCGAAATCGTCAAGTCTCCTAGCGACCCCAAGCAGTACCGGTGAGGCGTGGACCGGGGAGGCGTGGACCGGGGAGGCGAGCCGGGCGCGGGCCCCTCGGTTGCTGACGCCGTCACTTCTTGTCTCTGTCTCCTGAAGGAGCGAAAGGGGCTCTTCACCGCGAGCGCTTCCTCGGGCGGGGGCGGACAGGGCCCTCGGGGCTTCCGTGTGGTGTCAGCTGGGCAGGCCGGGAGGCTTGGGCCCTGGGAGGAGTCAGCGCGTTAGACGGGGAAGGGCTGCTCGAGTCGTTTTGACGTTCGCTACAGCAAGAGTGGAGGGTTCTCTGGAGGCGGCGGTCTGGGTGGTGCGGGAGCCCTGGCGTTACGTGAGGGAGTTTAATCCTGGGGAGGATGTTTAAGGGGCAAATTATCACTATCCAGAAATAAGCAGGTGCCTTTGGTTGAAAGAGGGGGTAAAACTAATGCGGTGGAAGTTAGAGGATGGTGCGGCTTAAGTAAAAGAAGGCGGGCATCATAGCTGGCCTAAGATGAAGGGGCTGGTTTCCCTGGGTTGTTCCTCATTTACTAGAGTGTTTGGGGATCTCTTCCAAGGTCTTGTTAGAGAGGACTTGGCGCTCAGTTGGGTGAGTCATAGAAGACACTGTGAGATTTCTTCGAATCCTGAAACTGTCTACTTTTGTGCTGGGATCCTCCAAACATCTCTAATAGCTGGTGGCTTAGTACCATCTGACTATTTCTTTCAGAGGTAGCTTATTTCATACAATGTTGTGACTGTGATGTTTTGTAAAGAGAGATCGTATTGTCCAAAAACTTCATTCTCCAGCTTGAGGAAATTAAGATCTAGAGAGTTGGCTTCTTGCTTAGAATTACACAGCTAAGTAACAGCTGATAATGAAAACCCTGTCCATTTGACACCAAATCCAGTGTACCATTTGCTGATTTTTATAATGTTCTTACTCCTATGGGGTTGGAAGGTGAAGGATTCTAGATCCCAATTTCTTATAAGCCTCTACAGTGTTAGAGCAGGAAAGAACCTTGGAGATAATCGTTTCCACTCCCCATTTCTCCCATTTGACAGATGACTGAAACTGAGGTCTGGAAAGAAGTGATTTAGCCCCAAGTTTAAGACTGGCGTAATTTCTCCTTTCACTCCCAGTCTAGGATTAACAGTACACAACTCCTTGTGCTGTTTTTTGCGAGCTGCAGGGTCAAGAAATCTTTGTGGATGGGCTAAATTTTCTCTTTTTCTCATTAAAGATGAGAGTGGTTGCTTTAGTAATATGTGAATGAACAGATTGAAACCTTGATAGAAAGTGCTTACTTTCCAGATTAAATGTTAAGTAACAGCTTTAGCTTTTACTGCCTGTATGAAATTACATATTAACAACTGATGTTTATAGAATATACACTATGTGTCAAATACTGTACTAACTGCTTTAGATATTTCATTTAATGATCTCATTTTGGCAAGTTTATATCACAAATGCTTACATATTACTGTGCACCAGGCATTGTGCTCTCTCAAATCTTTTTTTCTTTTTTTTTTTTTTAAGATTTTATTTATTTATTCATGAGAGACACACACACACACAGAGAGAGAGAGAGAGAGAGAGGCCAGAGACACAGGCAGAGGGAGATCTCCAGTAGGCTCCATGCAGGGAGCCCGACACAGGACGGGATCCTGGGTCTGCGGGATCACACTCTGGGCTGAGGGCCGCACTAAACCGGTGAGCCACCCGGGCTGCCCTCTCTTGAAGTTTTTATATGTAGAACCAATCCCTCGTTTCACTGTATTTCAGTAGGGTTTTGTACATGGCCTGTTACAGTATGTATCCATCATATTATAACTATATGTCTTTTGAATGTATGAATAAGCACCAGAGGCAGACCTGATTAAAGGAATATTATGGTGAAATAATGCCTGGAAAGATTTACTATTAAGTAATAGCTTGTGGAATTTTACATATGTATACGTGTAATTTGTATTCAGCTTTTTTTGAAATGTTAAACCTACCTGCAGGATATCTTTTTTTTTTTTTTTTAAGGGATCTCTGTAGGTGGTAAGTGTTGATTTCCTTCTCATCTGCAAGAATTAATTTTTATGCTGAAATCCTTTAAACATCTCTAATAAGAATTAAGGGGCTTCAGGTTGGGAACTGCTGTTCAAATCTTTATTGGTGTAAAGGGGAAGGAAATTCTAGATGGACAGAATTATTTAGTGCAGTCTAAATAGTAAATTATTTTAATAACGAAGAGCACTCTGGAAATTTGGATTGACTTAAGTATAAAACACTGGGGCACCTGGCTGGTTCAGTCTGTGGAAAATGCGACTTTTTTTTTTTTTTTTAAAGCTTTCATTTATTTATTCATGAGAGACACACAGAGAGAGGCAGAGACCCAGACAGAGGGAGAAGCAGGCTCCATGCAGGAAGCCCGATGTGGGACTCATCCCAGGACTCCAGGATCACACCCTGAGCCAAAGGCAGATGCTCAGCTGCTGAGCCACCCAGGTGTCCCAAGCATGCAACTCTTGATCTTGGGGTTGTGAGTTTGAGTCCCACGCTGGGTGTAGAGGTTATTTAAAAATAAATTCTTAGGGGATCCCTGGGTGGCTCGGTGGTTTAACGCCTGCCTTTGGCCCAGGGCCTGATCCTGGAGTCCTGGGATCGACTCCCACGTCGGGCTCCCTGCATGAGCCTGCTTCTCCCTCTGCCTCTGTCTCTGCCTCTCTTTCTCTCTCTGTGTCTATCATGAATAAATAAATAAAATCTTAAAAAAATAAATTCTTAAAAAAAAAAGTGTAAACACTTTTCTTGTTTAACCAGTTTGTAAAAAGACCTGTGTTTTTCTGTGGGGAAGGGGAGAACAATATGAAAAGGTTTGCAAGCTTTTTAATTTAAATTTGTTCAGACTATTAGAAGTGAGAAGACAGTTATCGTAATTAAATTCTCAATATGCTATAGAAAATAATGGATGTGCTGAAAAAGGTAGTTTATTTCTGAATGTTATATTGTTTACTATTATTTGCAGAGGAACAGAGGGATGTTCACAATTTAAGTGAACATCTGCTGGCTTCCCAAAGTTAGGAGTGGGGTGACACACTTCTGAACAGAAGCTCTAGGCAAATCTCAGGTATCAGAACATCAGAGAACATTCTCTTTTGTATTGGATGGGAAGAACATGGATTTATTCAGCTTTGACCTTTTCAGCTGGAACCCCTGGAATATTAATGCTTTTTTTGGTATAGGCAGTACTTGCAGTGTGGTATATACACCTTATTGGTAAGATTATAGATTCTGAGAGCTCCAGAGAGATCGTGTACTTAATTCATACTGTATAAATTCTAGGAACTTGGGACAATCCAACCTCTTGGTCTGATACCTGAATTTAAAACTTAATTTCAGTTGTACCTTCTTAGTCTTGTAAAGTGGAGACAAATTTGATCTTACCTTGTGAGATTCAAGCTCAGTTAACAAAGTGAGGGCTTCTAAGGTTAAAATACATTAATCTTCTGAATACTAATATGACTTTAATAAATGTATTTTTGTTACCATTCCTTAGACTGATTTCTTCAATGTGAGTTGATGGGCTGGTAAGAATAGGAACAGTCTTAACTAAAATGTTCCTTTTGGAAATAAGATTTAGCATTAAAAAGCTCTCAAGAATCTAGTTCATCTAGACTCCTGGTAGAGTTAGGGAGCAGATACTGGAGGACAAATGCATTAAATGTAATAGGTGCTAGGATGTGTAAGTATGGCATTTTTAGTCCTTTTTGTATCTAGTTTTCCATCATTACTTATGTGTCCTTGAGCACATTAACTTATCTCTGTAAGGCTGAAGATCTTTAAGGACACAGAAGAGCAGCCCGTAAATCATTGGAATGGAAAAGGAAGCAGGAGAAAAAAACTAGATGATAGTGTCCCCTCTCTCCCCTCCCTTTTTAAAATGAGGAGCCAGTGGAGAAAAATGCTTTAAGCAAGGAGTGATCATTATTTGATTATTCTGAGAAGTCAGCTAATATAAGAACTGAGAACAGTCTCATGGAGACCCAAGAAATTATTTGGCTCCAGTGAAAGCAGTTTCAAAGGAATGGAAGGAAACGAGATTGTAGTGAGTTATGAAGTGAGAAATTTTAGATAGTGAGATAGCCATTTCTAAAGAAGTTTTTTTGTTGTTGTTTTGTTTTTTTAAAGATTTTATTTATTCATGAGAGACACACAGAGGGAGGCAGAGAGACAGGCAGAGGGAGAAGCAGGCTCCATGTAGGAGCCTGACGTGGGACTCGATCCTGGGTCTCCAGGATCAGGCCCTGGACTGAAGGCAGGCGCTAAACCGCTGAGCCACCCAGGGATCCCAAGAAGTTTGGTTTTAAAGGGGAGATGATGAGGAAGTTCTAGGATGAAGTATTATATGGGGTCAAGGGATTTTTTTTTTCAAGACAGCAGAGAAGAGCATGTTTATTGCCTGAGGGAAATAAACTGGTAGAGAAGGAGAGGTAGAAGATACAAGTAATAATAATAGAGGGAACACAAAATCCTTAGATGGTTGTGAGGTGACAGGACCAGACATATTCATGAAGGGATTGGTTTTAGAGAAAAGGAGAGAAAATATCTTTATAAAAAATGGAGGAAGGGGTAATGAAGGGTTTGGATGCAGGCAGTTAGGTGTTGAAAGCATTCTTTTTTTTTTTTTTTAATTTTTTTTTTTTTTTAAATTTATGATAGTCACACAGAGAGAGAGAGAGAGAGGCAGAGACACAGGCAGAGGGAGAAGCAGGCTCCATGCACCGGGACCCCGACGTGGGATTCGATCCCGGGTCTCCAGGATCACGCCCTGGGCCAAAGGCAGACGCCAAACCGCTGCGCCACCCAGGGATCCCGAAAGCATTCTTTATAGACTTTTTTTTTTTGCTCTTAAAGTAGGCATTGAGGTTTACGTAAGTGGTTCTTTTTTTTTTTTTTTTTTTTTTTTTTTTATTTATTCATGAGAGACAGAGTCAGAGACACAGGCAGAGGGAGAAGCAGGCTCCATGCAGGGAACCTGACGTGGGACTTGATCCTGGGACCCCAGGATCACATCCTGGGACATAAGTGGTTCTTTAAGATGTTGTTGGAGAAGCAGTGGGAAACAGAGGAAGCTTTTAGTGGTGAAGGTTGAAATAGCTAATACAGAGAAGGGGTGAAGCATATTTGGGAAATACCAAGAGAAGTGGGTTATTGATCATGAAAATGACATAAGTTAAACCAGTGTTTTAAGGCATGGGTGGCTCACTTGGTTAAGTGTTTGCCTTCAGCTCAGGTCATCATCTCAGGGTCTTAGGATTGAGCCCCGTGTTGGGCACCTGGCTCAGTGGGGAGTCTGCTTGTGTGTGTGTAAATTGGTACAATCATTGGTACATAACTCACTACAATCTCGTTTCCTTCCATTCCTTTGAAACTGCTTTCACTGGAGCCAAATAATTTCTTGGGTCTCCATGAGACTGTTCTCAGTTCTTATATTAGCTGACTTCTCAGAATAATCAAATAATGATCACTCCTTGCTTAAAGCATTTTTCTCCACTGGCTCCTCATTTTAAAAAGGGAGGGGAGAGAGGGGACACTATCATCTAGTTTTTTTCTCCTGCTTTTGCCTTCAGCTCAAGGTCATCATCTCAGGGTCTTAGGATTGAGCCCCGTGTTGGGCACCTGGCTCAGTGGGGAGTCTGCTTCTCCCTTTGGCTCCCTCCCTGCTCATGTTCATGCTCACTCTTTATATATATCTGTCTCAAATGAATTTAAAAAATTTAAAAAACGATCAAGATAGTTTAGATCCATAGGATGTGACAAGACTTGTTTAAGAGGTAATTATAATTGTGTATCGAATGGTGTGTACTGATACGTGATACTAGTTTTTCTCTAATTGACGTAGTCCTCTTTTTACTTTTTTTTTTCTTTCCCCTTACTAACTCAGTTTAGCTAGGCTAAAAATCCATGGGTATTAGAGACCATGTCCTCTTGTTCACTCAGTGTTAAGCATAGTAGGTTCTTAAATAATATTTGTAGAATGTATAAACGCTTGAGTGCTCATATGCTATGCTAGGAACTCTTGGGGATATTCTGCTAGAATTTTTTTAGATTAAATTTGTATCCTGGCCTGTTTAAAAAATAATTACTTGATTTTCAGGGAAAATAAGATGAATTGGTAGTTATAGAAGAAAAAATATAAATTATACAAGTAGTAATAATATGTATAATAATATAATGTATTCACATAGAAGCTTGTGGATCTTGGCACATAGTTAGCAATCAAATGTTAGCTATTGTTTTAATATAGTCCAAATTATTAAATGATACTTGCAGCACTGTTTGTAGTAGCAAAAACCAGCAACAACTTTATTGTCCATTAGTTGGCTAAGGATTAAATTGTTATATGGTTATATAATGAAAATAATGTGGCCATAAAAAAAGAGATGGTTTTATATATTGAAATGGAAAGATGTCCTGTGATTTATTGTTGCATGAAAATATCTTGTTACAAACCAAAATATGTTGTATAATTCAATTTTTAAAAGGAAAAAATAACACCTTCTGTTATATGTTTACCTAAAATATAATTTTTTGTGTTTAGATATGTACAGAAGGGGGTTAGGAATGATAGTAAGGTGGAAGGAATTTGACTTGTTTTACTATCTTTTTAATAACCAAAAAAAGATCAGTCAATAAATATCATTGTAGGAAATTGAGATTAAAAAAAGAAAATTAAAAAAATTAAAAATCCCTATAATCATTCCATCCAGCATTAACTACTTGTAACTACATTTTATAGCCTTTATCCCTATGCATTTATAATTTGTGTATATATTTTTTTTTGTGTATATATTTTTTAATTGAAGTATAGTTAACATATAAGTTTCAGATATACAACTTAGTGATTTGACAGTTATATGTGTTGTCATATGCTAACCATAAGTATAGTTACTGTCACCACACAAAATTACTACAATATTATTAACTATATTCCCTATGCTGTATTTTTCTTCCCTGTGACTTATCTGTTTTATAACTGGAAGTTTGTACCTCTTAATTTCTTTCACCTATTTCATCTATCCCTCCACCATCTCCCCTCTGGTGATCACTAGTTGTTCTTTATGAGTGAGTCTGTTTTTCTTGGTTGTTTTGTTTTTCAGATTCTATATGTAAGTGAAATCATATGGTATTGTCTTTCTCTTGTCTTATTTCACTTAGTGTAATGTCCTATAGGTCCATCCATGTTTTCACAATTGGCAAGATTTCATTCTTTTTCATGACTTGAGTAACATTCATTATGCATGCATACCACATCTTTATCTATTCATCTGTCATTGGGTACTTAGCTTGCTTCCATATCTTGGCTACTGTAAATAATGCAGTAAATATAGGAGTGTGTAGACCTTTTTGAATTAGTATTTTTGTTTTTCTTGGGTAAGTACCCAGAAGTGGAATTATTGGATCCTATGGTACTTGCATTTTTAGTTTTTGAGGAATCTCTATACAGTTTTCCATAGTGATTGTACCAATTTACACACTCACTAATAGTGCATAATGGTTCCTTTTTCTTTACAATCCTTGCCTTGTTATTACTTGTCTTTAGCTATTCTGACTGGTGTGAGGTGATTTCCCATTGTGGTTTTGATTTGTGATTAGTAAGCATCTTTTCATGTTTCTGTTGGCCATCTGTATGATTTCTTTGGAAATGTGTTTTATTCAGGTCTTCTTCCCATTTTTAATCAGATTATATTTCGGTATTGAGTTGTAGGAGTTCTTTATTCTGGATATTAATCTTTAATGGATATATCTTTTGTAAATACCTTCTCCCATTCAGGAGGTTGCCTTTTTGTTTTGTTGGTGGCTTCATTCACTGCAAAAGCTTTTAGCTTGATACAGTCCCTGTTTATTTTTGGTCTTGTTATCCCTTACCTGGGTAAACATAGCCAGGAAAATGTTGCTAAGGTTGATGTCCAAGAGATTACTGCTTGTGTTTTCTTTTAGGACTTTAACGGTTTTAGTTAGGTCTTACATTTAGGTCTTTAATCATTTTGAGGTTTTTTTTTTTTGTGTGTGTGTGTATGGTGTAAGACTGGTTCCGTTCCATTCTTTCACATGTAGTTGTCCAGTTTCCCCCACCATTGTTTATTGAAGAGACTGTCTTTTTCTCATTGTATATTTTTGCCTTCTTTGTCATAGGTTATTGGCCATATAACCATATATTGGTTTATTTCTGTGCTCTCAATTCTATTCCATTGATCTGTGTACCTGTTTTGTGCTAGTACCATATTGTTTTGATATATATTTAAAAAATGGTCATGAACATTTGCTTATTATTTTTCAATATACTTTGTCTACCTAGTGGTCCATTGTGTAGATATATCATAATTTAATTATTACCATTTTATTAGATAGATCATCAATTTTCTTTACCTAAGAAGCCTGTTTATTCCCTGCAGAATCCTTTGGTAGTGAACCCAGTCATAGTGAATTTGGTAGGTATGTAGGGTAACCTCTGGTGATCTGGTCTATTTCAAGGATATTCTCTAATTAGGAGATCTGACAGACAAGAAGATTGGTTTATTTGGGCCTTCCACTCTGACCTAGGCCTCATATTCATACTGTTTCCCAGAATGAAGTCAATCCAACTTAGAGGAAACTGAGTAGATTATAGACTCCTATTATAGATCCTTTCTAGTATTGGGGGCAGGGGGCTGGAAGGGCTCAGTTATATGGTTGGACCAGAATTTAACTATTTCCAGAAGGGTAGGAAATAGATTGTAGTTTGAAAAGTTAACTTGGCCCTTTGGAGATGTTCAGAGAGATTTTATATTTTTATTACTACCACCAACAGTAATCTTGCTTCTTCTAATAATGAGAATTGGCATTTGTTGAATGCTTACTATGTACGAAGTCCTGTTCCAAGGAGTTTATGTAGATTATCTCATTTAATCTTCGTAGTAACCCTGTTAGGTAGTGCTCTTATTACATGATAGCCTAAAAAGCTGTTCTGTGAAAACACATTTTGAGCAGGTACTGAGCCCTGATTAGTACAAATATGGATTGTGTTCTCTTATTTGTTTCCTTCTAACCATAACTTCTTACCATAACAAACTCTAAGCTCCTCCATTTTTGGTTTCTTTCTAGCTTTATCTTCTGTTGTGCTGTTTCGTACTCTTGGCACATGCTGTACCCTCTGGTCCTGTTTGCCTTGTGAGTTGAAGCATTACCTCCTTTTGAATCCTTTTATGTATGTATGTAATCTTTGTGATCCAGAGTTGCATGCTGTACTGACTGAGCCAGCCAGGTGCCCCTTGTGAATTCCTTCTGACTCTTCAGTCTTTCCCTCTCACCAGTGAGTTATTTACAACTTTATATACATACCACTGTAGCAGTTTTTTTCAAGCTGTTTTATATATGTTTCATTTATCTTTCCCCTTATTCTGAAATTTTTGTAGGGAGAGGTTTTGTCTTTTTGAGTCTTCGCATACCTTTTCTTCTGTTACTAATAAATCATGTCTGTACCTCTAAGAACTCTCTCCATTTGTGCACTAGCTCCCATCCTCTCCTTATTGATGCTGTCCATCAATTATTCTAGCAGTTTTCCCCCTTCTGCATCATCATATTCCCCCTTTACTTTTTTTTATTCCCCCTTTACTAATCATGTCCATAAGTATACAAATATGTTGTAATTGTTCCTGTCATCAGGAAAAAGACATTTCTTTACTCCATATCCCCTCTGAGTTACGCCGTTCCAGCTACTCAAATTTCTTTTTATTTATAGCAAAGCTTGTTATAAGAATTGTCTATTCTTGGAGCACCTGGGTGGCTCTGTCAGTTGAGCCTCTGACTCTTGGTTTCAGCTCAGGTCTTGATCTCATGGGTTGTGGGATCAAGCTCTGAGTGAAGCTTCACGCTTAGCAGGGTGTCTGCTTGAAGATTCTCTCCCTTTGCCTCCCCCCCCCCCCATGTATGCACATGCACATTCTCTCTCTCTCTCATAAATAAATAAATAAATAAATCTTTAAAAAAAAGAATTGTACTTGAAATTTGCAGTTCAGATACTCCTATTATCTTTTTTTTTTTTTTGAGATAATGTCCATTTTAATCTGTAATTTTTTTCATTTAGTAAATGATTTATACCTTTCATTGCCATTTGTATGTTCCACAGCATCATTAAAATTTTTTTAATTGATGTATAGTTGACACTCCCATTATTTCTTGAACTCAGAATGGTCTTTTGCCATTATTGCTTATTAAAATAGCTGTTTTCAGGATCACCAATATCCTTTTACTTGGTCAGTTCTCAAGTTTTTACCTTACTTGGCCTTTCAGTGTCATATGACATGGTTAATCATTCTTTCCTTCTTGAAATGCTTTTTTTCAAATGGCTGCCAGGTCAATCAATACTGTTCTAGTTCTCTTACTGCCTCATTCAAAGATTCCTCCTTATCTCTTTGACCTCTGAATTTTGGAGTGCTGAGGCCTCAGTCCTCAGACCTTTTTTCCCCCGTTTTGCTCCTTGTGTTATCCAGCTTCGTTGGCTTTAAATAGCACTCTATATAAAGTAACAATTTTACTCAAGTTCCCCAATCTTTATACTCTTTCTTATTTTATGTTTTTTCATAGCACTTACTGCCATTTGATATACTATATATTTACTGGTTTGTGAGAACAAGGAGCTTCTTTTGTTCACTGCTGTATCAGCAGTGCCTGGATTAGTGCCTGTCTCATAGTCTTGCTTTCATCTCTTACTCGTTCATCCTTTTCTCCTCTGGCCTGATTGTTAGATAAAGATATGTTTTTCAAGGACACCTGGGTGGCTCAGTGGTTGGGTGCCTGCCTTCGGCTCGGATTATGATCTCAGGATCTGGGATCGAGTCCCACATCAGGCTCCCTGTGAGTAGCCTGCTTCTCCCTCTGTCTCTCTCTCTCTGTGTGTCTCTCATGAATAAATAAAACCTTAAAAAAAAAAAAAAAGATCTGTTTTTCAGTCTTTTTTTTTTTTTTTTATCATTTTCTCACTTTTGTTTCAGAGCAAAAAAATTTTTTAAAGAACTAAAACCATACCAAGAGAGTTGAAGCTCTTTATAAACTCCTCACATTTCATTCCCTACCCTCTTTTCCCACTATTAATCAGTATCTAAATTAGATATATATACCATTCCTATGTATATTTTTACACTTTTAATCTAATATACACTTATCTATAAACAGTGTATATTATTGTTTTGAGACATATAAGTAGAAATTGTCAGATGTCTCAGAACCTGCTTTTTTTGTTTAACATTCCTTTTGAGATTTGTTGATGCTAATAAGTATAATACTGTGTTAAATGCTGTTTAGTTATATCTTGTATGAATACATCATAATTTATTTTTTTTTCCTATTACTGGTCATTTAGATTATACCCAATTTTCTGTTTGTTTTTTTAAATTTTCTTTTCTTTTTTTTTTAAATTTTATTTATTTATTTATGATAGTCAGAGAGAGAGAGAGAGAGAGAGAGGCAGAGACACAGGCAGAGGGAGAAGCAGGCTCCACACACCGGGAGCCCAACGTGGGACTTGATCCCGGGTCTCCAGGATCATGCCCCGGGCCAAAGGCAGGCGCTAAACCGCTGCGCCACCCAGGGATCCCCTAAATTTTCTTTTCTTTTTATTTTAACATTTGACTTGTTCCCAGTGTTCAGTGAACATTTTATACTTGACACCTTGGTCACATATTTGAGAATTTATCTATATACCTATGAGTGAAACAACTCATTTTTAACTAGATGTTGCCAAAGTACTCTTCTAATTGGTTGTACTATTTTTACATTTATGCCAATAGAGCACTAGGATTCCTCCTTCTATGCCTTTCTACCAACTCTTGATACTGTTAGATTTTAAAAAATTACTGAGAATCTGATCTGTAGGAAATATTTTTCTCTTTTATTTTTTTTTAGAGAGAGTGAGCAGGCACGGAATTGCTTGATCATTGAGTGGAGAGGAAGCAGGTAAGGGAGAGAGAAACTCTTAATTAGGCTCCATTCCCTGCTTGGAGCCCAACACAGGGCTCAGTCTCATAAGCCTGGGATCATGACCTGAGCAGAAATCAAGAGTTAAATGGATGCTGGGCAGCCCTGGTGGCTCAGTGGTTTAGGGCCACCTTCAGCCCAGGGCATGATCCTGGAGACCTGGGATCGAGAGCCACGTCAGGCTCCCAGCATGGAGCCTGCTTCTTCCTCTGCCTGTCTCTCTGCCCCCCCCCCCCCCCCCCCCCCCCCCCCCCCCCGTCTCTCAGGAATAAATAAAATCTTAAAAAAAAAAATAAAAAGAGTCGGATGCTTAACCAACTGAGCCACTCAGGTGCCCCTATTTTTCTCTTCTAAAAAGTCCTTTTGTTTGCATTTTCTCTTATTACTAATAAGATCAAGCATTGCTTCATGTTTCCTGGCCATTTGAATTTCTCCTTTTATGAAATGCCCTTCTCCTTTTATGAATTCCCTTTATGAATTCCTTTTATGAACTTCTGAGGGGAGTATTCTTCTTTTCCTCTTTATTTTTTTTTAAGGACTTTTATTTACTTATTCTTGAGAGGCACACGGAGAGGGGCAGAGACATAGGCAGAGGGAGAAGTAGGCTCTTGCGGGGAGCCTGACGTGGGACTCGATCCCAGGACCCCGAGGTCATGACCTGAGCTGAAGGCAGACCTCAACCATGGAGCCGCCCAGGTGCCCCCTTCTTTTCCTCTTTAAAATGGACTTGTAAGAATTCTTTATATATTTTGAATCCTTTGTTGATATGAGTTACAAATATATTTTCTAAGTTTATATAGCTTATTTTCACCCTTTGTTTATAAAGTCTCAAAATTTAATTAGATTTTTTTCATCTTTATATTTATGGTTTGCTTTTTTTCATCTGATTTATTTTCTTCTGGAAGTTTTACAGTTTTGCTTTTTATATTTGGGTATGGGTCTAATTTTATTAATGTTTTATAAAAATATGTACAACCAATTGTCCAAGCATACCTTATGACTATCCCAGAAGTCATTAGATGTTTTTTGTAAAGGGCTATGTAATAAATATTTTAGGCTTGGTCAGTCGAGGCAAAATTAAAGACATTAGTAGGTACTTCTATAACAAGGAAGAAAATCGTATGGTGTTTTGCATAAATGTTATTTTGTAATTTTGGGTTGAATTCATTAAGAAACACTATGGAGGGACGGGCCCAGCAGTTGAGCATCTGCCTGCCTTTGGCTTAGGGCTGATCCCCAGGTCCAGGGATTGAGTCCCGCATCGGGCTCCCTACTGCCAGCCTGCTTCTCCCTCTGCCTATATGTCTCTTCCTCTCTTTCTGTGTCTCTCATGTGAAAGATCTAAATAAAATAGAATCTAAATAAAATCTTTTAAAAAACAAGAAACACTATGGAACCTTCAGAACAAGTTAATTTCCAAAACCATTTGGTGTTTTACAGTAGTTGTTGAAGGATGTTTTTTTTTTAATTTTTTATCAAAAGGTTTTATTTATTCATGAGAGACACAGGGAGAGGCAGAGGGAGAAGCAAGCTCCCCACAGGGAGCCTGATGACTTGATCCCAGGACTCGGGGATCACAACTTGAGCTAAAGGCAGACACTCAGTCACTAGCCACCCGAGGGCTCCAAGGCTGTTCTTTTTTTTTTTTTAAGATTATTTATTTATTTATTTATTTATTTATTTACTTACTTACTTACTTACTTACTTACTTATTTATTTATGAGAGACAGAGAGAGAGAGGCAGAGACACAGTTAGAAGGAGAAGCAGGCTCCATGCAGGGAACCTGATGTGGGACTCGATCCCGGGACTCCAGGATCATGCTCTGCGCCAAAGGCGCTAAACTGCTGAGCCACCCAGGGATCCCCCCAAGGCTGTTCTTTTTCAGAAAAATTCCAGTC
Organism: Vulpes vulpes; assembly: GCF_048418805.1. NCBI lineage: Eukaryota > Metazoa > Chordata > Mammalia > Carnivora > Canidae > Vulpes > Vulpes vulpes. The sequence goes on from NC_132789.1 coordinate 47,300,901, forward strand.
TTGGCCTCAAGTTCAAAAATTACAGTAAAATGTTTCCATTGCTAAGCCATAATAAGGTAATTCAAGACATTCAGCTTCTATTTCTGAGAAAAAAAATTGACAGAACTGACGATTGTAAATGACACTACTAAAAGAGTAAATGACACTACTACCTCAGTAATGCATGATAGATTCAAATATTTTCTGTGAAGTACTGTTGATGAATAAGACCATGAAGAATCGTAGGCTTTGAAACACTTCATGAAAGGTAAATTGGTCCAACTAAACCTTTTTTTCTGCTCCATATAAATTTTTACCAACATTAGTGATAATATATATTAGATTCCATTTTTAGTTGTAGTGCATGCATGTTTTCTTGACCCCTTTGAAAATATTCCTGTCTTGGGATGCAGGATGGCTCAGTGGTTGAGCGTCTCCTCAGCTCACGTCGTGATCCTGGATTCCCCAGATCAAATCCCACATCGGTCTGCCTGAATGGTGGCTGGTTCTCCCTCTGCCTGTGTCTCTGCCCCCCCCCCCCCCGCCCCTCTCTCTCTGTGCCTTTCATGAATAAATAAATAAAAATCTTAAAAAAAAAATTCCTGTCTATAGTTCTTCCATGCAGAATATTCATGGAGTCTAATTGCTCAGTCACTTCAAACTTGGCACTGACTACTCAAATAACTGAGATGTTGGTAGCATCTCTTGGCACATTAGGAGTCAAAGTCATTTGCCTTGTTTTTAACTGCCTGTCAGTACTGTTACTAACATCCTCAAATCTTGAGCTGTAGTTTTCATGGAAAGGCTAATGGTCTTAGGTTTATTTTCTCTGGATAAATTTCTTCAGCTGCTACAAATAAATGCAATCTAATTTATCATGGGTGAATAGCTTCTCTTGCTTGGCTGACAAAGTGGAGCCACCTAGAAACTTATTTTGGAAAAATAAAAACTTTTTGTTTGCAGTTTCTTTCATTTTTAATGTATGTGAAGAAATTCTGTAATAAGGCATTTCACTTTAAATTTTCTAATTTTTCTGTTTGTTGCTTTCCTGTAAGTTGCAAATATTGTGATGATTGTTAAGTCTTGGGAATATTTTATTCTTTTGGCACAGCTATAATATTACATAATAAACATAATCCTTTGCTATTATTTGATAACAAAATCCCCACTAACAGTGTGACATTTGAATTCCACTTTTCCTTTCCTTATTAGGACACAATGAATATGTACTGCTACTTAAAAAAAAAGTTGCACTACAATGATACATGTAGCACTTAAAATGCTGGTGAGTTATAAGTGCATTGATGTGATTTTTAGGGCCTGGAACAGCAGTGCACAGCAGTGAAAATGCCACATGAGTCTCTGTCACAACTACTCAGCTGTGCTATTGTAAGGAGAATGCAGCCATAGAAAATATGTAAATGAATGAGTGCAGCTCATTCGTGTTCCAATAAAACTTTATTTATGGAGACTGAAATTTGAATTTTTTGTTTAAAGATTTTATTTATTTATTCATGAGAAACAGAGAGGAGAGAGAGACAGGCAGAGGGAGAAGCAGGCTCTATGCAGGGAGCCTGACATGGGACTCAATCCCAGGTCTCCAGGATCACGACTTGGGCTGAAGGCAGCCCTAAACTGCTGAGCCACCTGGGCTGCCCTGAAATTTGAATTTTAGAGCACTTTGTGTGTCATGAAGTATTCTTTCACTGAATTTTTTTCAAGTGTTTAAAAAAGGCAAAAATATTTAAAGGGTGTAAGCCATAGTTTCCTAATTCCTGGTATATGTTTTTTCCTATAATGCTAACTCTATCATAGGTTAAGTTTTCTTATATGTGTAGATATTTTTTCAGGGATCTTTATTAAGTTTCATTTCATTGATTTATTTCATTATATCATGGCCTTAAAAGTTCATATTTTATTTATATGGAGGGTTTGTCAAAAAATCTTCATTTATGTAGACTAAAAAAATAATGATTTCTTACTCTTTCCATTTTATTTGACACAAATCTTAATCTAGTTGATTATGTTGCTAAAAATCAACTAATTTCTTTTTCATTAGCCAGGTCTTTTCTGATAATGAAATTTTATATCTAACTCTTCCCACTTCCCTTTCTCTATTTTAATATATATCTAGGGGCACCTGGGTGCCTCAGTTTGTTGAGCATCTGGCTTAGGCTAAGGTCATGATCTCAGGGTCCTGGGGTTGAGGCTGGGGTCATACTCCCTCTTCATTGGGGAGTCTACTTGTCCCTCTTCTTCTGTCCCTCTCCCTGCTTGTGTTCTCTCTTTCTCAAATAAGTAAATCTTAAAATCCCAGTTTTTTTGATAAACCAGTATTTACAGTATCCAAATGTTGTTTATACTAAGACATGTACTCTACCATAATTACATTTTCTTTCTTGAGTTGTCCTATTTATCCTTCCTTCCTTGTTTGGTTGCTTCCTTCCTTCCTTTCTTAAGATTTTTATTTATTTGAGAAAGAGAGCATGAGCAAGGGGAAGGGCAGAGGGAAAAGCAGACTCCCCACTGAGCAGGGATCCCGATGTGGGGCTTTATCCCAGGACCCCCAGGATCACCACATAAGTTGAAGGCAGACCCTTCAGACTGAGCCACCCAGGTGCTTAATTGCCTTATTTTAAGAACAGTATTATTAAGGTACAATTCACATACCATATGATGCACTTATATAAAGTGTATGTAACTCAGCAGCTTTTAGTATAGAGTTGTGCATCCATAACCATAATTTTAGAATATCTTTAATATCTAAAGAGGGAATCCCATACTCCTTACCTGTCAGTCTCCCCAGTTCCCCACCTCCACAACCCTAGGCAAACACTCATCTGGTTTCTGTTTCTTAGATTTACCTATTCTGGACATTTTATATAAATGGAATCATAATTTTTCATCTTTAGTGATTGGCTGCTTTCATTTGGCATAATGGTTTCAAGGTTCATCTGTGTTATACAATGTATCAGTACTTCATTTTTGTTAATGCTGGGTAATATTCCATTATACGAATGTGCCACATTTTATTTATATATTCAATCTTTGGTGGATACTTTTTGACTATTATGAGTAATGTGCAATCAACATACATGTAAAGCTTTTGTGTGAACTTGTTTTTATTTATTTTGGGTATATAAGAAATAGAGATAGACTTGCTGGATCACATGGAAACTAACCATTTGAGGATTTTTCAGACTATTTTTCAAAGTGGCTGTACCATTTTACGTTCCCACTAGCAGTGTAAGAGAATTATATCTTCTCTACATCCTCACCAACATTTATTCCTTTTTTTTTGTAGTTTCAAGTTTTTATTTAAATTCCAGTTAACATACAGTGCAATACTAGTTTCATGTGTAGAGTTTAGTGATTTATCACTTAGTTAACAACACCTGTGCTCATCACAAGTGTCCTCCTTACTACTCATCACCCATTTGACCCATTCCCCTGCCCATGTCCCTTCCAGCAACCCTCAGTTTGTTCTCTGGAGTTTAACGTCTGTTTCATGGTTTGCCTCTCTCCCCCTCCTCATGTTCATCTCTTTTGTTTCTTAAATTCTACATATGAGTGAAAACGTATGGTATTTGTCTTTCTCTGACTGACTTGTTTCACTTAGCATGAATAATACTCTCTAGCTCAATCCATGACTTTGCAAATGGGACAATTTCATTTTCTTTATGTCTGAGTTATATTCTGCTATACATTTATATTTATATATAATATAATAAGCACCTCAGGTGCCCAAGAGGTGCTTTTTAAAAATGTGGTAAACCGGGGTGCCTGGGTGTCTCAGTTGGATAGGCATCTGCCTTTGGCTTAGGTCACAATCTCCACATCCTGGGATTGAGCCCTGCGATTGAGCCCTACATTGGGCTTCCTGCTCAGCAGAGGGTTTCTCCCTCTCCTTTTGCCCCTCCCTCTCCAATTGTGCTTACTCTCTGGCTCTCAGATAAATAAATAATGTGAAAAAATGTGGTAAACCATACACAATAAAATTTACCATTTTAATAATTTTTAAGTGTACAGTTCAGTAGCATTAAGTATGTTCACATTGTTATGCAGCTGTCTCCAGAACTACTTTTCATCTCAAGTTGGAACTCCAAACTCATTAAACAATAACTCCCTATTTCTTCTTCCCTCCCAGTTTTTAGCCACTATCATTTTACTTTCTTTCAGTGAATATGACTATTCTAGGTAACATATAAGTGAAATCATACACTACTTGTCCTTTGTATGTAGCTTACATCATTTAACATATCTTCAAAATTTAGCCATGTTGTAGCATGTGTCAGAATTTCCTTTTTAAAGCTGAATAATATTCCATTGTATGTATATACCACATTTTGTTTATGCATTCATCTGTTGGTAGGTGTTGGGTTGTTTGCAGCTTTTAGCTATTGTGAATAATGCTGCTGTGAACATTGATTTACAAATCCTGTTTGAATCCCTGCTTTAAATTTGCTTGTATATATATCCAGAAGTGGTATTACTCAACCATATGAGTTCTTTCAGTATATTAGTATTGCTGTGTAATAATCTACCTCACAATATAAGTGACTCAAAGCAATAATGATTTATTATTTCTTAAAACTCTGTGGGATAACTGAGCAGCTTTTTGCCTGGGGTCATTTGTATGACTACATTCATTTGGTGGGTTGGCTGGAGCTAGAGTAAAATGGCTTCAATCACATGTTTGGGGCCTTGGTAAGGACAAGAAAGTGGGCCTTGTCTCTGCACAGAATCTCTCTTTATTCATTCTGGCTGGTATTTACATGACAACTGAATCCCAAGAGAATAAAGGCAGAAGCTGCAGGACATCTTGAGGCCCAGACTCAGGGCTCACATCAATTTCACCACAATGTATAGGACAAAATTGACAAAACTAACCTAGATTCAAGGGGTCAGGAGAAATAGTCTCTAACTCTTGTGGAAAGATTAGCCAGGTGAATAATTGGGGCCATTATTAAAATGGTCAGTTATACTTATAACCTAATAGCTGTTCCATAGCCAAGGAACCTTGAGAAATGGGGAGGGACTGCTATTTGGGGAGCAAAATGTGCTTCTGGTGAGTCTTAAATGGGGTGGCGTGGTATTATGTTTTAACAAGTAAAGAGGTATATGTGGGGTTTATTAGCTTGGTTATTTGCAGGAACTATATTGTACCATGCGGTTTTTGTTTTTAATTTTCCTGTTTTTTAAAAACAGTTGTATGGTTAGCTGTAACTAACTAATGCCACTTCAGCAAGAAGGCTTTAGTTGACTCAGGTCATGTCGGCTTTAATTTGTGGGCTGTTATAGCTTCAGAGCTGCAGCTGGCCTAGAATTATAGACAAAGCACTTAAACAGGTATTTGATTTTTTTTTAAAGCTTTTTGGGGCATAACAATATTTAATACTTTTTATTGATTTCTTGAGCCAGGCCTGCAGTTTTAAACTGCAAAGATGTCTACAATTCCAGAGTAATTAATGACTAAGGCTACAATGTGCTGTAGAGTGATTAATGACTAAGACTCTAGACTTAAATTGTTAATTCCAGATCTAGACAGACAGCGCTAAATCTCTTTAGGTTAAAAGAGGATATTTGGGAGGGCTTACCCTGTAACTAGGTAGCTTGTCACCACCTTTCCCATCCCCACCACATAGTCTCAAGTATTTTTGGATTTAAAGTTCATATATGAACTCTTAACTAGTAATTCAATGACTGAAAGTGGATTTCTTCACAAAAGGTTAGCTTGTTAAGGAACAAATAAATGAGTAGGTCGATAATTATAGAGAGAATAATAGCATACTCTGGATTCTTGGACATAGTTTGAAAAATCTACTTTAGTCTTCCATGTCAATACAGGAGCAATGGGAGAATGAAACCAAATAAAAGAAAACTAATTGGTCAATCGGAGAAGGACAAGCAGTGTATGTTCTCATTCATTTGGGGAATATAAATAATAGTGAAAGGGAATATAAAGGAAGGGAGAAGAAATGTTGGGAAATATCAGGAAGGGAGACAGAACATAAAGACTCCTAACTCGGGGAAACGAACTAGGGGTGGTGGAAGGGGGGAGGAGGGCGGGTGTTGGAGGGGAATGGGTGACGGGCACTGAGGTGGACACTTGACGGGATGAGCACTGGGTGTTTTTCTGTATGTTGGTAAATTGAACACCAATAAAAATTAATTAAAAAAAAAAAAAAGAAAACTAATTGAATAAGCTAGAGGAAGAGAAGCTTTCTTAGAGAAACAGCAACATCTTATATACATACAAATATTTAAGGGGAAGTAATGACAAGTTATGTAATTACAAAGTTAGTCCCCAAATACCTCTTTTGATCTAAAATGATTTAGTACTATCTATGTAGTCCCAGAAATAGCAATTTAGGGCTGGAATCGTGTCGCTATTTTTCTCTCTATATAAGAAAATAAGGTCTTGAAGCCAATAGAGTATGCTGTGTTTTAGCAACAGGATATTTGCACATTCATCTATTCATCTACATTTGGGTGATTTCCAGGTTTTCTCTATCAAATGTTACTTTAGTGGACACTTGACATATCTTTGTACATGTATATGAATATTTCCATAAGATACCTAGAAACGAAATTACTGAATTGAAGGTATGTAGAGTTTACATTTAAAAAAAAAACAGGGATAGTCATATTTCCCTATAAAAATACTATACCCGTTGAGGTTGTGAGAATATTCTCTCTCCTTGTCGGTATTGGTTAGCATTAATTTTTATTTAGCTAATTTGCTGGATGAAAAATATGTTATTATTTTAATTCAGTTATCTTTGATTTCTAGTGAGTTTCAGCATCATTTATTGGCTGTCTTGTATTTCTTGAAATGTTTGTATATCTTTTTAAAACTCATTTTCATTTGTTTTGTTTCTTTGCTCATTAACGTGAAAGAACTTTTTGTATATTGTTAATCTCTTCTCTCAGTACAGGCATACCTTACCTTATTGTGCTTTGCTTTATTGCACCTCACAGCTACTGCATATTCTTTTTTTTTTTTTTTTTTTTTTTTACAAATTGAAGGTTTGTGGCAACCATGTGTCAAGGAAGTCTATCAGCACCACTTTCTAGCAGCATTTGCTCACTTTGTATCCCTGTGCCCCATTTTGGTAATTCTCACAATATTTCAGACTTTTTCCATTGCTACTATATTATTATACTATAATATAACATGTTACATTAGTATCAGTTATTATTATATTATTATATCAGTTATCTTTGATATTACTATTGTAATTGTTTTGGGATGCCAAAAGTACGGCCACATAAGATGGCAAGCTTAGTTGATAAATTTAGTGTATATTCTGATTAGTCCAGTGACTGGCCATTCCCCTGTTTCTTTCCTCCATTTGGGCTTACCTGTTCCCTGAGATACAACAATACTGAAATTAGGCCAATTAATAACTCTATAGTGACCTTTAAGTGTATAAGTTAAAGAACCCTGTGTGTCTCACGTTAAATCAAAAGCTGGAAAAAATTAAGCTTAGTGAGGAAGGCATGTTGAAAGCTGAGATAGACTGAAAACTAGACCTCTTCAGCCAGTTAGCCAAGTTGTGAATTCAATTAGAAGTGCTACTTCAGTGAATACACAAATGATAAGGAGGATGAGAGAGCAAAACAGCTTGATGTGGAGAAAGTTGAATGGTCTGGATAGAACATTATTTCCTTAAAAAAAGGCTAATCCAGAACAAGGCCCCTAACTCTCTTCAGTTTTTTTTTTTTTTTTAAGATTTTATTTATTTATTCATGAGAGACACAGAGGGAGAGAGGCAGAGACACAGGCAGAGGGAAAAGCAGGCTCCATACAGGGAGCCTGATGTGGGACTCGATCCTGGGACTCTGGGATCAGGCCCTGAGCCAAAGGCAGATGCTCAACCACTGAGCCACCCAGGAGTTCCTCTCTTCAGTTTTATAAAGGCTGGGAGAGGTGAAGCTGCAGAAGAAAATTTTGAAGCTATCAGAGGTTGGTTTATGAGATTTGAAGAAAGAGTTGTCTCCATAAAATGAAAGTGCAAGATGCAGGGGCGCCAGGTGGCTCATTTGGTTAAGTGTCTGCCTTTGGCTCAGGTCATGCTTTCAGCCAGGGTCCTGGGATGGAACCCTTTGTTGGGCTCTCTGTTCAGCAGAGTCTGCTTCTCCTTCTACCCCTACTCCCTGCTTGTGCTCTCTCTTTTGCTCGCTCTCTCAAATCCATCCATCCATCCATCCATCCATCCATCCATCCATATATACAAATCCATAAATACACCTTAAAAAAATTGCAGGGTGAAGCAGCAAGATGTAGAAGCTGCAGCAAGTTATCCAGAAGATCTAGTTTAGATAATTAAGGTAGGTGGCTACACTAAAAAGCAGTTTTTCAGTATAAATGAAACAGCCTTCTATTGGAAGAAGATGCTCTCTAGGACCTTGATAGCTATAGAGGAGTAATCATTGCGTGGCTTCAAAGGACAGGCTGACTCATGTTAGGACCTAATGGCAACTGGTGACTCTAAATTGAAGCCAGTTCTCAGTTACCATTCTGAAAATCCTAAGGCCCTTTAGAATTATGCTTAATCTACTCTGCCTCTGTTCTATAAATGGAACAACAAAGCCTGGATGATAGCACATCTATTTACAATGTGGCTTATTGAATATTTAAACCCACTGTTGAGACTTACCACGTAGAAAAAAAAGATTGCTTTTAAAATCTTAGTACTCATTGGCAATGCACTTGGTCATCTAAGAGCTCTAATGGAGATGTACAGTGAGATGAATGTTGTTTTCATGCCTGCTAACACAGCATCCATTCTGCAGCCCATGTATCAAGGAATAATTTTGACTTGTAAGCTTTATTTAACAAATAGATTTTATAAGGCTATAACTGCCACAGATAGTGTGATTCCTCTGATGGATCTGGGCAAAGTAAATTGAAAACCTTCTGGAAAGGATTCACCATTCTAAGATGTTGTTGAGAATATTGGTGATGCATGGGAATAGGTCAAACTACCTGCAAATACATGAGCAGGAGTTTGGAAGAAGTTGATTCCAACTCTCATGGGTGACTTTTAAGGGGCTTAAGGTTTCTGTGGGGGAAATAACTGTAGATGGGGTGGAAAGAGGAAGAGAACTAGAAGTGGAGCCTGAAGGTGTGACTGCATTGCTGCAAAACTTAATAAAACTTGAATGAATGAGGATGAAGAAAGTGGTTTCTTGAGATAGACTGTATTCCTGCTGAAGATGCTATGAAGACTGTTGAAAGGACAACAAAGGATTTAGAATATTATATAAACTTAGTTGGTAAGGCAGTGGTAGAGTTTGAGAAGATTAACTCTAATCTTTAGAGAAATTCTACTGTGGATAAAATGCTTTCAAACAGCATCACATGCTACAGAGAAATCATTTTTGAAAGGAATAGTTAATTGATGCAGAGGCAACTTCACTGTTGTCTTATTTTAAGAAATTGCCACAGTTAACCCATCCTTCAGCAACCACTACCATGATCAGTCAGCAGCCATGAACATTGAAGCAAGACCTTCCACCAGCAAAAAGATTACACTCACTAAAGTTTGGGTGATGATAAGCATTTTTTAGCAATAAAGTACTTTTAAACTAGGGTATGTACTTTTTTTTTTTTAAACAGGTTTTTTTTTTTTTAAGATTTTATTTATTCATGAGAGGGAGAGAGAGGCAGAGGCCTCTCTCTCTCTCTTTTTTTTTTTCTTTAGCTAGGCGGGCAGATTTACTTGCAGCAGAGAAAGGACAAGGAGATGAACGAGCGGCAGCCCCAGTGGTACCAGGAGCAGCAGGGAGGGTGTGCCCAAGGCTCAGGCCTCCCCACCCACCTCTGGGTGCTTCTGCCGCAGGTGTTTGTCCAGGGTGGCCCGCAGGCCGAAGGGCACACAGCAATGGGGACACTCGAAGTGGGGGCTGCCGGGCCTCAGGCCATGCATGCGGCGGTGGCCATTGAGCTTGCTGCTCTGGGCACAGGCATAGGAGCAGAGCTCGCAGGAGTAGGGCCGCTCGCTGGTGTGGGAGCGCCGGTGCACTGTCAGGTTGCTGCTGTTGGTAAAGTGCTTCCCGCAGAACTCACAGCTGCCCCGAGGCCCGCGGCTCTTGCCCACCAGCTTTGGCATCTTCTTTGGGGACAGAGAGAGAGAGAGAGAGAGAGAGAGGCAGAGACACAGGCAGAGGGAGAAGCTGGCTCCATGCAGGGAGCCCGATGTGGGACTGATCCTGGGTCTCCAGGATCACACCCTGGGCCGAAGGCGGTGCTAAACCGCCGAGCCATCGGGGCTGCCCATGTGCCTTTTTTTTTTTTTTTTAATTTATTTATTCATGAGAGACACAGAGAGAGAGAGGCAGAGACACGGGCAGAGGGAGAAGCAGACTCCATGCAGGGAGCCCGATGTGGGACTCGATCCCCGATCTCCAGGATCACGCCCTGGGCTGAAGGCAGGCACTAAACCGCTGAGCCACCAAGGCTGCCCCCATGTACTTTTTTTTTTTTTTTTTAAAAGATATAATGCTATTGCACACTTAGCAGATGGCAGTATAGCGGAAACAAACCAAAAAATTCATTTGACTCACTTTATTATATTTGTTTTCTTTTTTTTTTAAAGATTTTATTTATTTATTCATGATAGTCACAGAGAGAGAGAGAGAGAGAGAGAGAGAGAGAGAGAGAGAGAGGCAGAGACACAGGCAGAGGGAGAAGCTGGCTCCATGCAGGGAGCCCGATGCGGGATTCGATCCTGTGTCTCCAGGATCGCGCCCTGGGCCAAAGGCAGGCGCCAAACCGCTGCGCCACCCAGGGATCCCAATATTTGTTTTCTTGTAGCAGTCTGGAACTGAACCTGCAGTATCTCTGAGATACGCCTGTATACAGTTTGCTCTTTGATTTTGTTTATGATGCTTTGTTTTAGAAAAAAATAAAATTACAATATAGTGATACCTTTCCAGTTTTTTTTTTCCTTTATAAACTTCTGGATTTTGTGTCTCCTTGAACACAGATTTTTCTTCACCCCAATATTATAACATGATTTCCTCTCAAATACTTAAATACTTTAAGAACATTTTTCCCTTTTAGCTCTATAATCTCTCAAATTTATATGTGTTCAGTGTAAAGAGGTAATATTTTTTTAACCCTCAAATGAATTGCCTATTGTTTCAGCATCATTTATGAATTGTAGCAAATGGTGCTACAACAGTGTTGTAAACACTGCTGTTTCTAGAATGTCCTTTCGTTGATCTGTGTTCCTGTATCAGTATACTGTTTGATTTCAGTTGATTTAAAAATTTATATTTTTATAATTTGTAAGGCCATTCCACCTCATAATTTCCCTTTTTCAAATGTTCTTGCCATTTATGTGTTCTTGTCCCTGTGAATTTTAGAATAAGTTTGTATGGTATGATCCACAAAAAATCTTTTTTTTTTTTTTTTTAAATTGCCTTGAATTTAGAGATTTATTTGGGGGAGGAATTTGTATCTTTTTAATATTGACTGTTCCCATTCAGCAGCATGGTATGGCTAGTCAGGTCTTCTGTTTTCTTCTGCAGTTTTCTAGTTTTCCTATGGACTGTTGAATAGTAGTAACAAGAATGGGTTCTAGTGCCGTGCTGCTTGGATCAGTCTCTGTGAAGCTTGGGCAAATGAAAAACCCTTTTTGTGCTTTAGGTTCCTCATCCATAAAATGGGAGTCTTAATAACTCATTAGGGTTATTGTGAGGATGCAATGGTTAAAATGTGTAAATTAACACATTTAACATGTTAGCTAATGTTATTAAGTATATATTTAGGTATTTTATAGTTTCTGTTTTTGTGAATAGGGTCTTATATTTAAATCTCATTTTAATTGGTTTGGTAGATAGGAAAGATCGATTTTTTTGTTAATGTTCTTATTTGGATAGTTTACTCTGAACTCTGTTTAGTACTAATATTTTTTTTTTCTAAATTCTCATATTCTCTAGGTAATCATATAATCTGCAGTGTAATTTTTTAGCTTTCAGTATTTTTGCCTTTTTTTTAAAAAGTTTGTTTCACAGAGAGAGTGAGAGAAAGAGAGAGCGAGCATGCACGCATGAGCAGGGTGAGGGGGGCAGAGGGAAAAGCAGACTCCCCCTGAGCAGGGAGCCCAGTGCGGGATTTGATCCCAGAACTCCAGGATCATGACCTGAGTCGAAGGCAGACACTGCCACCCAGGCGCCCTGCCTTACTTTTTATATTTTGGTCATTTTTCATTGAGTAGGACTTCCAATACAATGTGGAATAGAAGTAATGATAAAGAACATTTTTTTTGCGTGTGACTCTTTTTTTTTTTTTTAAATAAGATTTTATTTATTCATGAGAGACGCAGAGAGAGAGGCAGAGACACAAGCAGAGGCAGAAGCGGACTCCACGTGAAGAGCCTGATGTGGGACTCGATCCCAGAACCCCAATATCACACCCTGAACTGAAGGCAGACACTCAACCCCTGAGTTACTCAGGCTTCCCTCCCATGACTCTTTAAATGGATTTGATGTTGATTTATAAAAGTTAACCCTCTATAAAGCTAAGGGCTTTGTATGTATGTGTGTAATCTGTTAACTAGTAGGTTTGGGATTTTCATTAAATTATTTTTATTATACAAATAATAAATGAACATATTTTTATTACAAAAGATTGAGAAAACTTGATGGGATGAGCAACTGGGTGTTATACGATATGTTGGCAAATTGAATTTAAATAAAATTTAAAAAAACGGTTAAAAAAGTACAGAAATTATGGAGTATAGAGAGATTATAAAGCATAGAATTTTGTATGCTGCTCTACTTTTATTACCCTTTCTTTATATATAACTGTTAAATTTGGTTTCTGTCCTTTTAATTCTTTTGTGATACTTTTATATACATTTTTTTAAAAGATTTTTTTTTGTTTATTCATGAGAGACACACAGAGGGGCACATAGGCAGAGGGAGAAGCAGGCTCCATGCAGGGAGTCCAATATGGGACTCGATCTGGGGACTCCAGAATCACTCCCTGAGCCGAAGGCAGACACATAACCTCTGAGCCACCCAGGTGTTCCCTTTTATATACATTTAATGTGTACCTGTGTACACATACTTTTCTTTAGTTTTATAAAATTAGGTGTTAGATTTTCATTTAGCAAATATTGCGTCCTATCTTGTATCAGGCCTTAACCTTCTTTTGTTCATTCAACAAATGTTTCTTAAATATTTTCTAAGTGCCAGTGTCTTTGGTGCTGTGGTATAGCTGTGAAGAAAAAGAATAGCTTTGCCCTGAGAGCTAAAATAAGGTACAGTCAAGGAAAGAGAGAAGGAAGGAAGGAGCCCAGTGTTGATAAATGCTGTGAAAAAAGTTAAAGCAGGGTAAAAGAGGATAGAGATTGGGTTGCTATTTTATTTTTTTATTATTTTAAAAAGATTTACTTTAAAGAGAGTGTACATGCAAGCTGGGGGAGGAGCAGAGGAAGAGAGAGAGAGAGAGAACCTCAAGGAAACTCTGTGCTGAGCACGGAGCCCCACAGAGTTCAATCTCACAATCATGACCTGAGCCAAAAGCAAGAGTCACCTGAGCCATCTAGCCACCCTGTGTCTTCTAATAATTTCTAAACATTTCCAATCTGCTAGCAGTGTCCTTTTCTATTATCTAAGTCTGTCATGATTTTATTCTCAAACAAAACTAAAACAAAATATAGCCACAATTTTTTTTTGTTATTTACATGCGATTTTTGGTATACAAGTAGATAAATCCATTTGTTCAATCTTTCATCTTAAGCCAGAGGGTCCTTTCCCTGTCTTTCTTTGCATATTATTCTTCCCAGTTTCTGCTAGACATTTTTTGTTGTTGTTGTTGAGTAAGTTTGGCACATAACACTGTGTAAGTTTAAGGTGTACAGCATATTACTTTGATATATTTATATATCATAATATGATTGCTGATGTAGTGATGTTTATCACATTACATAATTATAGTACAATATTTTCTATATTAATTATCCATATATATATATACACACACAAACACCATTCTATTTTCCTTTTTATGGATTTAACTTATTTAGATACCACATATAAATGATATCCTACAGTACTTGTTTTTCTCTGACTTATCTCACTTAGCATAATGTGCTCAAGGTCTATCCATTTTGTCCTTTCTCATGGCTAAATAATATTCCATTGTGTATATGGGCCACATCTGCTTTATCCATTCATTGATTGATGGGCATTTGGGTTGTTTCCATATCTTGGCTATTGTGAATAATACTGCCGTAAGCATATGAGTGCATGTATCTTGTCGAATTCCTGTTTTCATTTTCTTTGGGTATATATTCAGAGGTGGAAATGCTGGATCACATGGTAGATCTATTTTTAATTTTTTGAGGAATATCCACATTGTTTTTCATAGTAGTTGGACCAATTTACATACCTACCAGCAATGTGTAAGGGATTTCTTTTCATCACATTCTTGCCAGCAGCTGTTGTCTCTTGTCTTCTTGAGATGATACCTGTTCTAACAGGTATGAGGTAGTATCTTATTGTGGTTTTGATTTGTATTTCCCAGATAACTGTGACGTTGAGCATCTTTTTCATGTCTGTTGGCCATTTTGATGTTCTTTTTGGAAAAGTGTCTATTTATTTTTTAATTGAATTGTTTTTGTTATTATTAAGTTGACCTTGTTTATATATTTTGGATATTAACTCCTTTTTTTTTTTTTTTTGGATATTAACTCCTAATTCAGTATATGGTTGGATAAAAATTTTCTCCTGTTCTGTAGGTTGTCTTTTCATATTGTTTCTTGGGCTGTACAGATGCTTTTGGGTTTGATGTAGCACTATTTGTTTTTTGGTTTTGTTGTTTGTGCTTTTGACGTTGTGTTAGAAAAATCATTGCCAAGCCCGGTATTGTTTTTTTTTTTCCATGTCTGCAGCTGGCCACTTTATTCTAATGTTGCTTCTTTTTTAAAAATTTTTAAAAAATTTTTATTGGAGTTCAATTTGCCAACATATAGCATAACACCCAGTGCTCATCACATCAAGTGCCAAGCCCAGTATTGATGAGCTTCTTCCCAACATTTTTTTCTAGGAATTTTATGGTATCAGGTCTACATTTAAGTCTTCAATCCATTTCAGTTTTTGTGAATGGTGTGAGATAGGGATCCAGTTTCACTGCTCTGCATGTGTTTCTCTGGTTTTTACAGCACCATTTGTTGAAGAGAATATCCTTTCTCCATTGGGTATTCTTAGCTTTATTGAATATTGATTGACCATATATCCAGGGATTTATATATCCAGGGATTTAATTCTGGGCTCTCTGTTCTGTTCTACTGGTCGATGTGTCTTATTTTTGTGCCAGTGTCATACTGTTTTTTATTAGTATGGCTTTATAGTATAGTTTGAAATCCAGAAGTGTAATAATACCTCTGGCTTTATTGTTTTTTTTCCTCACAATTTCTTTAGCTATTCAAAATCTTTTGTGGTTCCACACAACTTTTAGGATTGTTTCTTCTATTTCTGTGAAGAATGCCTTTGATATTTTGATATTCAATGATTGCATTGAATCTGTAGGGTAGCATGGCCATTTTGATAATATTCTTCTCACTCATGAACATGGGATATCTTTCCATTGACATCTTTTTAAATTTCTTTTAGCAAAGTATTATTTTCATTGTACAGATCTTTCACTTCCTTGCATCAATTTATTCTTAAATATTTCATAGTTTTAGATGTTACTGTAAATGAGAGAGTTTTCTTTGTTTTTCAAATGCTTTATCATTACTATAAGGGAATGCAATTGGTTTGTTGGTTGATTCATAGTTTATCTGCCAGTTTACTGAAATGTTGATTAATTCCAATAGTTTTTGGATTGATTCTTTGAGATTTTCTCTAAGATCATATCATCAGCAGATAATGGTAATTTTTAATTCTTCTTTTCTGATTTGAGTGCCTTTTATATCTTTGTCTCGCCTAATTGCTTGAGCTAGGGCTTTAGTACTATATTGAATAGAAGTAGTAAGAGTGGACATCATTGTCTTGTTTCTGATCTTAGAGAAAACACTTAAAATTTTTCTTCATTTAGTATACAGGCATACTTCATTTTATTGTGCTTCACAGATACTGCATTTTTTTCAAATAGAGCGTTTATGGCAATCCCGTGTCAAGCAAATCTGTTGGTACCATTTTTCCAACAGCATTTGCTCACTTCCTGTCTCTCTATCCCATTTTGATAATTCTCACAATGTTTCAGATTTTTTCATTATTATATTTGTTATGTGGTCTGTGATCAGTGATTATGATTTGCTGAAAGCTCAGATGGTGATTAGCATTTTTTAGCAATAAAATATCCTTAATTAAAGTATGTACTTTTTAAAGACAATGGTGTTTGCATACTTAATAGAATAGTATAAATGTAACTTTTATATGCATTGGAAAACAAATTCATATGAATCACTTTATTGTGATATTTGCTTTATTGTGGTGATCTGGGACCAACATACAGTATCTCAGAGGTATGCTTGTAATATTAACTGTGGGTTTGTCACATAGAGCCTTTATTATGTTTGGGATATGTTCCTTCTATGCCCAGTCTGTTAAGGGTTTTTATCATGAAAGGATGTATTATGTCAAATGCTTTTTTGGCATGTATGGAGATGATCATTTGATTTTTATCTTTTATTTTATTTTATTTCATTTTTTTTTTATTTTTTAAGATTTTATTTATTCATGAGAGACAGAGAGAGAGAGAGAGAGAGAGAGAGAGAGGCAGAGACACAGTCAGAGGGAGAAGCAGGCTCCATGCAGGGAGCCGGACGTGGGACTCGATCCTGGGACCCCGGGGTCACGCCCTGGGCCGAAGGCAGTGCTAAACCTCTGAGCCACCCGGCTGCCCTATCTTTCATTTTATTGATGTGATGTTTTACATTTATTGGTTTGCATGTATTGAATCTTCTTTGCATCCCAGAGATAGTTCCCACTTAGTCATAGTGTATAATCCTTTTAATGTATTCTTGCACTTGGTTTGGTAATATTTTGATTTTTGCATCTGTGTTCATTAGGGATATTGGCTTATAGTTTTCTTGTGGTATCATTGTAATGCTGGGTTTGTAGAATGGTTTGGAAGTGTTCCCTCCTTCTTGATATGTTAAAAGAATTTGAGGAAGATTTGAGATGTTAATTCTTCCTTAAATATTTGGTAGAATTCCCTAGTGATGATATTTGGTCCTAAATTTTTCTGTGGTGGGAGTTTTTTGGTTGCTGATTCAGTCTCTTTGTTATTGGTTTATTCAGATTTTCTATTTCTTCTTGATTCAGTTTTTTTTTAAGTTTTTTTTTTTTTTAATGTTTTTTATTTATTCATGAGAGACACAGAGGGAAAGGTAGAGATAGGCAGAGAGAGAAGCAGGCCCCAATGCAGGGAGCCTGATGTGGGACTCCACCCTGGGACTCCAGAATCACACCCTGGGCAGAAGGGAGGCACTCAACCACTGTACCACCTAGGTGTCCCAGATTCAGTTTTGATAGGTCATGTGTTCCTGAAATGTATCCATTTCTTCTAATTTAGGTAATTTGTTGGTATTTCATTTGTTTCTCCTAGGATCTTTATTATTTCCTTCCTTCTGATAATTTAGGGCTTAATTTGTACTTTTCTGATGTCTTGAGGTACAAAGTTAAGTTATTTGAAATATTTCTAATTTTTAAAAATATTTTATTTATTTATTTGACAGAGACAGTGAGTATGAGTAGGGAGGGGCAGAGGGAGAGGGAGAAGCAGACTCCTTGCTGAGCAGGGAGCCTATGTGGGGCTCTATCCCAGGACCCTGAGACATGACTTGAGCCGAAGGCAGATGCTTAACTGACTAAGCCATTCAGGTGCTCCTCTAATTTCTTAATATATGTGTTTATTGCTATAAATTGTTCTCTCAGAAATGCTTTTGGATGTCCCACAATATTTGGTATGTTGTATTTCCATTTTCATTTGTATTGGGATATTTTTTCTCTTTTGATTTTTTTCTTTGACTTAATTGGTTAGATGTGTCTTTTTTTTTTTTTTTTTAAGATTTTATTTTATTTATTCATAGAGACAGAGAGAGAGAGAGGCAGAGACACAGGCAGAGGGAGAAGCAGGCACCACAAAGAGAGCCTGATGTGGGACTCGATCCCGTGTCTCCAGGATCACACCCTGGGCTGCAGGCGGCGCTAAACCGCTGCGCCACCGGGGCTGCCCTAGATGTGTCTTTTTTAGTTTCCATATATTTATAGACCTTCTCACTTTCCTTTTAGTTTCATACCATTGCAGTCAGAGAAGATACTTGGTATGATTTCAATGTTAAATTTGCTAAGACTTGTTTTGTAGCCTATTATGATCTAAGCTGGAGACTGTTCTATGTGCACTTGAGAGGAATGTATTTTGCTGCTGTTGAATGGAATGTTTCATATGTCTATTAAGTACATTTGTTCTTAAGTGTGGTTCAATCCCAATGTTTCCTTGTTGATTTTCTTTCTGGACAGTCTACCCATTGCTGATATAATTATTGTTTATTTTTCCCTTAAGATTTGTTATTATTTGCTTAATATATTTTGTTGCTTGGGTGTTGGGAACACACATTTATGATTGTTATATGTATCTATCTTGATGAGCTGACACTTTTATCATTATATAATGACTGTCTTTATTTTGAAGTCTATTTTGTTGATGAAAGTATGGCTAGGTCTACTTTCTTTTGATTTCACTTTGAATACATGTGGGTTTCATTTTGGTTTTTGTTTTTTTAAACTATGTGTGTCTTTAGAGCTGAAATGAGTCTCCTGTAGGCAGCATGTAGTTGGGTCTTCCTTTTTTATTCATTCAGCCCCTCTTTGCCTTTTGATTGATGAGTTTAATCCATTACCTTTGGGGTGGGGGTTATTGATATGTAAGGATTTACTACTGCCATCTTGTTTTTTGCCATCTGGTTATTTTGTTGTCTCCATTGTTTCTTTTTCCTTCTATTTCTGTCTACTTTTGTAAGTTGGTGGTTTTCCATGGTGATTTGTTTAGTCTCCTTTTTTTTTTATGTTTCTGTCTCTGCTCTAGATTTTTGCTTTGTGGTTATCATGAGGATTACATAAAACATTTCATAGATAGGGCAGGAGGAGCAGCAGTGGCCAGGCAGCCCAGCTTTGAGAAAGTTCTCTGTCCCTGTGGCTGCAGGCACCTAGCGCACACCTGCCTGCCTCACCCTGATGCTCAAGAATAAGGTCAGCTCCACCGAGAGGGTGGCAAAGAGTGCAAGAGGAGGTCAGTGAGGCTGTCAGCTAAACCTGCTCCTGCAAAAGTAGGAATGAAGCCCAAAAGAGGCAGCAGGAAAGGATAAATCTTCAGACAAAAAAGTGCAGACAAAGGGGGAAAAAAGGCTGAAGTGGCTAAGAAATGAAAAGACTACTTGCAGAAAATGGAGAAACTAAAAATGAGAGTTCAACCTTGGATGAAGCAGGAGAAAAAGAAGCCAAGTCTGATTGATATCATATACCATGTCTTATCAGTGTTCCCTGTCTCTCTTCTTGTACAATCTAGGGGAATATATTTTTTAAAGATTTATTTTATCTATTTGAGAGAGAGAGAAAGAGAACATAGGTACATGCAAGTCAGGGGGGGAGGGGTGCACTCTAACATCTTGGTTGTAGTAGTCCAGTTTTTCTAGTAACTTTGTTAATGTGCTATGCAAGATTAAAAATTTGAGCATGTAGTATGTATGATATTAAATTGTGAATTAATGGGACTTAATGTAACAGCATATCAACATTTTTTTAAAATTTTATTTATTTATTTATTTATTTATTTATTTATTTATTTATTTATGATAGTCAGAGAGAGAGAGAGAGAGGCAGAGACATAGGCAGAGGGAGAAGCAGGCTCCATGCTCCGGGAACCCGATGTGGGATTCGATCCCGGGTCTCCAGGACCACACCCCGGGTCAAAGGCAGGCGCCAAACCGCTGCGCCACCCAGGGATCCCAACATTTGAAGATATTGGTGCTTGATATACTATTTAAGAAAATTTGCCTCCAAATTTTAAGCTAGAAGGTCACTGGAATAACGGAAAAGAATCACAACTGCATGATTTTTTTAGATTTTTGGTATGTACATTAAGAATTGTACAAATTGAAATGTCTGTACTGATCCTCAGACAACCAATAACAACTCAATTATGAAAAAAAATCATAAATAAAATAGTTCTTTTTCTTCTGATACCAATTTATCTTCATTTGTCGATAAAGGTTCCATCATTTTACGTTTTTTTTTTTTATATATTTTTGGTCTCGCAAATTATTTTTATGCTGTGGTTTTGTTACTAAGTTGTAATAGCTGTAGTTATTTTAATGCTCTTTTCCTTTCATTTTTATAATTAAGAGTTTAATATATTTTTTTAAAAAATATTTATTTGAGAGAGAGAGTGCATGTGTGTGCATAAGCAAGAGAACATGAGTGGGAGAGAGGCAGAGGGAGAAGCCGACTCCCAGCTGGAGAGACATTAGACTCTATCCTAGGACTCTGGGATCATGACCTGAGAGCCAAGGTAGATGCTTACCAGCTGAGCCACCCACATTCCCCAGAATTTAATATATTCGAAAAAAAGAATTGCAGTTTTCTTTATATTACCTTAATCATAGTTTAGTGTACTTATGTCTTTTCATTCAGCTTGAAGAGCTCCTTTTAGCATTTCTTGTAAGTAAGGTCTAATGGTGGTAAACTCCCCTAGTTTCTTGTTTGTCTGGGAAGGCCTTTATTTCTCTTCCATAATTTTTTTTTTAAGATTTATTTATTTATGATAGACATAGAGAGAGAGAGAGAGGCAGAGACACAGGAGGAGGGAGAAGCAGGCTCCATGCTGAGAGCCCGTCGTGGGACTCGATCCTAGGACTCCAGGATCGCACCCCGGGCCAAAGGCAGGCGCTAAACCGCTGAGCCACCCAGGGATCTCCTCTCTTTCATATTTGAAGGATAACTTGGTCAGAGTATTCTTGGCTGACAGTTTTTATCTTTCAACATTTTGAATATGTCATTCCACTTTCTTGGTCTGTAGATTTTCTGCTGAGAAATTTGCTGATAGCCTAATATGAGTTCCTTTGTAGGTTACTATCTTTTCCCTAGCTACTTCAGAACATTTTTTTTAATCATTGATTTTTGGCAGTTTTATTATTTCTTTTAAAATTCTTTTAAAAAGATTTTATTTTTAATTAATCTCTAAACCAGATGTGCTGCTTGAATTTATAATCCCAAGATCAAAGAAGTTTGACCTGAGTCAAATGAAATAATCGGAAGCTCAACTGACTGAGCCAGCTAGGCGCCCCTTAACAGTTTTAGTATAATGTGTTTTGAAGAAGGTCTTTTTGCACTGAGATAATAAGGTGTTCTGTTGGCTTTGTGGACTTGTGTATCCAGTTCCTTTTCCAGGTTTAGGAAGTTGTCAGTTATTATTTTGTTAAATAAACTCAATGCCACCTATATTCTTTCTTCTTTTTCTGGAATGCCCATTATTCTTATGTTGGCTTTCCTGATGAATTTTAATAATTTTCATTGGGTTTCCTCACTTTTAAAAAATCTTAATTTTCTCTTCTTTTTCACCAGAATCATTTCTAGATTCCTATCTTCCAGCTTGTTAATTCTCTTTTCCACCTATCTGCTCAATTTCTAGTACATTCTCAATGTACTCTTTATCCTTCACATTTATTAATTTCTTCAGCTCTGGAATTTCTATTTTTTAGATTTTTATTTTTTTAGAATTTCAGTATCTTTGGTAAAGTACTCTTTATGTTCATTTTCTTTCTGAGATCATTGTATTGCCTGGAGTTTTTTGTAGCTTGTTGAATTTCTTCATAATATTTTGAATTCTTATCAGTTAAGGTTGCAATATTCCATGTCTTTGGGTTCAGTTGCTAGAAAATTGTCATTTCCTTTTTGTGATTTTTGATGGTGTTTGATGAAAAGTGCCTTTGCTGCAGCATTTTATAGCAAACACCTTTCTTATATAAGCAAGGTTTTGTTTACTTTGATTTTAATAGTTCAACAGGTTGGTAAATTAGCTTTCTTTTTGTTTTCCAGAAGGTGGTACTATAGTACACTAGAGTTGATTTATTGCTAAGGTTGGAAGTAGATGATTTAGAAAAAGGGAAGGAAGGAAGGAAAGGAGAGAGGATGGAAGGAAGGAAGGAAAGAAGGAAGCAAGCAAGCAGAGTTGGGAGGAAGGGGTATACTTGGCTTTTGAGGCTTTGGGTGTGCCCAGAGCCTGGTAGGAGGATCCTCCAGTTGGGGTACCCAGAGGTCTTTGGATGTGGTCCCCCTTTCCTGGGGACACACAACAGGAGATGTTTTCTTTACATTCTGGTTGTTTGACTACTTCCCTTTCTTTTCCCTCCCTACAGTCATTACTGTTACTCCTCAGAGCAATGGGTCCTTCCAGCTGCAGAATTTACAGCTGGGTAGACCTCTACCCACTGCTTTGCCCCCTACCTCTTGTGCCAAAAACATTGTGCTGTTCTGCTGCTGGACCTGCTGGACCTGCTGACACTGGCTCCCACAGCCTCTCCATGGCCCAATCTACCCACTTTGTTTGTTTTAAAGATTTTATTTATTTATTCATGAGACACACACACACACACACAGAGACAGAGAGAGAGGCAGAGACACAGGCAGAGGGAGAAGCAGGCTCCATGCAGGTAGCCTGACGTGGGACTCGATCCCCGGTCTCCAGGATCACGCCCTGGGCTGTAGGTGGCGCTAAACTGCTGAGCCACCCGGGCTGCCCAATCTATCCACTTTGAATTACATGGATGGACGTCGCAGTTTCCTGGTTTGCTATTTAGAGCCATTTTTGTTGTTGTTGTTGTTGTTTTAGTTATGAAAGCCTGATTAGTTGTAAATGAAAGGGGAGAGAAAAAAGGAACCACTCACTGAGCCATAGTACTTAATGTCATTTCCAAAGGTTTTTCATCTTCAAGGCTTAATTGTACCTTCCTTTAAAGGCTTCCCTTATTGCTTCCTTCTTTCTAACATTCCATGTTTAGCTCTATCATTCCAGATTGTACTGGCTTAATTGCATCATATTTTACTAGACGGTGAAACTTTACTCTTAATGTAGCATGTAGCAGCATACATTAAAGGCTGTTAAGTAAATGCTATTGAATAACACATGAAAGAATAAGTATAAGCAGAAGAATTTAATAGTAGGCACTCTGTTATCAAACTGGCATAGCAGTTTTACTAATAGGATAGTCATTTTCCTGCTAGGCTACCAGTCTGTGTGGGATTTAGTTTTAGTTTTCTTAGAGTTGTAACCACTTTTTTTTAATCATAAAAGCAGCTCTGGAAACTGATAAAAAATATCAAATGCATTGTACAGAACGGAAGCAACAGAGATAAAAAATATCAAATACATTGTACAAAATGGAAGCAACTCAATACATGAGATTTTTGCTTTAATATTTAAGCGGTCCTGACTGCCCTGTGCATTGAGTGATACGTTTCGGATGTTTCTGTTAGGTTAAGTCCTATGGTATGGTAAAATATTTATTAAGGACTTATAAATTAAAGAAATAGTAGGAGAAGCCAAGTTGTGGGGTTGTTGGTTTCACTCCTTTGAGATTCGGTTTTTTAATAGGTAAATGTATTTTCATAGTTCAGAATTCAAAGATAAAGTGAAATGTCTCTTTTCTCTTTAGCTACTCAGGAACTGTTAAGCGTTTGAGATTCCCCTCTGCAGAAACACCTGATTTTATTAATATAAACATAGTGTTGGGTGTGTATGTATGTGTATATATACTTGTTTTTTGTTTTTTTTTATTCTGGTAAGATGATCATTTGTGTTGGTGTGTGTAATGAATAGCTGACTCAAAATGCTTTGTGATTTTTTTTTTTTTTTTTTAGGTACATCAAATTACGGAATGGCTTGCAGGCACTTTTGATTTCAGACCTAAGTAATATGGAAGGCAAAACAGGTGATGCAACAGATGATGAAGAAGAAGAGGAAGAGGAAGAAGAGGAAGATGACGACGATGACGATGATGAAGATGAAGATTCTGGAGCTGAGATAGAAGATGATGATGAAGAGGGTTTTGATGAGGAGGAGGAGTTTGATGATGATGATGAACATGATGATGATGATCTTGATACTGAGGATAATGAATTGGAAGAATTAGAAGAGAGGGCAGAAGCTAGAAAGAAAACCACTGAAAAACAGGTGTGAATCATGTCTGTTACTATGTCTTTTTCTAACTTGGGAATTCTTTGGGATAAGTCCTAAATTCATGTTCTATTTCTTAGTGTCAAAAAGGAAAGTGTATATTTATCTTTTAATTCTATTTATTCTGTATAAAATACATTTTAAAAACATTTTCCTTTGATTATAAAAGTAGAAAAGCTCATTATAGAAATGAGCTATATTCATTATAGAAATGAATGGAGCTATATTCATTATAGAAATGAATGGAAAATTTAAAAAATATAAAAACCACTCATAACTCTTAGAAGTAATCACTGGTAATGTTTGAGGATATGTGTAATTCTTTGTATGGAATAGAGGGATAAGAGAGTATATTATCTTTGGAGAGACTGGAAAAAGAAAAGAACAAGGTAATGTAGAGTCCTCACCTGGGCCTGTGGTTCTAAGAGTCCCTCATAGGTAATTTCTGTTTAGTAATTTCATGTGTTTTATTTCTTTTTATGGAAAAGCACCAAGTAATTTGGAAGAATTGGAATTTAAAAAACTGTTTATGAAAATACATACAGTTGACTATCGAACAATGTGGGGTTTAGGGGTATCAACTTCCTATGCAGTTGAAAATCTTTATATAACTTTTGACTCCCCTAAATTTAACTACTAATAGCTTACTATTCACTGGAAGACTTACTGATAAATAGTTTATTAAATATATTTTATATATTATGTACTGTATTTTTATAGTAAAGTGAGCTAAAAAAAACATTATGAAGAAAATACATTTACAATATTGTATTTATCAAGAAACATCCAAGTTAAGTGGGCCTTGGCAGTTCAACTTGTGTTGTTTGAGGGTCAAGTTAATAACAATAAGTAAATATATCAGTAGGGCTTGATAAAGAGAATTTTTCTCTCTGGATATCTTTTAAAGAATACCTCCATTTTACAGTAGGGAGTACCTATATTAGAGGATAATATTTTGGAGATATAGGGGAATCGATCAGCAAATGTTTGTTAGAACTAGTTTCTTGAATATTGATAATACATTCAACTTCATATAGTCAACATACAAATGAAATAAGGTTCATATTATTAAGACTAAAATCTAGATGTCAAACATACCACAAGGTGGTTAATATTATGAAGGATGCCTGTTTTAGGGTAACATGATAGGACAAGTGGTTTTAGTTGGAAAACTTTAGGAATAAAAACCAAAATACTGAAAAAAAATGTATATGTGTGTGCCACTTGATACTCTGTATCAGGGTCTAAATAAATAAATTGGGAACTGATACATTAATTTAAAATAGACCTCATAATTCCAAATAGAACAATAATAGAAAGGAAGAAATTATAAAAGTCACAGGGTAGAAAGAATACTGACAGTCAGGAACCATGAGTTTTAATCTGGCTCTATCTTTGGATGGTTTTACACCTTTTCATTTTCTCATTTCTAAAACAATGAGATTAGATTATATACATGCTTTTATAGAAAGGTTTTATTATTACTATTTTTTAAAGTAATCTCTCTACCCAACACGGGGGCCAAATTTACTTCATCTTGAGATCAAGAGTTGAATGCTTTACCACCTGAGCCAGCTAAGTGTCCCTAGATTATATACATAATTTTTAAGGTCCATTTTAGCTGTAAAACTGATTGTGTCATAACTTCATAACTGAATATTTTCTGTCTAAAAGGTTTTTCTATGTCTGTCTATCAGCAACTTTTCCCATGCTTTGGACTTCTTTATATCTTCTGTCAACTGATAAGCAAGACTCCAGGGTGAAATTAAAAGCTTGTTTTAACAGCCAGTTTTATTGTCAAAACGTAATAAAATGCCTTAGATTTATATAGCAGTTGTGAACCCCTTTGACAAATGAAGATGTACATCCAGTATTTTGGTAGATATTTTTATTTTGCTTATTTGGATCAGACTCTAAATGTTTACCTTTTCTAGAGCATTGAGAGCAGATTGTAGTGATCATTTAAAAATGGCTTAAATGCTGCCTTTTCTGAAAACTCAGTATGATGGTATATTCCTTCATAAGATACTGATTGTTCTGGATCATATTAGAAAGGAATGCAGGAACCTATTATAGTTTGAAGATGCAATCAAATTGTTTATTCAGGTGCAGTGGTTACACTGTGAAAGGAAAGGTCCTATGATTGATCATATTCATTGAATGAGTGTCTGCAAAAGAAAAACTAAGTTTGTCTAAATAAGAGGTGGCTTATGAGTAGTTTAGGGTTTTGCTGTGGTTTTATGATTTAATTTTTATTTGGAAAATGTGGACTTTGTTTAAGGTAAATATGAGAATTAATAAAAGAAGTGGGAAGAAATAATTTTGAGGTTTTTGGAGGACACTTACCTAGCTAAGAAGTTTACTTTTCTGAGGTATCATTTTCTTCCCCTTCCACTTTGCTCTTCCCAAAAGGAAGTGTTCTTGATCTGAAAGTTTTGCTAAATTAACAAGGTTGAAATTTAAGTATGATATATACAGAATTAATGATTTGTTCAGGGTTTTCTTAAGTCAGTTCTCAAGTATGAATTTCTCAAGTATGAATTTCTTGGGTAGATAATTCTCAAGTATGAATTTCTCTTCTAGCAATCGCAGAGCCTGTTTTTGCTGTGGTCAAAGCTGACTGATAGAC
The DNA here is from genome assembly GCF_048418805.1 of Vulpes vulpes. NCBI lineage: Eukaryota > Metazoa > Chordata > Mammalia > Carnivora > Canidae > Vulpes > Vulpes vulpes. Next base: position 47,327,708 of record NC_132789.1, read on the forward strand.
TGTGGTTTAAGTCAACTTATACAAAAATGTCTTCAACCCTGCTGGTCGAGACAAGAAATCTTAATGGGGTAGTTGGAGCTGAAAGCAGGTTAGGCACCTATTAAACATCACAGAACAGGTTAGACTGTGGTTTGAAGAAGTGGATATTTCCCCATGTTTTAACTGAGTTTATGTGCCTTCATCTTCAAATGGGATTTACAGTATCAAATGAGGCTGTTTGGTTCTTCTGAAAACATATTTTCTGAAACATGGTTTTAGACTTTATACCAGATACATGATATTTCTTAAAAGCTGTCTTTCTAAAAGAATAGCCATTTATCAAAAAACAGTCTGTGTCAACAAATATGTTAGCTTTTTAAAATTGACATTTGAAAAATTTGGGAAAGTAAGTAACTTCCTATCTTCAAAGATTTGGCTTTGAATTGAATTTGAATTAACTATTTTCCTCTCCTGTTTTATGTCTTTTAATCTTTTAATTTATAGTGACATAATGGTATGCCTTAATCATAAGTCCATAGTTTGGTTGGTGTACCTCTTGATCATCTATTTTGTTAAAAACTCTGATTTGTCCAAAGTATTGGAAGAATTCTGATATATATATTCTACATATCATAAGAAATGAAGAACTAAAGAGCCTCTTTAAAGTTTAGTTCTATAGATTTCTAATAAAGACTTTCTTTTTAACCATTTACTTATTATCTTATTAGATGTTTTCCTGACATGTTATTTTTTATCCTGTTTTAATAAAAAAAAATTTCTGAGTAACACTGAGAAGTCTCACACCTGGTAACTGAGTTACTAGACACAGTCTTTAATTGCTAAGATCTTTAGAGATAATCTATGTAGATGTATTACTTCTGCAGCTTTCCAAAATCTTTTTTTTTTTTTTTTTTTTTTTTTAGATTTCCAAAATCTAACAAATCAGGAAACATACTTAGTTCAATACTCTGAAATGCTGGCAGGAAATGGTACTTGGGTGGGCTGGCTAGTCCCCTTCCTTTTTTTTTTTTTCTGTCTGTTTCTGCTTTTTCTCTTAGGTCTGCACCTGTTCAGCATTTGGCAGGATGGCAAGAGGAGGAGCAGCAGGGTGAAACTGACACAGTTCTGGTGAGTTTCACTTTGCTGCTCCTCCTGATACTCAGGGAAAGAATTTTGTTACTTTCTGTTGGAAAAACATCCATCTCCAAGTGAATCCTTAATGTGATGACAGTATTATTCCTTTAGGATTGACTCACTATTTGTATGTGTTCTACTTACTCCAGTCTGCAGCGGCTCTTTGTGTTGGAGTTGGGAGTTTTGCTGATCCTGATGACCTGCCCGGGCTGGCACACTTTTTGGAGCACAGTAAGATCTTTGTGAAATATCATTCCTGAGTGTATTTTTTCCTCCAAATTTGTATGAATTGATTTCAAAGATAAGTAACTGGTTTGATAGAAGTATGATATGTTTAATAAGAGAAAAGGCTAAGAAAAAATATATGTTGAATATTATAGGGGAAGACTTTATTTTAATCTCTTTAACTGCACTAGTTTTGTGGATTAGGATGAAACCACTTAGAAAACTATTTTAAAATGTAGATTTTATTACTGTTTTAGGTATGCTAAGGCCAACAGATCAGGAGACAATTGCCTGTCTCTAGGAATCTAATCTATATATCTTTGAGAAGGGGTGTCTCTTCCAGAGTTAGCAAAGACCCAAGATGGCAAAGCATTAAAAATACAGAAAATAAAAAGACATAATATCAAAACAAACAAAATCTTCAGTTTAATTATGAATTTACCACAATGAAACCTGTGTGGATGCTATACAAATATAAATATTTAAATCTGTATTTGTTTTCCTAAATTATTTATTTATATTCTGACTTTCTAAACTAATTGAGGGTAAATTTCTCACCTTAGGAGTTTTCATGAATAAAAAAAAAAAGGAGATTTCATGCTTATGTTTACATTTTAACCTTTTTACAAATAAAATATTTCTTTAAAATTAAGTATTAACCAGACAAAACCAATGTTAACATGTTGGTATATTTTCTTCCAGTTTTTTGTATTTGAGATATTTCATCCTTGATGATAAAAACATTGTCTTTATCTTGGTGTTCTGTGACTTTGTGTGCTTTTTCACTTAGTGGTATTCATGGGTAGTTTGAAATATCCAGATGAAAATGGATTTGATGCCTTCCTGAAGAAACATGGAGGTAGTGATAATGCTTCAACTGATTGTGAACGTACAGTCTTTCAATTTGATGTCCAGAGAAAATACTTCAAGGAAGCCCTGGATAGGTAACTAACTCAAAATGTGTTTTTATTTTAATTATCTAATAACATTTTACAAATGGAAATATGATTATTGTTCTGTGGTATTTCTCTTCAAACAGTACTCTAATTCTGTAGAATTATCATATACTTGATTTGGAGAAATGAGCAAAATATGAAATGCACCTTTGCTCATGTTTTGTAATACTTAGTCTTTATATTGAAGATTAAGCAAACCCTTAAATACCTTTGAGTTTCATAAGTAATGTATACTCTGTTGGCTCATTATTAAAATTATTTTTTCTAATTTAGTAGAAAATATGGAAAAATAGAAGCAGAAAACAGATATGACTGATTCTGTTTTATAATCTGAAGATAACTGGCTAATGTTTGGTATATAGCCATCTATTTTTTTAAATATATATGGGATCATGTTGTTCATATTTTTTTATATTTTAATTTGAAAGTTTTAATTTCAGTATAACTAACACAGTGTTAAGTTCTTTTCACATGTACAGTATAATGATTCATCAATTCTGTATATTTCTCAGTGCTCATTAAGATAAGTGTACTCTTAATCACCTTCACTGTTTCACCCATCCTCCCACCCACCTTTCTGGCACCCATCTATTTGATCTCTGTAGTTAAGGGTCTTATTTTTTTATTTGTTCCTTTACTTCCCTTTGTTCATTTGTTTTGTTTCTTAAATTCCATATGTGGGTGAATCCTTTTATATTTTTAAACAAGATAAATTATTTTTATACATCATTTTATAATTTATAAAACATAGTATTAAGAGATTGTGTTATTTTTATTGTATAAAAGTAGCATATCTGTTCAGCAAGTCAACTATGATTAATTGAATTGTGTTCAGTTTTCTAGTATTGTGGAAGTTTGCTGTAATGAATATCTTAATATTTGTGCACATTTAAAATTATTTCTTTCAACTTCTAGGAAGTAAAATTGCTGAGTATATTTGCTTTTTTTTTTTTTTTTTTGCATGTGGAATTTTAAGGCTTTTTTTTAAAAAAAATTATTCATTTATTTGAGAGAGTGAGCAGAGAGAGAGCACCCAGGAACTATGGGGAGGGGCAAAGGAAAAGGGAGAAGCGCACTCTCTGCTGAGCAGAAAGCCCGACATGGGGCTCGATCTCAGGACCCAGGATCACAACCTGAGCCAAAGGCAAATGCTTAACCAGTTGAACCACCCAGGCTCCTTGTAAGGCTTCTTTTTAAGCTTTTGATACTCACTGCAAAATTGTTTTCCAGAAAGTTTATGTCCATGTGTTAGTAGAGTTTTGATACCACAAGGTTGCAGACCAAAGTCTACACTAGAAAAAAGGAGTCACTTCATGCTGAATCTAGATAAATGTAAGATTGTAATATAAAAAACGAAATCTTGAATTTGACCAGTGTAATAATGTAAGCCTTTGACGGTAGAGATTTTTGTCAATCTTTTTTTGTTGATATCTCTCCGGCATCAAGAATTTGACAGACATGGGCAGCCTAGTGGTTTAGCGCCGCCTTCAGCCAGGGTGTGAGTCCCGGGATCAAGTCCCACATCGGGCTCCCTACGTGGAGCCTGCTTCTCCCTCTGCCTGTGTCTCTGCCTCTCTCTCTCTCATGAATAAATAAATAAAATCTTAAAAAAAAAAAAAAAGAATTTGATAGATACACAGATATCTGTTGAATGAATTAATACTGTTTCTATGTAGAAAAAATTACCATAAAGTTACCATAAATGACCAGAGAACTCTGGTCATTTTCTCTTCCCTTAAGAGATTAATTTGATTCTAAAAAATCTTTTGGGTAAATTCCCATAAGTTGAAAACATATACCATTATTTTCAATGGAATACATATGTGTTTCTGAACCCCCAAATTAACAACTCTTTTGCTAAAACTGTCAAAATCCTGTTAAAATTGACACTATTACTGTGATGATGTTATCTATGATAGGATATGACATTCTCGTTTTCTTCTGAATCTCTAATATGGCTATCTACCCATATTGAGTGAATTATTTTATAGCTGTTTTTAATTGTATACTTAAGGACATGTCCATAGCCCATATATTTGATACTCAATGTTTCTTTAATTAAACAAAAGGATAGGGACAAAATCAATGAAGGCAGAGCAAATGATGCTCAAGGTTATCTTTTCTGTGAATTTATAAAATCAGGAGTACCTTGAGGATGATTGCATGTTTGCTCATTTCAAAGTTTTTAGCTCCCAAGGTCCACAAAATCCACGCAGGTATTCATATGTGTTAAGAAATCTTTTTTTTTTTTTTTTTTAGATTTTATTTATTCATGAGAGACCAAGAGAGAGAGAGCGAGAGAGAGAGAGAGAGAGAGGCAGAAACATAACAGAGGGAGAAAGCAGGCTTCCTGCAAGGAGCCGGATGTGAGACTCGATCCCCATCTCTGGAATTATGTCCTTAACTGAAGGCAGACACTCAACCACTGAGCCACCCAGGCTTCCCAAGAAATCTTAAGCAGTAGTCATGTTGAATTCTCATGATTTTATATTTGATTGAAAAACAAACAAGAGACGCCTGGGTAGCTTGGCAATTGAGTGTCTGCCTTCAGTTCAGGGTGTGGTCCTGGGATCCCGAGATCAAGTCCCATACTGGGCTCCCTGCATGGAGCCTGCTTCTCCCTCTGCCTATGTCTCTACTTCTCTGTCTCTGTGTCTCTCATGAATAAATAAATACAATCTTAAAAAAAAAATAGTTAAAAAGACCAAAAAAAAAAAAAAAAACCCAAACCCTAAAACAAACCAACCAACAATCCTCTCCCCCAACCAGAAAAACCCACATTTGGTTGTATCTAAATACAAAGAAGGAAAAAAAAAACCATTTTATTGGAAAAAAGATTAGGCAAAGGGTATGTTGAATAAATGCTGACCACCTCAGATTTGATGGAATGTGGTATAAAGTTAAACAACTTTACTTATTTCTTATTAAAGAGGTTCTTTACATTTTTGATTTAAGGATTGCTTGTATATCAAAAGATATTTGCATATTATTTCTACTTACAAAAAACCTACCAGATTAAAAGAAGAATGCTACTGTATTAATTGGAAAATTAATAAGAATATCAAATCATGAATGTATGACAAATGATAGTGGTAGAACATTAAGTATTGCTTCTATTATAGTAAGTATGATAGAGGTGCCTGGGTGGCTCAGTCAGTTACGCATCTGCCTTCAGTTCAGGTCATGATTCTGGGGTTCTGCGATTAAGCCCCGAATCTGGCTCCCTGCTCAGTGAGGAGTCTGCTTCTCCCTCTGCCTCTCCTGCTCATGCTTGCTCTCTCAAAGTATGATAAAATTATACATTTATTAAGGAATAAAATGTCTGTGGTTCATTTGCAAAGGACTCATGTATTAAATGCTAGTATTTTTTAATAGGTCAGTAAAATCCAATTCTGTCACACAGGTCACATTGTTTATTAGTATCTTGGATCATTTACGTAAAAAGTTGAGGAAATCAATTTTTACTCTGCTAAGTAAATGAAAATGGAAGCTGCTTTTGCCCTGGTGGCATTTGCTAATTTCAATAAATTTGGACTTGACTTTATCAGTATTTCAGGGCAAGGGCAAGAAATATCAAAGCCCTGGATGTCCACAAAGTGGGATATCTAACAGAAGACCCTCCTTTACAGTAAGCTGGGACTGAAATTGAGAAAATGGATCAGCCATTCAAAGGAATTACAGCCTATTTTCAAAATGCCCGAGTTTTCTGGTGAACTTCAAGCCTTCATTGTGATCTAACACAGTTGAGAGCTGGTAGTGTTCTCAGATGCCTGAGAGAAGCAAGCACAAATTCTTTAAAAAGGGAATGCTTCCGTTGATGATAAATGGATAAAGGAAATGTGAAATACCTATAGATAGAGGTAGACAGTGGAATATTCTGAGATATTCCATGGAATATAATGGCTATGAGAAAGAAAGAAATCTTGTCATTTGCAACTGCTGGGATGAACCTAGAGGACATTTAACTAAGTGAAATAAGCCACACAAGAAAGACAAATATTGTATGATGTCACCTATGTGGAACCAAATAAAAAAATAAAAAATTAATTTTAAATGAGTAAAAAGGAAAAGAAAGAAAAAAATCCACATTCATAGAAACAGAGTAGAATGGTGGTTACCAGAGGCTGGAGACTGGGGAGATGGGGAGATGATGGTCAAAGGGCACCGTCTTCAGTTATAAGATGAATAAGTTCTGAAGATACAGTGTTCAGCATGATGAAAATCATCATGTTGTACACTTTAAATATATATAATTGGGAGGGGCGGGGTGCCTGAGTGGCTCGGTTAGTTAAGTATTTGACTCTTGGTCTCAGCTCAGGTTTGATCTCAGGGTTGTGAGTTTAAGCCCTGCATTGGTGCTGGGTGTGGGACCTACTTAAAAAAAAAGAAAAAAATATATAATTTTATTTGTCAGTTGTACTTGAGGTAAATCTGTGGAGGTGAAAAAAAAACACAACAACCCAAGAAAATGCTTCATCCTAGGCCGTAACATTAGTGCTCCTATAAATAGTTTTTCAAGTAAAATGATCAGCATTTAGTTAAATGTAGGTGGGCACACAAAACAAGACATGAGTGAGAACAGAAAACAAAGACTTTTAATAATGCATTAGAGATTTTAGGCATTGGAATGATTGGAGACAGATTATAAAAATGGTTATACTTTGTTTTTAAAGAAATCAGGCATTGGAGCACCTGAGTGGGTTAGTCAGTTGAGCATTGATTTTGGTTTACATCATGATCTTGGGGTCCTGGGATTGAACTCTGCATTGGGCTCCCCGCTCAGCAGGGAATTTGTTTGGATTCTCTCCTGCCTCTCCCCACATTCAGACTCTTTTCTAAAATAAATCTTACAAAAAGAAAGAAGGCACAAGTTTGAGTACAGTTGCAAGGAATAGGAAACTATAACACGTGATATTTGGAAAATAAAAAGAACATCTTGAACTGAAATATGATGATTGAAATTGAAACTTAATAGCTTGGTTTAAGAAAAGAGTAGATACAGCTGAAGATAGAGTTAGTAAACTGGATGATAGGCCAAAAGAAATTTGAAATACAACATAAAGAGGGGACAATACAGAAAAGAGAAAAAGAGGCATAGAGAATAGACCAGAAATGTCCAGTGGAATCCTAGGAGGGGAAAGAAAAATGGAGAAGACACAGTATTTGAAGGGTTGACCACCGGAAATCTTTCAGAATATCAAGTCCAACGTTAAAGAAACCTAGCAAATTCCAAAAGTGCACATTAAAATAAATACAAATGTAGGAAAACCTAGTGATTTTATAGAAAACCAAATATAAAGAATCTTTGCCAGATGAAAGGGGAAAATTCCTTCAAAGGAATATTAGATTGATGACTGTTCAGCAGTAGTGGAAGGTGTAAGACGTAGGGTATGTCCAGTGGCCTGAAAGAAAATAGCTACCCACCACAAATTCTACACCAAGCAAAAATATCTTTTAAGAACGATTGTAAAATCGACCTTCAGACACACAACTGACTGTGCCAGCAGCCAACTTATTGAAGGAAATTCTGAAGAATTTCAGGTAGAAAGAAAATGGTCAGAGATGAAAAAAGAACAATGAAAATCATTTTATGTAATAGAAGTGAACATTGATTATTTAAAACAATAATTTGGAAATTTAGAAAGTGCACAGAATTAAAGCAATAATAGCATATTAGTAGTAATATAAAGGATAAAAGGCATTTTGGGGGGTAAAATATTAACATTAGACATTGTTAAAAGGATCCATATAATATTTTTTAGGGTAATTTCTAAAAGAACAACTTGAGGGGTATCTGTGTGGTTGGTTGCTCAGTCATTTCAGTGTCTGCATTCAGCTCAGGTCATGATCTTAGGATCCTGGGATTGAGCCTCACATCGGACTCTGCCTTTGGCTCAGGTTGTGATCTTGGGATCCTGGGATTGAGTTCCACATTGGGCTCCCTGCGGGACGCCTGCTCCTACCCTGCTTATGTCTGCCTCTCTCTCTCCCTGTGTCTCTCATGAATAAATAAATATAAAAGTCTAAAAAAAAATTCCAATAAATTTGAAAGGATTAAAATTATAGAGACTGTTCTGTAACCATAATGGAATGGAATTAGAAATCAGTAACAGGGTATCTCTGGTTGGCTCAGCAATTCAGCAGCTGCCTTTGGCCCAGGGTGTGATCCTGGAGTCCCGGGATTGAGTCCCACATCGGGCTCCCGGCATGGAGCCTGCTTCTCCCTCTGCCTGTGTCTCTGTCTCTGTCTCTCTCTCATATGAATAAATAAATAAAATCTTTTTAAAAATTAGTAACATAAGGAAACTTTGCACACGTGTAGAAATTAAACCATAGACTCTCAAATAATCAGTGGGTCAAAGAAGAAATCACAAAAGAAGTTAAAAAAATACTTAGAGATAATGAAAAGGGAAAAATGCAAAATACAAAAATGTATAGGATGCAACAAAAGCTGTGCACAAAAGGAAATTTATAGCCATAAATACCTCCATTGCTATACACAAGCAATAAAAAATCCAAAAATGAAATTAAGAAAAATTTTCTGTGACAATAATATTCCCAAAATAAAATACTTAGGAATAATTTTAACGAAGTATAAGCATTACAAGAATACTTAAATTACAGGAAAAACATCTCAGCAGAGGGAGAAGCATTTTTCATGCAGGGAGTCCAATGTGGGACTCAATCCCAGGACTCCAGGATCACACCCTGACCCAAAGGCAGATGTTTAACCGCTGAGCCACCCAGGCATCCCAGTTTCTTAATCAAAAGATAGATGTTCAGTGATGAAAATATTTTTTTGAATAAAAGCAGAAATGCCAGGGTTTGTTTTTTATTTTTCAGATGGGCTCAATTCTTCATCCATCCACTAATGATCAGAGATGCAATTGACCGTGAAGTTGAAGCTGTTGATAGTGGTAAGATAAATAATATCTTTATAAGTAATAGATATAGCTATACTTAACTTACTAATAGCTAAGATAAGTAATAGCTTTATGTCTTACAACTGTTTCTTGCATTGAACTAGATGTTTAGCACATTTATCTTTTTTTTTTTTTTTTTAAGATTTTATTTATTCATTCATGAGAGATAGAGACATAGGCAGGAAGAGAAGGAGGCTCCTCACAGGGAGCCTGATGCAGGACTCGATGCTGGAATCCTGGAATCACACTCTGAGCCAAAGACAGATGCTCAACTGCTGAGCCACCCAGGCACCCCCATTTATCATTCTCTATTATTAGATCATTTTATCTTTATATCATAAAGAGCCTAATTGGAATAAATGTATCATTTATTCCTGAACCTTTATTTATTTTTTAAAGATTTTATTTATTTATTCATGAGAGAGAGAGAGAGAGACAGAGACAGAGGCAAAAGGAGAAACAGGCTCCATGCAGGAAGCCGGATGTGGACTCAATCCCGGGACTCCAGGATCACGCCCTGGTTCAAAGGCAGGTGCTAAACCACTGAGCTACCCAGGGATCCCCATTCCTGAACCTTTAAATGTCTTATAATTCAGTATAGATTTGAAATAAAAGAATGATAGATTTTTTTTTCAGTGTTTGTTTTTTGAGGGTTTTACCATAGTGACTAATCTTTTACAGGATGGTAGCCTAATTCTTAAAGCTGATACCAGATGTTAAAACCTTAAAAGTTCATGTAGCTCCTTTTGTATGAAGAGACATTTTCTCTGAGGTTTTAAATACTATTCTGATACTTAAATAGCTTACCTGTTGTTACCTCTGTGTATAGGTGCTTTGTGGTTTGAATTTTGGTAGTCCTGAAAACAATTATGATACATTTATGGGTGAAGAAACTAAATCCCTGAGTAGGAAATGCATTTAAGTTTGTTTTTTGACAGTTTTCCTTATTTTTAGGATTTAAAGAATGAAGACTATAAGGAAAACTGTACTTATATAGGGTGAGGCTTCATTATAAAGCTGTGCTGTAGGTATCCCTTAATTACAGAGTTCCAATATATAGCACCACCATAGAATAACCCTGCTTGCCTTATTTTAGCATTGGAAACATGTAATACTAGACTTGGGGGGACTTTCAGTTCATATAGGCTAGGCTTGGTTTGCAACAAATGAAGAGGAAGGTTTCTATACTTGTTTCTTCTCCTTTTGTGGCATTTTCCTCTTTGGCTTGATTCAGTGTTGAGTTGTAATAATGACTTGGTGCATTCATTAAGCTGAGTAAACTGCAGATGGCTAGAGCGAGCCATCTGTCTGGGAGTCAGCAGACTGTGTTTTACTTCTAGAAATTTAACTGGCTGTGGCCCTCAACTTATTTGTAAAAGAGGGTGGGATGGAGTTCCTAGCTCTTCTAGCTCCTTGTGACCAGTGATTTATTTTCTTCATTTTTGTTATTTGCCTACCACAATGTCACGTAGGCCCAGATAAGTATTTGTTGAGTGGATGACAAACCAAAATAACCAAGGAAAACTCTAAAAGCCTTTCCTACTTTTTGAGACCTAGGAACTGTGTTCTCTGTCTTAAATACTTTGGTTTTTTTTTTTTTTAATTTTTTTTTTTTTTAAATTATTTATGATAGTCACAGAGAGAGAGAGTGAGAGAGGCAGAGACACAGGCAGAGGGAGAAGCAGGCTCCATGCACTGGGAGCCCGACGTGGGACTCGATCCCGGGTCTCCAGGATCGCGCCCTGGGCCAAAGGCAGGCGCCAAACCGCTGCGCCACCCAGGGATCCCCTGTCTTAAATACTTTGAAGTATATTTTTCTTCATATATTTTCTAGATTGGTTTGAAGTGTTGGTATTTACAAAATTAAACCTTTGATTCAATTTTAAAGTTTAAGAGAATATATTTTATTATATTTTGAAATATGCAGAAATATTTATATATACACATATACATGTGATATATGATTTGTGTATACACACAAGTGCAATAAGTAGTTTGGTTTAAAATGAACTTAAGCTAAAAGCTTTGTTCTTTGTTTTTGTTTTGCTCTGCTCGTTTATTTGTTTTTGATGATAGGAGACCTACTTCCATTTGTGACCTGATACAAAGAACTAATTTTATGTCATTTGTCACTTAGCTTTCTGAACTGAATATGAAGGATTTACTTAGGATCAGGGAGATGGGGGAGCTCTTAAATTGTAACTGGTGTAATAACTTTAGTATATTAACCAGTTTTGAAAGCTCAGTAGTCTGATACTGCTTTCTTCTATTCAGTTGTGATAGTCTTTCTTGTATTATTCTTATCTCAATCACATGTAGTTGCCTGCTTGCTTGGATGGCCCATTCCATGTAAGAGAAGTTGAAGTGAAGTTCAACTTTCTTGGCAGATTCATCTTTTCATTTTCCCCCTTTTTTTTTTAATTCCTCTCCACTTGCTTATAAAAAAGGTTCTTTCTTGGGTTTTTAATTTTTTTTTTTTAATTTTTTATGATAGTCACAGAGAGAGAGAGAGAGACAGAGACACAGGCAGAGGGAGAAGCAGGCTCCATGGACCAGAAGCCCAACGTGGGATTCGATCCTGGGTCTCCAGGATCGCGCCCTGGGCCAAAGGCAGGCGCCAAACCACTGAGCCACCCAGGGATCCCTGGTTTTTAATTTTTTTTTAAGATTTTTTTTATTTATTTATGTGAGACACACACAGAGAGACAGAGAGAGGCAGAGACACAGGCAGAGGAAGAAGCAGGCTCCATGCAGGGAGCCCGACGTGGGACTCAATCCCGGGTTTCCAGGATCATGCCCTGGCCTGAAGGCAGTGCTAAACCACTGAGCCAGCTGGGCTGCCCTGGTTTTTAATTTCTTTTTTTTTCTTTTTTTTTTTTTTTTTAAAGAGTTATTTATTTATGATAGAGAGAGAGGCAGAGACACAGGAAGAGGGAGAAGCAGGCTCCATGCCAGGAGCCTGACGTGGGACTCGATCCCGGGACTCCGCCCTGGACCGCGCCCTGGGCCAAAGGCAGGCGCTAAACCGCTGATCCACCCAGGGATCCCCCTGGTTTTTAATTTCTTATGATAGTTCTAACTTCATTACTCTATCACTGTGCCCTGCATTGATGATCTATTTTTGTTCTACTTTTTCAAAGGAGTGGTTATACACTTGTATTTATAGCATTTATTTATGCATTACAGATAGGTGTGTTCAGTGTTTTATAGCTTTCTTGAATACATTTGGTAACAAACTCATGTCAGTGGTCACACTGGGTAGGTTTTCAAATAGGATTAGCATATTGCTAAAAAGATCATGGAGAAAAAAATTGTTCTTAATGATTAGCTTTTTATTTTAGTGGATAGTTCCTACACAAACGTTTAACTTCCTACATGATATGTCTTAGTGATTGATATTGAGAATCTGGCCACAGCCTTTTAAAATCTAATCAAGTAGCAGAATGTATTTTCTAAGTGTTCAGATATTTATACTCTATTTTTTAAAAAAGATTTTATTTATTTATTCATGAGAGACACAGAGAGAGGCAGAGATACAGGCAGAGGGAGAAGCAGGCTTCCATGCAGGAGCCCAATGCAGGACTTGATTCGGAGGCAGACAGACTCTCAACCGCTGAGCCACCCAGGCATCCCATTTATACTCTATTTTTACCAGTTGTTGTGGATATGTTGACATGTCTATTATCTTTCTGTTTCCACTGAAACAAATTACCAGAAACTTAGTGACTCAAAATATCACAAATTTATTTTTTTAAACTTTGAATGTCAGAAGTCTAAATTACTTCCTTAGGTGCATTCCTTTTGGAGGCTTTAAGAGAGAAGCCTTTTTCACCTTCTAGTTACATTTGTGTCCCTGGGCTATGGCTCCTTTCTCTATTTTAAGAGTCATCCGGGTAGAATCTTCTCTCTGAACTCTGCTTATGTCCTTATATCTTTTCTCTGACATTGACCCTCTTGCCTTTCTCTTAAAAGGACGCTTATAATTGGAACCACCCAGATAATCCAGGATAACCTCTCCTTCTCAGGATCTTAATTTCATACCCTGAAATTCCTTTTACCATGTAAGGTAACCTATTCACAGGTTTTGGGGATTAGGATGTATATATACATCTTCGGGGGCTCTTACTCAACCTACCACACTTAATAATGGAATTTTTTTTTTTTTTTTTGGATTGTAGCCATGTCTTCACACTTTTTTACAGAATTTTTTAAAAATTTACTTTGTTAAAGCTATGTATATATTTTTTACTGTCTCATTGTTGATTTAGACTTTATGGTCTACAACTAAAGTATTTTGAATATGTTTACTTCTGTTTCTTCCAATCCTCTCCACTTTTGTTTCCACTCTCTTCACCAAATATAACAGTGATGACCCTTGATCAGTTTTCTTGTCTTTCCTTTTGCTTCCCTTCAACCCATTCTCTACTTTTATAACTAGAATGAACTTACTAAAATTCAAGTCTGATGTCATTCTCCTAACGTCTTGACATTACTCCTATGATAAGTAATAATAGCTGACCTCTAATTGAGCATGTGTTGTATGCATTATTGTGATTATTATTCCTCATTATCTGTATTTGACATGTAATGACATCACAGCTTAGAGAGGTTAGTACTTAACTCAGAGTTCCAGAATCAGTCATTTCCCTAGTTTTTTTCAAAAATTGTTTTTTCCTTATCTCTTCAGTCTGATACCTTGCTTCTGAACATTGCTCAACCAAAAAGCAACATCTGTTTTTCAGAGGTTCTATAATCTCCTTCTCCTTTAAGATTTTCTCCTTAAAATGTTTTACACACGCCCATTTCTCCTGTTCCCTAAAAACCTATTCCCTAGAAAACTCCAGTTTTCCCTATGCGTTGTAGCACTTGACCATAGCAAACCAATTTCTATCGCCTCTCAGCTTCTCTGATTAATAAACAGTTCCACTGGCCTCTTTGCTGCCTCTTAATTCAGTAAGATTTTTCTTGTCTTAAAGCCTTTGAATTTATAATTTCCATACCTAGAAGACTTCCCCAAAATTTCTTATGATATCATCCTCACTTTATATGGATGTTGCTCACTTGTCACCTCAGAGCTTTCATGCCCACCCTGTTGTCACTCTCCATTCTCTTACACAGATTTTTCTTACCTCACCCACCACTGATACTATGTTTAGAATCAATTTGTTGGCTTATTCATTGTTTATCTCCCCTACTAGAATGTAAACTCTTTAAGGGCAGGGCCTGGGTCCCCTTTTTTTTTCACATTTCTGCCTCTAGCAACTGATTCAGTAGTACCTACCTCATAGTAGATGTTCAGTAAATAATTGTTGAAGGAATATATCTTATTTAATCCTTATAAAAATCCTATGAACTAAGTCCTAGTCGCTCCATTATATAGGTGCAGAAATAGAATCAGGGAAGTTAGAAAATATCCTCAAGATTGTACAGCTTATCTATGATAGAAGTTGGATTCTAGCCAAGATAATTTCTGACTTTAAAGTAATTGTTCTTAACCATTAACACTTTCTTAGTGACAGTTTTATTTTTTTTATTTTTTATTTTTTAATTTATTTATGATAGTCACAGAGAGAGAGAGAGAGGCAGAGACACAGGCAGAGGGAGAAGCAGGCTCCATGCACTGGGAACCCGATGTGGGACTCGATCCCGGGTCTCCAGGATGGCGCCCTGGGCCAAAGGCAGGCGCCAAACCACTGCGCCACCCAGGGATCCCCTTAGTGGCAGTTTTAGAGGAAATTTGAACAATATATATGACAGAGTTCCCAGGTAATAAGGAATTTGATTTAACATTTTATTAGCCCTTGATCAGTAAAATCTTAGACGTAGTATCCTAGAATTGAAACCTTTAAGTCATTATCTTTTTCATTTGAAAGTAAGAGAAAACCTCTAGAAAGGTGCCCTGACTTCCCAGAGTTACAGAATATGTTAAGTAATAGAGCCTGGTCTAGGTAATTTAGTTCCCTACTTCAGTCTTAACAGTACACAATTCATAATAATTTTTACTTCCTTACTTTCAGTTCTGTGCAGTTCAGTTCTTGAATTTCCATTAATATAGCGAATACTGTATTTTATTAAAAGTGTTTCTTTAAAACTGACAGAATATCAACTTGCAAGACCTTCTGATGCAAACAGAAAGGAAATGTTGTTTGGAAGCCTTGCAAGACCTGGACATCCTATGGGGAAATTTTTTTGGGGTAAGATACTTCATCGTATTTCATATCTTCTAATTGAAGAAGATTGAAAATATGAAAAGTTGATAAAGAATGGCAGATTATGAAAGCACAGTAGCTAGGTACCTTTTACCTTTTAGGATTAAGTAGGCAGCTTTTCAAATAGAAAGTAGTTGAGCATGTATGTGTTTGGTTCTCCAACATTGGATATTATCAAGAACAGCCCTAACGTTTTGTCAGGTGATCATCATAACAATGTTGTGAAGTGGGTGTCAATATATCCAGTTAAAGGTAAAGAAATAGGCTCAGGGAAGTTATTTAATTTACTTAAGTCACACAGTGGTGGATGTGAAATTTGAACCTCTGTTTATATGATTATGAAGTCTGTGCTCTACCCCAACTTGACATTTCCATTTATCAACAGAGATTCAGCAATGATTTTCTCTAATAGTTTTTGAGCTGTGACCAAATTTTGTTTAACTGGTAAGCTGTTTAAATGATATCTGTTTTTCATAATGGTTTTTTCTTGGTGTTAGGATTCAGTTAGAACCTCATATTAACCCTCTTGACCATAGTGTAGAATCTGGGATGAATTGATTTAAATAGTACTTCGTTCAAAGGATGATTTGTTTTCCTGTATATTTTTTATAATTATATACATTTTTATATGACAACCTTGCTTTATATGGTTTATTTTTAAGGATTATGTAGAATATTAATAAAATAATTTAGAGATAATATCTGAATTGAATACTAAACTAATTATTAAGAGAGGAAGCTTAGGGCATTTACTGTTGTTATTGCCAAATGGAGATTAATTCCTTATGTGTTAAAATATACATCAGAATTATTTCTTGTGAATTTTTATCCTATATTAATGTTATTGTTATACATTAGTTCTATATTGTTGAGTCACGTAGGTTATTTCATTAGTTACAGTATATTAGTAGCAGAGTATGCATTTTTGGTGTAGAGACTTTGACAAAGTAAACTTTAAAAATTAATGTCAATATAGTTCAAAGTAAACTTATTTTTTCTGTGACCTTTATCATCTTTTTTTTTTTTTGCAGGAAATGCTGAGACACTCAAACATGAGCCAAAAAGGAATAATATTGATACACATGCTAGATTGAGAGAATTCTGGATGCGTTACTATTCTGCTCATTACATGACTTTGGTGGTTCAATCCAAAGGTAGTGTATTATCTGTTATGGCCCTTAGAGTTACTTTGAAGTAGTGCTTTCTTAGGCTTTGTTTGCCTTGATCAGTGTCACAGTGTACTGTTAATTTCTAAGCACTAAAGAGTGCTTGACCCGAATATGACCTAAAGGAAATCAGGAGGATTCAGAAAAGTCACATAGCAAGTGGCATAGCTTAGGGAAGCACAAAATCATCTGATTCTCAGGCAAATGTGTTTTTTTTTTCTTTAAGAGACATAGGCCTTGTCTCTAGGCTAGTCTGTGAGTATCCAAATGTACTAATAGGTCATGAATTGGGTCTTTTAAGTCACATTCATCTGCTGCTTCTGTTATCTTTGGTTTTGCATTTAATCTGTATTGATCATAAACACTGACAGGGCCAAGTGTCTTCTCATCTTTACATAGGGTCCAGTAAAATGGCATGATTAATTGAAATCCATCGTGGTAATGATAGCAAAATGTCTTAAATGTAAAGTACTGACCAATACTTCTCTTCTCCTTTTATTATCTTCAGTAACTTGTGTTAACTTTTTCTCATTAAAGAAATGGTAGTTTTCTTTACATTTCAATCTCTTTAGTCCAGTTGTCAAACTGTTTCTTTTTGACATATCTTAAATAGTTTGCACATTTATTTTTGAAAAAGTAATCTGTTTCACCTGATATGACTCTTCCTTTTATACAATTTTGCATACAATTTTGCCCTCTCAAAAATTAAAGCTGATTGGCAGTTGAATATAAAACATTTTTGCATTTAGGATCAAGATTAGTCCACTAAAGTTGATTTGAATGTAAAACTATGGATATAGAATGGTAGATTCTTTGGTTCAGACTACAGATGTGCTTCTAGATTCCTTTTACAGCATTTGTTAAAATAAGAAGTTCCATGTTCAGTATAAAATTTATAGATTTTAATTACTATTTCCAAGTCTGTCACAAACATATATTTTTCTTCAAATATGTATTATTTCCTTTGCATTTGCTTTGTCTGTGATGACAAATATAAGAGCATATTAATGCTTATGGAAAATTTCTAAAATAAGCCCTAGATATTTGATAAGAGAACCTTGTACAGTTTAAATTCAGTTATTTTTAAACTTTAGCATTTATTTTACCATTTAAGAATTAAATATCTAGGGGTGCCTGGATGGCTCAGTTAGTTAAGTGAAGGACTCTTGATCTCAGCTCAGGTCTCAATCTCAGGGTTGTTAGTTCAAGCCCCACATTGGGCTTAAAAAAAAAAATATATATGTATATGTGTGTGTGTATATGTGTGTATATATATATACATGTATATATATACACACACTTATTTTTATTATAAATATGTTATTATGTATAATACTTATATGTAATACAATTAATAAAATAGTGTCTTTAAGTGCATAAAATAAGAGTTAAATATTCTATATAAATGGCATAGAATAAATTCACAGCTTGATTGGTTTAATTTGTATGTTGTTGGGACACGTCTTGAAAATTAGTGAAACTTGTGTCTAGTGTAACTAACATATTCAGTGATAGTAATGAGTCAGTGAGGTAAGGGCTAAAGGCTTCTTTTTGCACTTATATCTGCTTTACTAGAAATTTCAAAATAATTTTGTTTAAAAGAATCAAAAGATAGAAATCATATTATATGAAACCTAAGAGGAAGACTTGCAGATTGAAACCTCAGCAAATATAAAATAATGTAAAATAAATGAGTGTAAAAGTACTAATGAGATGCTGAGAAAGAAGAATCCGTATGGTGTGGGTTAATTGGGAGAAACCTTCCTAGAGGAAATAAGTTTCGGAATGGAGTAGGAGGATGGTTGGTGTATTCTTTTCTCTTGGCCCTCCATACTAGCTTGATGATAAAAACTTCTTTTTTAAAAAATTTGTGTGCTTTTTCTAACTTTACTAGCTGGAAATACAAAAGTCATAGCAAAATTATGTGTCTTAAGGTTTTCTAAACTGCTATTTTTTTTGTTGTTGTTTTACTGCTTAAGGAGTGGCAAGTGACACCCAAATTACAGTATCCCTGTTTTATACCTAAAGATCAGTGAGAAATTTAATTGCCTTTCTACCTTAAATAACAACATTGCATTTCACTGTCTCCTTCCTGCCCTCCCCACAAGAAACACTGGATACTTTGGAAAAGTGGGTGACTGAAATCTTCTCTCAAATACCAAACAAGTAAGACATTCATTTTCATAAACCACATAGTTAAAGAGGAATCTTGTATGAGTCCCAGAGGTCTTTTTTTTTTTTTTTTTAAATGCAGGAGGGGGGGTTATTTTTTAAACAAGTGATTAAATTAAGACCTAAATTGGTTTAGCAAATCACGCAGCTTTTGAGTAGTAAATCTAAGATGAGAACCCAAGTTTCTATAGTTTCTGTAGTTCAATACTTATTAGCTTGTAAACTTATGGTAGACAGTAATTCTGAAGAATTTATGGTTCCTTTTACATTTATTCAGAATTTTTCTCTTACTGTGTAGAGTGTTTGAAACTGGGATATAAAAACAAGTATTATATTGAGAGGCAGAATATATATATATATATACACACACCTACACACACACTTGTATCCCCTGCCTCAGAACAAATTGTGTTCTGAAAGTTTGTTTCTTAAGTCAGTTACTTGGGATTTGGAATGCTTTCCCCCTTAAAAGAAATAATCTTTTAGTGATGATTGACTTTCCATACGAACTAAAAAGTCTGTTTCATGTAGTTGAACCAAATTATCTTTTATTAGAAATTGTGTATATGGTTCCAGTTCAAAAAGCTGCTGCTTTTTGTCTACCTTTTGCTACATTTGTGTTACAAAGAATAACAAAAAATTAATTCCAAAGCACTTAAGTTCTTCTTCCTACTTCTAGTAGTTTGTATTTTAATATAATAAATGAAAAAAAAAAATGAAATCAGGTTTTTTTCTTGCATCAGGTGAGTAAGTTAGATTTTTTTCCAGTTCCTCATTCCAGGACAAAACTTATTTTAAATTTATGAAAGAAAAAATGTCTGTGGAAATGTTAGTTAGAATAATTCGTAGTGACAACTGATTGGTTATTATTAACTTGGCTTTATGTAAATTTCCATTGATAATTAGCAGTACTTTTTGTGTATGGAAAGAAAATGAAAACCATGTCAAAGTGGTGGAGTTGTTTTGTTTTGATAAGAAATAAGTATGATTGAAATGTGTTTTACTGTGAAACTGTAGCAGAAAAATCAGAGGTATATTGACTTCTGGGATTCATTAGGTCCTGTCAATCCCTGATAAGCATTTTTAGAAGTTCTCTTAAATAGTATTCACTAATAACTTTGGTTCTTTGATCAGACAGGTTAAAAAGTCTTCTAGGTATTTAATAATAATTCATATTAACTATGTTTTAGAAAAAATAGTGAGCAATATTTCCTCAACCAGATAAGAAGCCTTTAGAAGGAGAGTCCATGTCTTTTAAATACCACAGTGCCAGATACAGTGCTTGATACCTAGTAATCATTCCATATATATTTTTGTTGAATTAAATATCTCTAGTATGTTTTCTTTCCGAAATGGCATTATATGGGAGTTGCTGATAGAGGCAGTAAGTATTGGGAGGGGAGCCCCCTTCAATTCTGTCTCCTATCAGTTTTAGAGATATTTGAGTTAATGGGACTGAGGTTGAGAATAGGTTAAGCTCAGGATTTGGTGGCTTTGTTGTCATCTACTTGCTTATGCCTAGAATGCTTTTCATCCAAGAGTATGTAGAATAGATTATAAATACCTACCAGTTAGGCATCCCTAAAGATACTGCTTATAAAGGCTTTTGCCAATTAAATTTTAATATATTTGTTTTATTTTCAGTGGGTTACCCAAACCAAACTTTGGCCATTTAACGGATCCATTTGACACACCAGCATTTAACAAACTTTATAGAGGTTCGTGAACCAAAGGTTTAAAACTGTTTGAAATAACTTCAGCGCATTCTATAAAACTTACTTGAGGTTGCCAATTTTCTTTGAAAATGACAACACAACAAAGTACATCTGGGTTGGAAAAGGAGTAGAAGGACAGAGGAGATCTAATTAGAGAGCAGGCCAGTACCTGGCAGCGGAGTGGTCTGTTGCCCTGCTGCTACTGGAGTCTGTTTTATGCTTTCTCCCTGTTTTCCCCTTGTTCCCTTTTGTTTTTTGGTTTTGATTTCTTTCCTATTTCATTTTACCTATGCTCTGCTCTTTATTACTTAAAGAGAGAAAAATAAAGGAGGGATAACACTTGGGAAATTATTTCCTTTTACCTCAATTATAAAAACAATTTTTGTTAAATGAAGAAAAATAAAAATGAAGCGTAAAGAAATGAGAAAATCACCCTAAATCTTAGCAGCTAGGGAAGTCATTTTGGCAAATTTCCTTTTGAGTTTCTATAGGTATATTTTAATATAGTTGAGATTATAAAGTATATAGATTCTATCTCTCGCTTTTTTCATTTAATACTATATTTGTAAGAGTTTTCCAATAAGCCATCATATGGTTATGCTCTAATTTACTTAACAATTTGTCCATAGTGTATAGTGCAGAAATACTTCAACTTTTCTCTTTGTTCTTTTTATCATGGCAGATGTTTTCTTTTTCCCGATTGCCTAGGTATCCCCTTCTCTTCTTCCTTACCCCATGGCCAGTCTCTGTCCTCTTCCCTTTTGATCAGTGACTGTTTTGTCAGACCCTTTTATCTGCTGCCGTCTCCATTCTACCTAAGTTGACTCTTCCAGAGACCACTTATTTTCAGTTGTATTGTTTCTGTCTTTATATTCTCTCTTCATAGAATCCTAGAATAATAGCACTGGGAAGACTCTTAGAATTACTTTAGCCTAACCCTTACCATACCATAAGAAAATATATACAGAAAGATTTAAATGCAAATGATTTTCCTCAAGGTCATATAAACACATACAGCAAGATAGAGGTAGTACTAAATTTCTGCCATGGGTCTCCTGACTCCTAGTCCTGTATCTTTTCTTGCAAGAAGGGATCCTTAGGAGCATTTCATATTTTCATAGTTCTCTTATTTATTTCCTTTACGTGTGAAATCAAACTTAGAAATTTATAAAAATTGGGTTATTCAAATTGGAAAATTGGCAACTTGAAATAATAATTTCATTGTATTTAACCTTCCCCTATTTATTGGATGATTAAATATATTGAATTAAAAATTTCGTGTAGCATAACACAAATTATGGAGAAACACTTATATCTGTTTTTCTGAAAAATGTTTTTGTTTAGTTGTTCCAATCAGAAAAATTCATGCTCTGACCATCACATGGGCACTTCCTCCTCAACAGCAACATTACAGGTAAGAGTTCAGGACAAATTTTTAAAGCATACTGAATGGTTTACATTTGAGGGTTCTGTTATGTGATAAACTGGGACCTTTACTGGAGTTTTCAAGCCTTGCTATATATTTTAATATCTTCTTAGGTACAAAAAGTAGAGTTTTCTTATGGCTAGTTGCCTTCTCTGAGTCTTTGATATTAAGTATATTTTTTGTGTGAATGTAACTTCTGTAATTATTTTCTGTAGTATTTTGAGTACAAAAATATATTAGCTTATGATTTGTCAATAGTGACCATTTAGTTTGGGCTTGTCAAAAGTCAAGGGTAAATAATTTTAAGCCTGGAATATGACTATAGCCTAAATCTCAAGGACCTATGCCTTTGAAGTGGTAATGAGTTAGGGAAGAGTTATACAGATTAGGAAAACATTTTCCCAGCATATTCATACAGTTATCTTATATGAGCAGTATAGCATGGGCCAAGAAGTTCTTTAAAAATAAGGATTGGTCCATGCTGACTTTGACTGATTAAAAAAATTTCTGATGAAAAACAAATGTTAATGAACTGATGAAAATTTACCTTATTTTTTAAAAACCATTACTAACAAAACAAAACCATGAGGATAAACACACAAGCAGAAGGAAAATTTTTAGTCATTCTATCAAGGTAACAAGAATGATAGACCTCTAGTGAGAAAGCAGAGGCAGAGAACATGTGTATTATCTACTTGCTTTTGGTGCAAGGATAAATAGGAAAAAGCAATATACATTGATTGTGTAGTTACAGTAGAGTGTCCCCCAAAATGTTAAAATTATTATATACATATTTAAAAGTTTATTTTATTTGTTTATCTTTTTATTGTAAAAATAATACATGTTTGTAAAATATTAATAGGACAAAAGAGTATTAAGTAAAAAGTAAAGCTGTGCTTTCAATTTTTGTTTCCTGAAAAATAGGCCCAACATTAATAGTTTCCTATATATCCTTCAGACGTTAAAACAGTGACTTTAAAACATATCTTTTTTTTATGGAAATGAAATTATATATACTCTTCTTCCTTTTTGGGGGAATGCTTATTTTCTAATTAACAAAAACTTGTTGATCCTCTGATTACCAGGGAAGTTCATTGTAGAAATCCTGAAAATAACTGAAAAGCAGGAAAAAGTCATTCATGATTGTATTTTCCAAAGAATGTTAAAATTTCTGTATGTTTCCATCTAGTTATTATTTTTTATGGACTATTTATTTGTTTTAATATGCCCTTCATCATGAATCATTTGAAATCTCTAATTATGGGAATTAGCCTTTTGGGGAACCTTTTTATTCCCCCACAAAGAAGCAAATGTTTATCCTTACAGAGTAACCAAATACAAAACAATTAGTTTTTTTTTTTCAAAACAATTAGTTTTGTTCAGATGCAGATGTTATGTAATCTTCAGCATTCATTCTTTAACTAATTTACTTCTTCTACCTCAGTTTTAGGATAAATATAATTCAAATTCAATATTTTGAAACAATGTTGTGTGGGCCTTGGGGATTGCTTAATGTAGTTGAGATCGTAATGCTAAATCTTGAATTTTTAAGAGTTTTTTGAATTCTGTAAACTGATTTTAATGTTAAATAATGCTTAGATTTCCTAACTTTACCTTTCTACATATTTTTGTTTTGGTAGGAATACATTTCTGAAATTATAGTAGAAGCCAGTGGGAAAATAAAATTTAAATAATATATATGCAACTACTCAAACTCTTAAAGTGTGTTATTATATAATGTAGCATTTTTCACCTGTTACAGTTATATTACATTGTCATGAAAACTCCATGAGTAAGTAGTTGGGCAAGTGAAGAGAAAAAGGGATCGAATCCCACGTCAGGCTCCCGGTACATGGAGCCTGCTTCTCCCTCTGCCTATGTCTCTGCCTCTCTCTCTCTCTCTGTGTGTGACTATCATAAATAAATAAATAAATAATAAAAAAAATAAATAAAAGAATCATTTGGAATGATTATACTCGTTCAGTGATTTCAGATAAAGAAGTTAAATTGTACCATGTTTTCTGTCTTTACTTGCTATTATCAAATTAATAATAATTTCGTGTTTATTTAACATTTATAATAAGTTTATAATCATATTCATAAATATCATAACTTTTGAAGTAAGAATTCCTGTTCTACCTTAATTATTATTTTCGACCGTAAAATTTTTTTTTGTTTTTAAAGGGTGAAGCCACTTCATTATATCTCTTGGCTGGTTGGTCATGAAGGCAAAGGCAGCATTCTTTCTTACCTTAGAAAAAAGCAAGTATTTAATTAATAAGTAATTTCAGTGTATCAATCTCTGAAAAATAATAGATAGTAAGCATTCTATAACCTGTTGTTTTATCTGCCAAACGCCTAGAATCAAATCTAATGTTTAATTATAGTCACTTTATCACCAAAATTAATTAGTCTTATTGTATATATGCATTTCCTTAAAAGCCACCTTTTAGCACCTATTGGAAGTTGTACACAAAATTTTAAAAATCATAAGTAAGTGGATTCCAGAACTATGTGAAAGATTAGCTGTAATCAAGAATTTAGATTGGAATAGTAAAGAAGTCAATTAGACTTTCCCAACCCAGAAGGTGGACTTTAATGAAAACTACATTGGGCAGAGAAATCATAACAAATAGTGGGACTGTGGATGTCATATGCAGCTGTGTTAGCAGAATGTCTTCTAATGCAGTTTAGCACTTGGTTTAGTTGCCTAGTCAAATCATAGAAAGATAGCCTTATATCAGGACCAGTAGTTAAAGAACTTCCTTATTTGAATTTTCTATACACTAATTCAAGAATGGAAAGGAAGATGAGAAATTTAAATACTTTAAAGCACCGATAGGACTACAACACTCAAAGAAAGCTAAAAGACCAGGTTATTACAAAAGAATAAACAAATGGTATTAGTTACATATATGCCTTACATAATTGTAGTACACTTTGAGATGTGTACACTCTATACCTTACTGGACTTTATTATAATTTTACATTCTTCACTTTGCCTTCCTCCCTTATTTTTAGGTTTTCGGGATTATTCTAGTCAGGAAAAGATAGTCTCATTGCTTTTTTCTTAAGACAGTCTGTAGAGGTTAGCTGTTCATCTCAGAGAGCTCATTCGACATCCTAAGTAGGCATACATGTGAAGTATTGTAAGCTGCTTCTGGGAGGCAGGTTCAAGAGGGATGAATGAAATGCCTCCCAGCAAACATAATTTTAATATTTTGTGCTGTTCTCTTCAACAGAAATTACTATCTTCATAAAACTAATGCTTTACTGTGTTATAATAATTAAACATACAAATTAATGTTTCCATTAAACATATAAATATTGTTGTTATTTCCTTCTGGTGATTCTTGCATGCACTGCAATTGTTTGGGAGGCCTTGTACATTAAAAATTTGTACTTCTAAACTTACTTTTGGAAAGCATGTTTGCCCCTGCACTTCCCAAATTTTACATAGAAAGGCTACCTATTTTGTTAATTTGAAGTATTTGTAGACTGTTAATCTCAAGATGTTGATTGGATTCATTTTTGTCCTAACAATAGATGCTGGGCTCTTGCGCTATTTGGTGGAAATGGTGAGACAGGATTTGAGCAAAATTCTACTTACTCAGTATTCAGCATTTCAATTACATTGACTGATGAGGGTTATGAGCATTTCTATGAGGTAAATAATTAAAATGGAGTTTAAAAATACAGATATTATCTTATGCAAAAGCATAATCAGGTGTTTTGTTTTCAGGTTGCTCATACTGTCTTCCAGTATTTGAAAATGCTGCAGAAGCTAGGCCCAGAAAAAAGGTAATATGTATGTATTAGAATTAGGGTAGGAATCAATCCTAGTATGTTTTAGCCTTTAAGGCTGCCAAAAAAGACATGCTTTAGTCCTACCATGATGGTTTTCCAGGCATTTCCTGCTTAAAGTGCCTTCACTGGCTCCATATCCTGATTGTTCTACACGTGAATACTGCATAGGAGATGTGAAACATTAGGGTTTACACTTACGTGGCCAGTCTGTTTCTTTTCTTCCTGCTGAGGATTCTGATAAGAAATTTAAATATATCTTTTACTTATAATTTTCTTCTTTCACAGAATTTTTGAAGAGATTCAGAAAATTGAGGATAATGAATTTCATTACCAAGAACAGGTACTGGAAGTCAAATTCTTTTTGAATGTTATCTGTGACCAAGTTGAAACTGGTGTGGACATTATTCCTCTTTTTGGAAGTGTCACTGGAGTTTTAATTCTGCCACTCTCTGTCATGTGAGTCCCAAGATGGCCTTGAGGTTATCTGAAAATTAACTCTTGTGTTTTTAAGTATGTGTGTGGGGTAACAGAGAATTAGGCAGACTGACACGGCTCATGTCGTGGGACAGTCATTTTACCCACGTAGTCATCCATCTGTCCTTTTGGTGAACATTCATGGAGAACTTGCTATGGTACTTGATATTGGGGAATTGTAATGTTATAAAGACATCCTGCAGGCTAATTCTGTAGTGATTACTACATATAGTATTAGAAATAGTGGGCTTCAGGATTTCAGGGTGAGGAGAGTGTTTGCCTTGATCGGAATAGAATCGGGGAAGGCTCCATGGGTGTGGTAGATTTGAATTGAGTACAGCATAGAAAAATGAATAAGGTTGGGATACATTGTAAGCAACGGGAAAAATATAAGTAAGGAACTTTGGGTAATCATGGAAAAGTAAATGATCCTATGTGTCTTTGAAAGGAAGGTATTATATAAGGCTGAAATGTAAGGAGTTTGAAGCAGGGTTTCTTTAAAACCCTTTCTGCTTCTTGGATCCCTTTGGAAATCTTTTGAATCCTGTGGACCCCTCCTCAGAATAGTATTTCATTCCTTCAACTTTTTAACCTCTCAGGAAAATTGTCTTAGTGGTACAGTAATCAGTGTTTATCTCTCACCTAGAGTCACCAGTTAATAGTTTTCCATATTTTCTTTCCTATCTTTCCTTATATATGTATGTGCATGTATGTATCTTTTTCCTAAAACATTTGAGATTTAATTACAGACATGATACTTGTCACACTCAAGAAACTACATTGAAACAATATTGTTAAATATTATACAAACCAGGGCGCCTGGTTCAGTCAGTTAAGCTTCCAACTTTTGATCTCAGCTTAGATCTTGATTTCATAGTCATTAGTTCAAGCCCTGCCATGGGCTCCATGCTGGGTGTGGAGCCTACTTTAAAAAAAAAAAGTATATATATTACACAATTCATAAAATAGTGTTTCTGAGTGCATGAAATAAAATACAGCAGTTTATGAAGGAATATTGAAATAAAGTACTCAAAGTGGTAAAAAAAAAATAGTACTGTGTCTCTTCAATAACATATTAACAAGGGCTAGCAGTAGGTCTAACAATTATTTCGGTTTATTTATTTATTTATTTTTTTATTTATGTATGATAGTCACAGAGAGAGAGAGAGAGAGAGAGGCAGAGACACAGGCAGAGGGAGAAGCAGGCTCCATGCACCGGGAGCCCGATGCGGGATTCGATCCCGGGTCCCCAGGATCGCGCCCTGGGCCAAAGGCAGGCGCTAAACCGCTGCGCCACCCAGAGATCCCTTTTTTTTTTTTCTTTTTTTTAATTTATGTATGATAGTCACAGAGAGAGAGAGAGAGGCAGAGACACAGGCAGAGGGAGAAGCATATTTCGGTTTAAAGTAACGGTGAGTGTGAGGTATCTGCAACAACTATATTGTGATTCTTTTTTATTTTTAAAATTTTAAAAAAGATTTTATTTATTTATTCATGAAAGATACAGAGCACGAGAGAAAGAGGCAGAGACACAGGCAGAGGAAGAAGCAGGCTCCATGCAGGGAGCCAGACGTGTGGGACTCGATTCTGCGTCTCCAGGATCACAACTTGGGCTGAAGGCGGCACTAAACCACTTAGCCACCCGGGCTGCCCCTCTGATTCTTTTTAAAAAAGATTTTATTTATTTGCTTGAGAGGGAGCATGAGTCCAATGGGAGGGGAGGGACAGAGGGAGAGGGTGAAAGAGACTCCCCATTGAGCTTGTTGCAGGGCTCCATCCCAGGACCCTGAGATCATGACCTGAGCTTAAAGGCAGACGCTTAATCAACTGAGCCACCCAGACACAACATCCCATTCTTTCCCTGCCGTAGTTTCTGACCCATTTGTTGTGATTTTTTTATTGGTTAGTCATAGATGCTGCTAATAATCAAGTGTGGTTTGTGCCTATATTCATAATAGAATAAAAATGCTCATTTAGAGATCAGTGAAAATAAATATGTAATTTCTTCCCAGCCAAATCCATGCACATTTGAATTTGTCCACTGATGTATCTTGTGGGAAAGGTCTGTGGTGCCTGATTTAGAACTGCTTCATAGCCCCTAATTAAGAACTATGATTTAAAGCCCCTGATTCAGAACTCCTTTGTAGAGCATCTTGAAGCTGCCTTTTTGGATCATCACCAGAGATGACTTCCTGAATATCTATTCTAAATAGAGAAGATTTAGGTACATGAGGACAAGGTCACAAAAACTGTAAACTTCCAGTTGCTGTTGATTCCTATATAATCTGCACTATATACTTGAATCATTGAAATAGAGATAAAAATCTTATTCTGTGAAATCAGGCTGCTTTGACACATCTGTTAGCCTGTTAGAGGGCCCTATTGACACTCTTCCTTATAAGTGGACTGATAGGTGTAAAACTCCACAAGTCCTGTCATCTGCCTTGCCAGGAGTGATTTTGTCCAGTGTCTTTATCAGTTGTGGTGACAAGTGGGTCAGAACTATGGCAGGGAAGGAATGGGATCGAGAATTGTGGACTACAACGTAAATGATTCCCAGATTCCTTTTTTGGGGATCAGCTTTTTAGCATTTGTTGAGTGAGTGTCATTTTTGTTCTATCCCTCCATTTTCCTATTAGCAAGTCATTTCAAGATAATCTTTTTATCGACATCTCCCCATTTTTGTAACTCCTCATTTTTTTACCATTAGCAATATTCATGAATACTTGTCTTGATTTTTAAAACACGAATCCAAGATATATTGGATTATAACTTAATTGCAAAGTGAGAACTAATCAGAAAGGTCTAGGGATCCCTGGGTGGCGCAGCGGTTTGGCGCCTGCCTTTGGCCCAGGGCGCAATCCTGGAGAGCCGGGATCGAATCCCACGTCGGGCTCCCGGTGCATGGAGCCTGCTTCTCCCTCTGCCTGTGTCTCTGCCTCTCTCTCTCTCTCTCTGTGACTATCATAAATAAATAAAAATTAAAAAAAAAATTAAAAAAAATCAGAAAGGTCTATATCTCTGTGTGAACTACTAAATTAACTCAAGTAACTTAGCTTATACTGACTTTTATAAATTTGTTTGTTTTTTTAACAAAGTTGGAATATCTCCTTTTTATACTTTTTCTGGTCTTCATCAATAAAGGCAAATAGGATTGCCCTTTTCAAACTATTCAAACCAGTCTTACTTAATTAAGAAATTTTTAAAAAATCTTTCCCATAGAAACTTGAACTCAGTATGTCTTATATATCAACAATATGAACTAGAAGAAGGTGTTTAAGTGCTTTTCTGTAGACAGAAAAACAAATAATGTAATAGTAGGCAGGTATCAACAATATGAACTAGAAGAAGGTGTTTAAGTGCTTTTCTGTAGACAGAAAAATAATGTAATAGTAGGCAGGTAGAGTTTGTAGTAGATAAAAAAAAAACTTAGAGGATAGACAATAAAAAGTGCTGGAGAAGAAATAGAGGAATTAGAACCCTCATACATTACTGGTGGGAATGTAAAGTGTAGTTGCTTTGGAAAACAGTTTGGCAGTTCCTTAAAAAGTTAAACAGAATTATCCTATGGGCTCTACTATAAGTTCTCCTAGGTATACACCCATGAGCATTGAAAACTGTCCATACAAATACTTGTACACAAGTATTTCTAGAGCAGTAATCAGTATAGCCCCAAAGTGGAAACACCCAAATGTCAACAAATGAATGGTTAAACAAAATGTAGCATATGCATACTGTGGAATAGTAGTCAGCCACAAAAAAGAATGAAGTACTGATTCGTGGCTACAACATGGATGAACCTTGAAAACATACTACGTGAAAGAAGCCAGTCACCACAGGTCACCTGTTATATAATTCTATTTATATGAAATTTCCAGAGTGAAATTTCTCTAGATGTAGGACAGATTGTTGGTTGCCAGCAGCTAGGGGGAGTGGGTCTCAGGGAGTGACTGCTTGGGGTTTCCTTTTGGGGCAATGAAAATACTTGCCAACTAAATGGTGGTGATGATTGTACAACTTTGTGAATATCCCCTAATAATCACTAAATTGTATATTTTATTTCATTTTTAATTGTGTACATTAAAAGTGTGAGTTTCATTGTATGTGGATTACATCTTTAAAAAAATGAAAGGTTAGAATTTAAGTGTTTTTCTTAGTACTGGCTCCATTGCTTTGGCACTGGAGGTCTGCTTTTAGCCAGGGTCTTTAATGTTTTCCCATAGGAAATATTTTGAATCATTCATTTTGTTGCATACTGACAAGAGCAGTTAATTTATAAGTAAGTGGCTGGTGAAAATACTTAAAAAAAAAACACACACACAAAAACAGCAAGGAGGTGTCACTTTAAATAATACTAGCACCTGACTGACAATGATCAATTTGATGATTCAGGAGTGTTTCCCGAAGTGGAAAGTGGAACCAAAAAAAGCTAACAATCAATATTTAGGGATCCCTGGGTGGCGCAATGGTTTAGTGCCTGCCTTTGGCCCAGGGCACGATCCTGGAGAGCCGGGATCGAATCCCACGTCGGGCTCCCGGTGCATGGAGCCTGCTTCTCCCTCTGCCTATGTCTCTGCCTCTCTCTCTCTCTCTGTGACTATCATAAATAAATAAAAATTTTAAAAAAATCAATCTTTATTTTTTCCTACTCTATTTTTATGTGATAATGTAGTATATAACATAGACTTATGGTCTCTAGCTTGATGCATGCATGTCTCATTTCTTCTCCATGAATGCAGTAACCTTCATCTCTCTTCTGTCTTCCATTAGATGAGAGAACAGCCCTTACAGCCTAGTAAAGAACTGTATAGTGTAGTATTTTGGAAAGGAGTGTTTGCTGCTATGTTAGGAGTCCTGAATTCTAGTGTCTACTCTTCCTGTCATTACTGTGTGACTTTGGACAAGTCACCTGATCAATCTGAGTGTAGTTTCTTCTAAAATGTGGGAATAGAACCACTTGGTATCTGAAGGACTTGTCAGTTTTAAGATTCTGAACGTCTGGGTGATCAATAAGTACTTAAATTGATTGCTTTCCTCTGAAAAACTATTTCCATTTCATAGGTTAGAGAACCTGTGGTCACTCTTTCAGTTTTAAATGGAGGTTAATATACTGATTAATAGAATTTCTTATATCAAGACTTTTATCTAATGACACATTTTGATTTCTGCATTGATTTGATTCATGTTTGCAGATAGTTTTAGGAGATAGTGCTATAGTGATAAGATGATGAAGACCCTGTATTAGGGACATCAATCATGGGGCACTTGACATATAAACAAGCATTTCCAGCTCAGTGTTGTAATTGATCTCATGAAGAGGCTGTGACATGACTAGAGCCTAGTGTGTTGTAGGGCTCAGGATGGGGATTAGAGGAGTGTCAGGTTAAATTGCTTAAGGTGGTAAATTTTCTCTGGCTAAATTTTCTTAGAATTCTGAACATCAAATCCCACCCCCCCTTTTTTAAAGAAGTAATCTCTACACCCAACACGGGGCTCAAGTAAGCATCATATTTTTTTTTTAAGATTTTATTTATTTATTCATGATAGTCACACACAGAGAGAGAGAGAGGCAGAGACACAGGCAGAGGGACAAGCAGGCTCCATGCAGGGAGCCTGATGTGGGATTCAGTCCCGGGTCTCCAGGATCGCGCCCCGGGCCAAAGGCAGGCGCTAAACCGCTGCGCCTCAAAAAATAAAAAAAATAAAAAAATAAACCGCTGCGCCACCCAGGGATCCCTAAGCATCATATTTTTAAGCTAAAATTACCTATGTTCATATATTTCTGTTCAGAAGTTTTTGGTTTCACTGTTTAAAAAAAAGGAAAATTATTTCCATTTTGTAGTAAATTAAGAATAATGGGAGTTTCTGGCATGAAATAATTCTCTCTTTACAGACAGATCCAGTTGAGTATGTGGAAAATATGTGTGAAAACATGCAGCTGTATCCACTACAGGACTTTCTCACTGGAGATCAGCTTCTCTTTGAATACAAGCCAGAAGTAAGGAGGTTTCATTTCTAAGAGTTACTTTTAGACAAAGAGAAGGGGAGACGATACAGAGATCTACTTAATAACTGTGGGGATATAGAAAACTTGGATAAATTTGTCAAATTTTTTGCTTAAATGGAAGAAATAGTTTTGTGGGTAGTTTTTCATGATTGCTGTATATGGTCATCTTTAAATATGAGGAGAAAAATCAAGTCCTTAGGTACTGTTATTCTATTTTTCAAGTGTTACAACATCTACTAAAAAAGTGATTTTTAAGAATTATGTGCTTTAGTTGCTATGCTTATTTAGAGAGTTGTTTTGCTTACCTTTTAGTTCAGTTAGAGACTCTGGGCAATTACATTTTAACCATTTTGAAAATGTTTATGAGAAATGTTAGATGTCATGAATTTGAGACATGTGATTTATAGATAGTATTACATACAAATAAATCCTTGGTCGGGTCTTTCCTCCTTTTCTTGTTGGGAGTAAGTCATTTTGCTCCATATGGGGTAGCAGTTCTCAGTTGGATGATTTTGCCCCCCAGGGGATATTTGTCAGTGGTCTGGAGACATTTCACTTGTCACAACTGGGGGATGCTCTTGGCATCTAGTAGGTTAGAAGCCAGAAGTGTCAGCTAAACATCCTACAGTGCAAAAGACAGCACCCCACAATAAAGTGTTATTTGGCCCAGATGTTAATAATGCTGAGGTTGAGAAACCTTGATACAGGGTATTCCAAAATCTTAAAGGTAGGGAAAGGTAAAGGAGGAAGCAGTCATCACACGTTCTTGTTATCTCCTAGGAAGATTGTGCCTAGGGGTCCAAGTATTTTTTCTGAACTTCATTTGTTGTTTTTTTCTCAAAGGAATAATGGTGTTTAAATTGGTAGTTTGGGTTTCAAAACTTACCCACAAAGTCTTCTGTTTATTCTTATCATACCTGAAGGATTATTGAAGGAGGCCCTGCAATGGGATCAATTTATTGATTCTTGGGGATGAATTAATCTAATACCTAGTGGTTAAGAGTATAGTCTTTGGAATCAATCATGTACAAACTTGTTTAGAACTCCAGGTTTGCCACTTCTAGCTGTGTTGTTCTGTACGTATTATGTAATCTGTAATCTGAGCAAATTACTTAACTTTTAACAGGAACCTGAGTATTATTTTTTATAAAATGGGTATATCTTACAGTTGCTTTTAAGATGACATGAAATAATGTATGTTAAACACTACCTGGCACATAGTACTATAAATGAGAGCTGTTTTTACTGCGAGTACTGTTATTATGTAGGTTTTTAGATGAACACAGTTTATAGCATTATCAAGAAACAACTAATAGACTAATGAAGTTTTATGAGTTAGGGTGTTCGTGACTATAGATAAAGAGTTTCATGAGCATCAAGATACTAAGATCTTGGGGATGCCTAACAATGTGGCTTGCTTTTTTTTGTGTGTGTGATTTTGTTTTTTATTTTTTTGAAATCTAAATTCAGTTAATGAACATTTATAATGTATTATTAGTTTCAGAGGTAGAGGTCCGTGATTCATCAATCTTAACATAATACCCAGTGCTCATTTACATCATGTGCCCTCCGTTAATGTCCTTTGCCTTTTTAAGAGACCTGTCTTAGGTTAAGGTTGTTATTGTGTGTGTGTTTCCCCACTTCCCCACTTAGGTCATTGCTGAAGCTCTTAATCAGCTAGTTCCGCAAAAAGCAAATCTTGTTCTGCTGTCTGGTGCTAATGAGGGAAAATGTGACCTCAAGGAGAAATGGTTTGGGACTCAGTATAGTATGGAAGGTAAAATATTTTTTTTTTTTTTTTTTGGAAGGTAAAATATTTTAATGATTGTTCTACATTTAGGTTTATCTGACTCATCTGAGAAGAATTTTTATTCCTTAATGATTTGTCTAATGTCCTATGGGAAAATATAAACTTTTTTTAGAAATGAAATTATTTATACTGCTTTGCAGAAAATTTTCTTTCTGCTATGTTTGTTATAGCTAGTGAAAAACTCCTATGTTCTGGATAGTTTGCAGAAGAGTTTTGACTATGTTTT
This sequence comes from Vulpes vulpes, assembly GCF_048418805.1. Taxonomy (NCBI): domain Eukaryota; kingdom Metazoa; phylum Chordata; class Mammalia; order Carnivora; family Canidae; genus Vulpes; species Vulpes vulpes. The sequence continues at coordinate 47,361,937 of NC_132789.1, forward strand.
AGAAAAGTACTTCTAAAACTTCAGTATACATATATATTACGTAGAGATCTTATTAAAATACAAATTGGTATTCACTAGCTCTGGGGTAGTGCCTGAAGTTCTGCATTTCTAATAAGCTCCCAGGTGATACCAATGCTACCAACCATACTTTTGAGTAGTAAATGGCTAGAATGCCAGGATAAATTATAGTTTTCCTGAGAAAGAAGAATCGATTTGTGAAGGCTTATTGTTAACTGGTTTGTTATTAAGAGAATGCTCAACATTGCATTGTTTGTTGGATCAGTTTTTTTTCATCTCTACAGATGTTGAAAACTCTTGGGCTGAACTATGGAAGACTAATTTCGAATTAAATCCGGATCTTCATCTTCCAGCTGAAAATAAATACATAGGTCAGTGAAATAGCAATCATTATATATAATCCATTTATATATTAATAAAAGAAATAGCACCTGTATAGTATATTTACAGAGTATCATTTGAATTCCTATTTGAGCTTCCCAATAATACTCTGGAGTAGGCATTACTGTTTTCTTACTTTTTTGAATGAGAAAACCTGAGGTTTAAAAAAGTAAAGCAACTTGTCATAGATTAGTCAGTTGGTAAATGGAAAAAAACAGATCTATTTAAATGTAGATCTTGGGACTCTGAAACTTTTTCTTTTTCCTGTGTATATAGCTGATGTTCCATGTCAGTCTCTGTAGGGCTAGCCATTATTTTGGCTGGTTGTTCTAGTGCTTTTTAAACTACAAGGTTTGTGAAATCAGTGTAATGGGTTGTCAGATCAGTGTAATGAGTTATGAGAGCATTAAAAAAAAAGCAATTAGGATGGAAAATAGCAAAACGTTTAGTTGCGTTATAAAGAAAGAGTTTTTCAAGAACTGTATTTTTTTAGATTTTATTTATTTATTTGAGAGACAGATACAGCAACAGAGAGATAGAAAGAGAGCCTGATTGGGAGGAGAGGGAGAAGCAGGCTCCCCACTGAGCAGGGAGCCGGACTAGGGGCTCCATCCCAGGACCCTGGGATCATGACCTGAGCCGAAGGCAGATGCTTAATCAACTGAACCACTCAGGCACCCCTATTTCAAGAACTTTTGTTCCATATATATGTGTATGTGTATGCTTCTGTCTCCCTGTCTACTAGCTTACAATGGGAAAAATTGGAACTATGAGAAAGCCGCTGGTCTAGGTCAAAGATTACAGCTGTATATAACTAATTTATTCAATGCTATTTTCCACAGCAATTCCACTCCTAGGTATATACCCAAAAGAATTAAAAACATATGGGAAACAGCCCATATGTCCATCAGTAAATGAATGGATAAACAAATTGTGGTAAATATATACAAAGGAGTAATGTTCAGTCATAAAAAATGAAGTATGTATATGCTACAACATAGATGAACCTTGAAAACATTATGTTAAAGAAGCAGACACAAAGGGTCTTATATGATTCCATTTATAAATGAAATATCCAGGATATATGAATTCACAGAGACAGAACACAAATTGATGATTGCCAGTGGCTGGGAGGAATGGATAATGGGAAGTGACTGTTTCATGGGATATAAAAGTTTCCTTTTAGGATGCTTAAAATGTTTCAAAACTGGATAGAAATGGTAGTTGCACAACACTATGCATGTACTAAATAACCTCTGAATTACTCACTTTAAAATGGTTAATTTCTTATGTAAATTTAACCTCAATTAGAAGAAAAACCTTTTAAAAAAAATCTCGCATATTTTAGACAATTCAGTTCCACATCTTGAACTTTAAGTATCTTAAACAAGCCAGTTCTTTTTAATAAAGAAACAAGTAGTTTTTTCTATTTCTGTTTTCCTTTCAGTAGCTATTTCTCACCTACATATTGATGAAAGAATTTTTCATTAACTTAGTTTGACTTTGTTAGAACGTTTTTGTTATAAAACATAACAAAAAAAAAAACATAACAAAAATTGACATTCTCATTCAGGAATGGATTTGTTTATAAATTGGTTTATACAACTATCCTGACTAAGGGTCCCTCTTACAGTTAAGATTGGCTTTGAGAAAGGTAATGAAGCAGAGCATGGAAAGGTCAGAACCAGTCCTTAGGAAATTACAGATTTCAGAGTTCATGTAGTTTAAGGCCAAGAGAATTTTCTTTTTTGCATTGTTTTACTAACGTATTGTATTCTAGCATTTGAATTTGGCTTACTTTTGCCATCAAGAAAAGTTACCTAGACTTCTAAAACCAAGAACAGGTTGTTGGGAATCATGTTGAATTACATGATGAATTATTACTCTTTTCTTTTGTTAGCCACGGACTTCATGTTGAAGGCTTTTGATTGCCCAGAGACAGAATACCCTGTTAAAATTGTGAACACTCCACAAGGTTGCCTGTGGTATAAGAAAGACAACAAATTCAAAATTCCCAAAGGTAAAATGTTTCCTTCTATAACAGGAGTGAAATAAGCTTAGCAACTCTTTCTCCACTTGGTAGCAACCTATTTCCATGTGTCTATCACCTGTCTCCCTTTCTCCTTCCTCTTCCAGTTGAAGATCTTTTCTAGGCTTATCTTGTCAGAACCATACTGCACTTCTTTGAGGTCACAGAAATCCTCATATACATATAGATTCTAGGAAATAAAGATTCAAGGCTAAAATGAAAATGTTTTTAAATAATTCTTGCAGTTAAATGAGAGGAGAGCCAGATGTTTAGCCATCTTAGGTAATGGGTGGTATGTTTTAAACATTACTTTTAAAGAGACAAAAAGAGTACGCTGAAGGAAATTATTCTTAAACACAATAGATTACCTATTCCAGCATTACAAATGTGAAAAATCCTCCACTCTTTCCCTTTACCATTTTGCTTTTCATTGTAAAGGAATCACAGTGTACACTGATTAAATAGACTCCAGAGTTGTTGACTTTAAACTGTGTTGCTTTTTTATTTTCTGTTCTTGTGCATCACATAGGAACTTATGGAAGCAGCTTGGGATCAAAAAAAGCTGAGAGCCCTTCATTGCCATTTAACCCAGATCCCTAATTTTAACACAACTGTTTTGTGGCCCTCAGAGATTCTTGAATTTATTGGGAAGGTTTTTCTTGAATTAATCAATCAGTATTTCAAAACATTGTTTAAGAACATTCAAAAATGTTCTTAAATTCAGCTTCTTTGGAAAGTCTGCTATGACTTTCTGTGAGTATTGGGGTTCTCTAACGTTTTTGACATGTATACCTCTGTGAACATTTTCTCTGACCAAAGTTGTTAATAAATAAATACAGTATTCCTAGGCTTCTTCTGTATCTGTTTATGTGTCTGGCCTTCCCATAGACAAAAGTGTGCCTTCTGGACACTCTTTAGAGTGGTAAATACTACTTTTTAAAGATATGTCAGGATAAAAATGTAACAAGGATTTAAGGGCTAGTAGTTTATTTCAGAATTTTTAGGAAACGTGATGTTGGGGGCATATAGCAGGTGTATAAAATATCTGAGTCCTCTGGCCTGTATTTTCTCATCTATGTTTTTTTTTCTTTTAGCATATATACGTTTCCATCTGATTTCACCTTTGATACAGAAGTCTGCAGCAAAGTAAGCAATTGTCCACTTTACTGGAAAATATGTTTAGTTTCATTTTGAATCATTCTGTCATTTTCTCTATCAGTACTGAGCTGTGCTGCTGATCTGTGTATTTTTTTCTGTGCCACAAACAAATTATTCATATTGATACTAAACATTAAATGGAATTGTGGCTGCTTTATCTCCAGCACCCAGGTGTAAAACATGCTGAAAATATAGGGTAGTCATAGTATTACTGGATTGAGAAAGTTCATTAGAAATGAGTTTGGATCAGCTCTAGTCTGTAATGAGAACAAATGCATCTGTTGATCCTATATTTAGAAACTGACAAGGAATCTGATTAAACTTTATAGCAAATAACTTATGTATTTATATATAGATAACTGCACTGTGGGAGGTCGGACTAAAATGTGTCTGAAACATAGAAGGTACTCAGGAAATGTTAGTGTACTACATCCTTTCCTTTGCCATGTAAACTGTAGAATCTAACCTTAGAATAACAGGCAGTGTTAATATTAATACCACTTGAAAAAATGTATTAGCTGCCTCCCTTCCCTCAGATTTTTAGGCTTCAGGGACGGCCCAGAGCCTTTGGGCCAATTGTTTTTTATGCCTTTTACACTTACCCCATTTTTCATTATGTGTATATAACATTCAAAGATGGGGAAGCATTGCTGAAGGTAGGTGTTCTGTAGTGTGCCTATAAAATTGAGTCCTTGGCAAACTGTATTTACTTTTGCACTCAGTATACAGTTTTATATTCTGGAGTAGTGTAACCACTGTCTTTGTAAAAGTAGTATAACCACTTTGTTTCCTACTCCAAAGCATGTTTGTTCGTGTTTATTTCTTGCCAATTAATGATGCTGTTTTCACTTTATATTCTCAGTGTGGTCCTCTTTGATATCTTTGTCAATATCCTTACCCATAACCTTGCTGAACCAGCTTATGAAGCAGATGTGGCACAGCTAGAGTATAAGTTGGTAGCTGGAGAACATGGTTTAATTATTCGAGTGAAAGGATTCAACCACAAACTACCTGTAAGTACAGGTGTTCTGTTTTGCTCGTAGAGAGCTTTAGATTTTGTTTGTTGCCCCTAAAGCACCAATCATAGAGGCTTATGCATGGATTGCTATACATAGAAAGAAATGTTTGTTAATGTAGGTTATCGTGTTTTCTTGGCTGGTGACAGCTATTCTAACTTGGGCCACACATAAGAGCAACATCTATTCATTAATTACTAGCAGTGCATGCAATGTAGCCTGTGCTTCAGGCTTGATTTCACTTCCTTTTGCTGTCAGTTTCTCAGTGGCCACCACTGGCATTTTGGACTGGTTTGAGATTAATTTCATACTCACATGGTAATAAATTTAAAGCACCTGGAACATTGCCTGACAGAGTAGAAGTCAAGTGTTTGTATCCTTCCAAGCTCTTCCTTCACTCTGTCCCTTTGTTTCGGGTATGTGTTGTATTTTCTTTCTAAATTTAGGAGCCTTTGAGAAACATGATCTATACCTTGTCAGTAATTTATCTTTTGATAAGGAATGTTTCAGTGTTAACTTTGTCAAAACTTCATAAGCAAAAGGAGAGATAACATGGAATGCTGGCTAAGAGGGATAGACCATTAAATACCAGCTAAAATAATACAGTATATCCAACAACAAATGTTATATCTTGATTTCTTTTGTAGAACGTATATCAAGATTTAGGGAACTAGGTTCAAACAAGAAAAAAATCTGGAGCAAAGTACCTGGCAGAAATTAGAACTGCACTAAGAGGCCTCTGTGTCTTAGCAAAAACCCGAGAGGACAGTATAGTTCTTTTCTTTATACCCTTGCCCTAATCATCTTCCCCAGAGAACAAAGATTGGTCTTAGGAGGAGACATTGTAGAATATTTGACTTTTGTCAATCTTCAGAGGCCTTAATATAATATAGCTTAAGGTCCACACAGATTAAAGCCTAATACATTGGTTGTCATTTAGGAGGTATATTTTAGAATTACCTTGGGAGCTTTTTAAAAATATAAGCCATAGGGGATCCCTGGGTGGCTCAGCGGTTTCACGCCTGCCTTTGGCCCAGGGCGTGATCCTGGAGTCCCGGGATCAAGTCCCACGTCGGGCTCCCGGCATGGAGCCTGCTTCTCCTTCTGCCTGTATCTCTGCCTCTCTCTCTCACTCTCTCTCTCTCTCTCTCTCTCTCTATGTCTATCATTAATAAATAAAAATAAATCTTAAAAAAATAAGCCATAGACAAGTATTTGAGACTCTTAATTTTATGAAGCTTACCTAGCCTTCATATTAAAACCTGGCATAGAATCTATAAATCTCTCTCTTTTTCTCTCTCAACCTAGACACCAGTTTCACCTATATAATAATAGATTCAGACATTTTAAAAATTTGAAAATTAAATCCAATAATGTAACAGAAAGAAAAATTCATGTGACCAAAAGGTAGGAATATGAAAGGTTTGTTGCTCAGTATTTGAAAGTTGCTGAACACAAATCATTATAACAGTTCAAACGGAACATTAGATGAATAAGTAATAAATGCCAAAAAAATCTGATAAATTAAGTGGGCATTCTTAATAAGAAGGAATAGAAGGAAATTAGTTAAATACAATAAATACAAACCTTCATGGGGGGGTTGCCTGGCTGGCTCAGTTGGGATTGATCTCGGTTGGGATTCTCAGTTTGAACCCCATGTTGGGTTTAGTGATTATTTTAAAATACATGTTCCATTACATAGTATCCAGAAAAACAAAATAGGAATAAAAAATACAAAATATCTAGGAAGTAAAAAAAAAATTTTACTTCCTGCTGCCTAGGGAGCCTGATGGGAGACGGATCATAACCTGAGCAAAAGGCAGATACTTAACTAAGTCACCCAGGCACCCCAAGTCTCTGAAGTGTAAAAAATAATGCGATGTGACTGACTGGTCACAAGATCAGTATCAACATCAGTGGTTATTTTTTCCTGTAGTAACGATAACCATGTAGAAATGGATAGAAAAAACATTGTATTATTACAATATTGAGAAAAACAAAATACCTAGGAATAAAGAAGAGTATAGAATTTATGTAAAGAAAATTAGAAATCTTACTGAAGCATATTATAAAGACTTTAAGGGAGAGACTCATCATGTTTCTGGATAGGACAGCTTGATAGAAAGTTATCATTACCAAAATTAATATATAAATGTAATGTCCTCCCAGTTAAAATCACATTTAGGTGAAGTGGAGAGCTGAATAAAAAAATTATTTATTTGGAAGAAAAAAGTGTTTAAGAATACCCATGAAAATTATTAAAAAGGAAAAAAAGGAATCACTGTTCCAAAGTTTACAATTATTGAGGATTTTAGCTCCTGAAGATTCTTCGAATCACCAGTACTTCTCATTTCTCCTACAAATACCTGTTACCATGCTGGGCCACTGGTAAACACCAATGGGAAACAGGTTTCACCCCCACCCCCCACCTCTGCCCCCAACCCATGGATTTCGTGCTTCTCCATTTAAAGTGCTTGTTTCTTTTCTCTTTAGCTACTATTTCAGCTCATTATTGATTACTTAGCGGAGTTCAGTTCCACACCAGCTGTATTTACAATGATAACCGAACAGTTGAAGAAAACCTACTTTAACATCCTCATCAAGCCTGAGACTCTGGCCAAGTGGGTATACATAGTATCAGCTTGTATTTTGAAGGCCTGAAGGTGGTCAAAGTGGTTTGCCTTTCTAGGGGTTAGGTGTGGGGAATGAGGCTATGGTTTCAGTGCTGTTTTTCAGACGAATTAGAATTGGCTGTGGTTTAAGAAACCATCAATTGGGTGATAGGATTTCTAACCCAGCTTAAATAGGTGTGAGAAGGACTAAAATAAGCCTGCTTACTATACTTAGAGGGGAACAATAAACAAGGGCATTTTTCCCCAAAGTTTGTAAGTAAATAAGTTAAAGAAGTGCTGGCCCTGTGGTAGCTCAAAATTGCTTTACTACTGGTTTTAGTATATTGGGTAACTGAGTTAAACTGCTTAACCCATCACTTATTTGGCAACTGCAACTATCCAGAATTCAGCCAAGTTTCCAAAGGAGAGCAAAAAGGCTTCTGACAGTGTGATTAAAGCCTCCACTCATAACCCCTTGGGTCGTTTCATTAGAGCCTGTTCTTTTGTCCAGGGTTAATGGTAGTCGAGAGGTACCTCTGTGTGAATCAAAAAAAGCACCCCTTTAGGGTGCCATCTGTCAACAGGGGGAGAGCCTTTGTGGGAGGGAGAAGAGAGTCCTCTCTGAGCAGATAGCCCTTTGTGCACATGGCTTGCAAGCCCCTGTGTTACTCCTTGTGGGCATCTATAAATGGCAAACAGCACAAACATATGTAGAGGCCCTACTTTTGACACAGTTACAAAGGAGCCCGTAAGTGAACAGAATTCAGAAGCAAGGCAGGTGGCATTTAAGAGTCAGACCTGTAATAACTGATCTGGTCACAAAAAGTCATAAAAAGTCGTAAAAACTAATAACCAGATAGAAATTGGAAAGGACAGTCATCTGGAACTATCAATATGATGAAAAATAGCTCTGTATCCAATAACTCCTGAATACTAGCTTATTAAAATATAGTAGACTAATAATTATACCTCTTTATTGGAGATTTGTTATTTGCTAGATATAAAAACTATATATATATTTAACTCTCTCCCAAACCCTATAATAGTAGCCATTATTACTTACCATTTTTCAAATGAAGAAATTGAGTCACAGATGTTAAGTAACTAGCCAAGTACAAATAGTTTAGTGTGAGGAGAGAGGGAAGTTTAGAGTGGGGAGGCAGAATAGGGGTTGGTCTGATTCTGGCCTAGAGCCACTACGAATACTGTGTTGTCACTGTAGTCATAGATATCTATAATACTGGCCTCTAGTAATTAACAACATGCTAGTGAGATTTCAAATAAATAGTAATGATTCTAAATTGGAGTGTGATTCATCTGGCAACTAACGTGAAATATTTTACTTTGCCACTAAGATAAGTGAGTTGTACCAGTGAGCAAATCGATGTATAACTTTATATGTGTATTTTTAAGTGCTTTTTGGTGATTATCTTAAGTTATGATAGAAATTGTGTCTCTTCAAAAACATGTCATCTGTAGAAATTGAACCAAGTCTTTTTTTTATCTTAAAATTTATTTCAAAACAATGAAACTTTTTTTCTGCCCTCTGAATAGAGATGTGCGGCTCTTAATCCTGGAATATGCCCGTTGGTCTATGATTGACAAGTACCGGGCTTTGATGGATGGCCTTTCCCTTGAGTCTCTGCTGAGCTTCGTCAAGGAGTTCAAATCCCAGCTCTTTGTTGAAGGCCTGGTACAAGGAAATGTCACCAGCACAGTGAGTGTGAGGTGTTGTGTTGTTATTGGTTAAGTCTGAATGCTCTTGTGGGCTCTGGAATTGCATTAGTTCTGCAAAAAGGGAAGCTCTGTAGTCTTGACAGGTCAGAGTTGTCATAGCACAGCCATCCTGATACTGGGCAAGACTTTCTTCTTGAAGAAGACTGCTGGTAATGGACAGGGCTTTGAGTGAAACAGATGTGGTAAATATACGGTATTCGTTACTTGTTGAAGATGGTGTGTGGAAACAACAGTTTAATATAGAGATTGAAGTGGGAGCTCTGGGGTATGGTGAGGGATGTCTACACATGCACACGGGTAGTCAAAGTCATAGAAACAGAAAGTGGAGTGGTGGTTACCAAGGGTTGGGAAGATAGGAAGCTGGGGTTTTATGGGTATAGAGTTTCTTTTTTGCAAGGTTCTGGAGTTCCATTTTAGAATACATATTGTAAGTATATTTAATGCTACGTAACTGTCAGTAGTTAAGATTCTAAGTAGTTAAGATTCTAAATGTTATATGTTTTATGTGTAACACACACACACACACACACACACACACACACAAAATGAGGCTAAAGATGTTGAAGCCTGAGGTTAGGCAAAGTGAATGAATAAAGAAATAGGTAGAGGATGGCCAAAACTCAGTGACTAATTAGATGTGGAAGTGAGAGGAGGGAGGGTCTAGGATGATGCCTGGATTTCTTGCTTGAACCAGTGGGTTGGTGGAAGAGTAGGAAAATAGTAGATTTGGGGGCATATGAGGAGTTTGTTGTGATACATATTGAGTAGGATAGTTCTGTGGACCTTGTAACCAACTGAGGCCTCTTCTGGCCCAGAATGGTTGTTTGGGACTCTCCCTAAATTTATTTGGCTATTGACCATCTTCCTTCATGGCTTCCCAGTTTCTCGGGACTGGCCCTTTGATGGGATATATAACTGGCCACTCTGGAGACTGGCTGCTGTCTCCTCTCTACTTCCACTCCGTCTTTATCCCTCAGCCCCGAAACTAGCCTTCATTTCTTTCCTTCCCACAAAAAGAAGTTTAAAAGCAGGATAGCTACCTGCTTTTCTGAGCATGATGAGAGTACTGGGCAGGGGATCCTTTTGGTCTAGAGGACTTAGTACCATGAGTTGCTCCAGTAGAAACCACTGTAGAGATGAGCAGACCCCTCCCTACACCCCCCATTTTATAGGTAAGAAAACAGAAGCCTGGAGAGGGGAGAGGCTGCACTCACTTAGTGTTCTGTGTTATTCTGTTGCTCTGTGCTGGGTCTATATTTGTAGACCGAGGTTTTGAAAACATAGTCACAAGTGTCATAGAGGACGCGGCCTAGTGGGCTAAACTGGGCAGTTAAGTTTGACCACGTCACAGTGTGCAGGTAAACAGTGTCAATGGGAGAACGGAGGAGCAGCTGGTCGATTGAGAGCCGCCTAATATTCAACAATCATAATCAGTGTGGTTGGCAGACTAGATCTGCTTTCATACTGCTATCCAGGGTTTCTCGAAGAATTATAATATTGATATTAGTTGGTTCTGAGTGCAATTAGGGTCAAGAGAGCCTGCTATAGTTATTTTTTTCTTTTGCCTCCTAGGAATCCGTGGATTTCCTGAAATATGTTGTTGAGTGAGTATTGCTTTGAGTTTTCTCTGTAGGACCTTCCTATTAGCATGAAGGCTTTGAGCCACAGCTCAGTTACCGCTAAATCCACAATGAATGGTGCTCCCTGTGTTCGGTCTTCTGGCTATGTAAACAGAGTCCCTCAGAAGGGACTGTGGATGGCCGGATGCCCTCTTCACAGTCGTCTTCGGGTGAGGGGAAGAGGGGAAAGGCGCTGCTCAGTGACCCACTCATTCTTTTGCAGCAAGCTGAACTTCATGCCCCTGGAGCAGGAGATGCCTGTGCAGTTCCAGGTGGTAGAGCTGCCCGGTGGCCACCACCTGTGCAAAGTGAGAGCTCTGAACAAGGGTGATGCCAACTCAGAGGTCACGGTGTACTACCAGGTCAGTTGGCTCCTTTATACACAGCCATCCTCGTGCCTAAGACTGGTAGGGCACTAAGCTTGGTGGAAGGTCGAGTACCCGGGAGTAGTGACCCTATGACTTTCAAGGCCCTTCTGCGGTTACCTCTGTGGTTTTATCCATAGGGTCATTTGTCCTCTTGAAGCAATTGCACTTAAAAATTGCTCCTGTTAGCGAAATGGATCCTTTCTCAATCCCAGTGCTTCGTCGAATCATTCAACTACTAGTCCAGAGGGACAGAGACTGAAGAGTGGTTGGAAGTTCCTATGTGCCCTCCTGATAGAACCCCAAGTGGCAGGACGACATTTGTTAAAAGGACAGTTTTGAAAAAGAGACAAAAGCAAACATAACCAAGCCATCAATATATAGCAAAACAGAGTGACTAACCAGAATCGTAATAAAAAGTTTCAAAGCATCTGAGATAAAGGATTTATCGCCTGTTTTGATGAATCTGAGGTCCAGAGTCCTTTACTTACCTGAGGTGTGTGGGGCTTAAACCTGTTCCTTTTGTCCTCAGATCCTGTGTTCTTTCCACACCATTCTAGAAAGGCGGGATGGGGCTTAAAATAGGAGCTTTGCAACAGTCTCACTTGGCCCATAGCTTGTGGTTAGTCCCACTTACTTCTAGAACAGCTGGGACCTGTGCCTGTCCAGACTGATCTCAGACTTCTTAAACTCTGTGGTTCCTAGGTGTCCTGCAGTAGGAAGTAACTTCTCCATCAGGCCCTGTGACGATCTCCCTGGTCTGGGCTTTGGGCAGGGGTATATGGCCTTACTGTCTGTTGCCTTGTCCTTTTATTGTGTTTTTGGCCCTGAACTTATGGCTTTCCATAGAGACCCAGCTTGTGTGTGGAGCCCTTCACCCTCTGGCTGTAGTTACTTTGTTTTTATCCAGATTCTCAGCTTATTTGAAGCTGAAATGACTACCAGCCTCCCTCCCCTCCCCCCCCCCAAAATTCATAAATGGTATGGCCTGGCCCTGTCCACATTTCCAGTGTTTCTGCTGTTCAAAATCCATAGTACTTTTCCCGTTTAGGTGAGATTTCATATCGCAAGACCATGTCTATTGAGGTGCTTTCTATCAGTTACCTCTTAGCACTGGCTTCTAAAACAAACTGCTTTCCTTAGGAAACCACTTCCCTCTTCCCAGAGAGCATCTTGAACAGGAAATCTCCTTGCCTGACTAAACAGGACTTGCATGGCACATAGGCTTTCAGCCCCTTCCTCTAGTGAAGTGGCAAGGAAAAGAAATGGGTCTGTTAGAGGAGCCTGACAGTGGGGTGTACTAGCAGCATCCTTGCTTGTTGGCTTCCTGCCCCCTTTCATTCTAACCATGTTATTTTGCTACTCTCCAGGAGAGCCGGGATGTGGTCTCCCAAGTGTGGTATCTGCCTTTTAGGTATTTCTCTTATCAGCTGTTTTGGCTCCCTCTATATGACCTTAGAAGCTTCTGTTCATACCCTTTCTGTCTGAGGAATAGGTCCAGATATCCTTCATTGATCCCAAATATTTCCTGCTTTTCTCCTTAGGACCTTGACTGCAAATACTTGACTTTAGGTTTGGTCCTTTGGGTTCTTTGGGCAGGAGCTGGCAGGTTGGGTATTACTGGACTCACCTCATGTTGGCCTGCAAGGGCCAAGAATGCAGATAATTGGGCATAATTTCTGTCCTCACAGGCCTACTAGTCTAGTGGGAAGGCACATGTATAAAAAAAATTGTTGAGAATATGGCAGCAGAGTGTGTGATCACTTCTCTTGGGGCAAGAGAAGAATGGGATGGATACCTGAGTAAAGTGGTTGCCAAGAATAGCTGGATTCTTCAAAAGTCCCATAAGCCATTGGATTGTCAGTTGGTCTGACCAACCTCTCCTTTCAGTCAGGTACCAGGAGTCTGAAAGAATACACTCTCATGGAGCTGCTCGTGGTAAGTTGTAGTAAAGGAGAGTTGAAGTGTTCAGAAGCCCTTGACCCACTCGGAGGACGGGCCTTTCGGGAGCGAGGGGCTCGGGAGGGGTCAGAGGCCTGTTTGTTGGTGAGATGGTTATTTTCATATTCTCTTCTGATATGAGCATGGACAGGGGGCTTGGGCGATTTAGGAAGAAGGGAGTAGGGAGGCTGGACTTCGGGGTGACGTGGAACACTTGGGAGTTAGAAGTGGACCGCCTTTCTCTGCTGGGAGGAGTTGGGCTGATGGGTATATGTTGAATTACAGATGCACATGGAAGAGCCTTGTTTTGACTTCCTTCGAACCAAGCAGACCCTTGGGTAAGTCTGCTGGCGAGAGCACCGAGCTCACATGAAGGTCTGGGGCTTACTTTGCAGGCTGAGGTTTACCAGATACCCTGACTGAGCAGCCTCTCAGAGCTTACTGGTCCTTCCATGCTTTAGAGTCATACCGACTGGTCAGAACTTCTAGAATTTGCATCTTGAACCATCTATGATCAGGTTTTGTTTGGTCAAGTTTCAAAGATTGACAAGGAAAAAAGTTAGTGTGTAGTCCTCAATTCAGGAGGGGGCTGGACACCCTAACCTGAAAATGAAGTAGATGCATACACATTTGCGGATTTTCTTTCAGGAGTCAGGTCCAGTCAGGATGTATAGAAACCCTTCCCACTCATCCGTAGCTTCTGAGGGCGGGGCTCTGGGAACTGCCTGAGTTCACAGAATTTTTCATTCTGGCTGTAGGTACCATGTTTACCCTACATGTAGGAACACATCTGGGATCCTAGGATTCTCTGTCACCGTGGGGACTCAGGCAACTAAATACAAGTGAGTAGATGGGCCCAGCTATTATTATTCTTGGCCTGGAGAGGGGGTTATTGGCACGTCCTTTAAACCTCAGGAACTGGGATCCCTGGGTGGCTCAGCGGTTTAGCGCCTGCCTTTGGCCCAGGGCGCAATCCTGGAGTCCCGGGATCGAGTCCCACATCGGGCTCCTGGCATAGAGCCTGTTTCTCCCTCCTCCTGTGTCTCTGCCTCTCTCTCTCTCTCTATCATAAATAAATAAATAAATCCTTAAAAATAAATAAATAAACCTCAGGAACTCTGATCTAGTAGGGTTTGCTTCACTTAGTCACAGCTGTGGAGGGTGGGGACAGAGGGTGGGTCGTAGGTGGCCTGATGCGGGACGGATCAGTGGTGGATCAGTGATGGTTCCAGGGGCTGCAGGGCTTGTCAGTGTTTCCTCTCTCCAGGGGAGCCCAGCACAAGCAAAGCACAGGTGCCTGACTCAGCACCTAGGCTAGAACCAGGCAGGGGACGAGCCTCGCTGGGTCGTGCTGTGGGGCGGTCGGGCTTGGTTGGTCACCGCTTCAGTGCTGAGGGGCTGGGTCCTTTGCTGTTCTGTTCTCTCACTCAGCTTAGAGGAAGAGGGCTGAGGCCGGGGAAGAAAATACCCCAGTCTCTTTCCTAGAAACATGCCGCAGCCCTTTTTCTCCTTTGCGTTCTGCTTGAGGCCAGGTTTCTGCTGACTTGTCATTGAACGTGTTTTCAGTTCTGAAGTTGTTGATAAGAAGATAGAAGAGTTTCTTTCCAGCTTTGAGGAGAAGATAGAGAACCTCACTGAGGATGCCTTCAACACCCAGGTGCGTGTGCTGGTGTGGTCTTTTGTTCCTTTGGCTGGCTCTTGAGTTTTGTAGCCCCACCTGACTGGACCGTGTCTCCTAGCTTCGTCCCTCCCCGTCGTCACGCTGGCAGGTCTGTCACAAACCAGACTGAACAGGACCAAGTGTTCTGGGACGATTGGGGTGATGCTGTACCTGAGGGTCTCTCTTTTTGATGGAACAGGTCACAGCTCTCATCAAGCTGAAGGAATGTGAGGATACCCACCTTGGGGAGGAGGTGGACAGGAACTGGAACGAAGTGGTGACACAGCAGTATCTCTTTGACCGCCTTGCCCATGAGGTAGTAGGAAGTTTTGAGAATCAGAGTCCTGACTGGGACTCCTGATTTTCTAAGAGTCACACTGCCAAGCAAATCAATATTGTGTGGAAGAGAAACCCGGGGTGCTCACCTAGGTTTGCTTATTGCAGACCATCTAGGTTTGCTTAATCAAATCTTGAATTTCTAGATGGGTTGTCTAGCACCGTAGACAGCCAAGCGATGCCCAGTTTTGTATTGGTATTTTTTTGTGTAATATACTTGTTTTATATTTATATTGAGGCTCACTACCAGATTTGTAGAGGAAAAAAACAGGTTCTACTCTTCTGGTCTTTATGGAATTTCTCTCCAGGTTTATTGATTCTGGGTGTAGGTCTTTGACAACTTCTAGCCCAAAGTAATAAAACCCACAAAAAGAGCTTTGGGACCTGCAGTGTAGGGCGCTCTGACAGTGTAACCCTCCATGGTGGAGTAGAAAAGGACAGTGAAGCAGAAAGGCCATTTAACAAGAGGTTTCAGCACAGCTCGTAAGCGCTCCAGTTTTCCTTGTGGGACAACCAAGTTCTCTTCCTGTGTTTCCACCGCCCCTGCCCCCGTATCCTCTCAAGGCGGAGTGTACAGTTAGCACGCCCCCCAGAGGCGGCACTGACGCGGTGGCGGATTTCGCCTGTGTGCTCCTCCGCTGTAATGAGGGCGTCGCTACCCTGTTTGCCAGGGCTATTGCTGTGAGACACGAGGGTGTCACAGTCTCGTTTTCATCTTTCTCTAGAAGGTATAAAGGATATGCTCAGGTGCTGAGCAGAACCAAACCCAGGGGGTGTGGGAGTTTAATAAGACCTTTCCAGAAAATGCATCACTTGTCTTTTATAGCTTTCTTTCCTATCTTCCCTCCCCCCTGTAAGATTGAAGCACTGAAGTCCTTCTCAAAATCTGACCTCGTCAGCTGGTTCAAGGCTCACAGAGGACCAGGAAGTAAAATGCTCAGCGTTCACGTGAGTATGGTTGCCACGCTGGCTCCAAGCCTTTAGGTTAGCCCTGCAACATTCCCTGAGCTTGGGCTGGTACTAGACATTCTGACCGGTTTTTGCCCGTATCTGGTGAGCCTAGTTCTCAAGTCTTTGGCTTCTTTCAGGTTGTTGGATTTGGGAAGTATGAGCCAGAAGAGGACGGCTCCCCTTCGGGTGAGGAGTCCCACTCTTGTGAAGTGATGCAGCTAACCTACCTGCCGACTTCCCCCTTGCTGGTGGGCTCCACCATCCCCATTACCGACATCAGGGCTTTCACATCGACACTTAGCCTGCTCCCCTACCACAAAATAGTCAAATAAACTGCAGTCTCGTTGGCCTGAAGCATTGTGTATTTAAAAATGTGTTGGTATCTTATGAAGTTACACTACTACTAGTGCCACTGAATTTTTGCACTGCCGTCATAGAACTTGATTTACACTCCTACCCCCCACGTTGTGAATCAGAAACCACGGGTTACCCTAGGAGCTGGCAGAGAGCAGCAGCTGTGCCAAGTGCGACCAGAAAGCTTGCTGGAGCACTTTGAGAAGCCCTGGCCTGTCCTGGTTCTCAGCTGGAGGACCCCGTTCTGTAGGGGAACTCTGAGAGGCCCTGTGTAACCCAGGTCTTAGTGCCTAAGTGCTAGGTGCTAATACGTGGTGGTGGTTTTTTTTTTTTAATGTATTTTTAAATAAAGACAGTTCTGTAATGCCCTTCTTCAGAACGAGCCATTTGCTACTGTAGCATTCTTTTTTGTTTGTGGGGTGGGAATCTAAAACCCTCTTCCTAAACTAAGGCAATAAAATATTTTTGGATAAATGTTGGGAGCCCTATGTGTGCTGTATGAGAATTCAAGGGACTCTGGAGAATAGCCTGGTGGGAGCTAAACACCGAGCACAGAGTTCATGGGAGGGCTGAGAAGAAGGATGGACCCTCCACTGCTTCAGGAGAGTCCTTGTGTAAAGCTACTTAGCTCTTGGATTCAAGGCTGCCAAATAATAAAAGAAACACATTTAAAAAAATTTGAAAAAATTACTTTATGAAGCCTTAAGAAGCACTGAGTATAGTTAAATATAGTTAGTCCAGAGTTAGATACAATTTAATAGTCCAATTCCAAAACAAAAGTTGTTACAGGTGAGGCCATGAAATTTCCTAACACTTGATTTTAATACATTGCACTAAGTTTCTAAAACTCAGAGGAACCAATATTTACAGTAGATGGAGTATTTGTGAAAAATCTGCCATCAGGTATATATGTATATATATGTATATGTGTGTGTGTAGAACCCAAGCTGATATGAGCTAAGAAACAGATGTATATCTTAACAGCCATACTAGGTGTGCAAGGTTTAAGACTGGGATTTATAAATGCTCTTCAGAGCATGGGGTTTGGGGAAAAAAGCAGACATCTTGTTTTCAAAACCTGAAGTTTTTCTCAGGACTGAATTCAAAATTGTAACTGCCACAGAAAAGGAAAAGAGGGAAGCTTTTCTCGTTTTAATTGTTCATCTGCATCAGAAAGTCCAGTATCCCTGAGATAGGAACCACTGCAATAAGAAGGGAGTGAACAGATTCTCCCAAAGGAAAATTGTTGCTTAATTATGCCTATTGCCCTGGTCATCAGGTGTAAATGTTGCATTTCCCAGCCTAATGCTTTGCAGCACCAAGACGTTTCAGTAATGGTTCATCGTAAACCCAACATTCTCCATCTTCATGAAATAACTGTAAAAGAAAGGGGGAGAACTCCGTTACTCATTTGCTTTGTACGTCTATAAATAAGAGTTTTTTAAATCATCTTATTAGGTCTTCTCCCCTCCTTACACTAAAACGAGTTTCCGGTAGGGACCAGGGCTCATCGTGGCAATCAGCAGGCTTATTTACAAGGGGTACGCACGGTACTTCTGCAGTCAGTGACAAGGACGTGGAAGTACAGCTCAGGGCCGGGGCAGGCTCCCCAAACAAGCTTACCCTAGTCTCCCACTGAATTTCCTTCTCTTTCCTTTCCCGGGCTTCTGCTCTTTGTCTTTCTTCAAGTCTATGCTTGGCTTCGGTTGCTGCATCAATGTCTCTGATTTTTAAGTTGAAAGTGACATCCTTCCAAAGGCTAAAGAAAAGAAGTCAAAGTGCTGAGTACTAAACGGAGAGGAGTTAGCAAACCTGAGAATGACCGTGCAGCACCCGCTGAGTACAGCATCGTCAAAGTGTAAGCCAACCGGGTTTAAGTGCAGTGTGCAGTTCAGGAACGAACTCGAAGTGGTACCAAGGTGCTGGCATAAGCAGGAGAAATGGGCTCAGAGGATTCCACTGCTAGTGTCGAAGGAAAGAAGGATGGGCAGAAAGCTAGATATGCGGTACAGAGGAGAGCAAAACTGACCCTGAGGTCTGTCTGAGGCTCCACCAAGGCTAGCAAGGCAGCCCTGGGGTTAGCGGCTCACCTCTCCCAGGCTTGGGTTTCCTTTGTTAAAAACCAAAAGAGTAAGATCAGGGGAGAAAAGTTCCATTTCAGAAAAAACTCCCTTGAACAATGAAATCTTGGAGACATAGTCTGAACAGAGTAAGAGTCTGTAAAGCCCAGTCTGTAGAGACTGGGCTAAGCGATGTGGCTGCTTCCCAAGGCCCGGAAGCTGGTAACCGGGGAAGTGTGGCGTCGCCTCGCAAGAGCAGGAACCCGGGCCAGGAAGTGGGCACGCGTAGCCCCAGAGAAGGCTGAGCACCATGGGGTAGTCCAGCTACGCAGGCTGTTAACGGGTCTGACGCAGCAGTGCGGTACTGGTGTGCGAGAGCCCATTCCTTCACTTAGAAACGCCCTAATACGCTAAACCAAGAGTTTGGGGGTGATGCTCATGCCACCAAGAGACCCGGATTCTACCGTACAAATGGGAGAGGAAGAAATTCTGTTGGTGTCTAATTTTCCAATGGTTTCAAACTATTTGATGATAGTAAGAGGTGTTTTGAAAGCCTGACACTGTGGCTAGTGTTTTCAAAGTCCCTTCAGAGATCCGTGCGGAAACACTCCAGGTACGACCTGAGGGCAGACACCTCGACTGGGCCCCACAGGCTGCTGACAGGCCAGCACACAGCGGATGCTTACTCTCCCCAGCGTCAGACACGTACGGGTTCGTCTCCGGGGCGCTCACGCCAACTCAGGCGGTTCCCAGTTTAGGGCAGCAGGCGATGAGGCTGGCTTACGCCCTAGGCCCCCCGGCCTCGAGGCCCCGCCTGCCACACCCCCGGAAGCACGCTTACCAGCGGGATTCATACTCGTTCTGATCTTCTAACTTCCTCACTTTCTTCTTAATTATAGGCAACTTCTTGGTATCTATAAAAACTGCATTTTCCTAGGAAACAAGATGAAGGTAGATGTTGTATTGTCCCACCTGTTCTGGGATGAAGAGTCCTCTTTCCAGAAGCCTGTAACAGACCTACTAACCAAATCCCACCCTGACTGGCAGGCGGGCCGCGGCTTCTCACGCCCCTCAGCCCAGTCGGCGAGGTTGTGCTACGTGCTCAGTGCTAATCTCTTAGAAAACTCGGGCCCATAAACAACTGATTCTAATGTTAAACGCTGAAGCACTTTTCAGGCTGATTGTCTCCAAGTCCAGAATCCAGTTCATTGATCCTGTCAACCCGAGGCCACCTTCCTTCTACTTTAGTACTACTGGCGACTTCCTGGAGGTCAAGGACTAGCTTACTCGCTTCTGTCCCTGTGGTGCCAGGCAGGAAAGACCTTTCTCATAAAAAGTCAAGCTGTGTATACAAACACAGACAAATTAGTTTAGCACTTAATTTTATAAACATAGCATCCAGCGTAATGATCTAGCCATCATTTACTGGGTGTTTATATGTCAAGGTTTGTTTTTTTTTTTTTTTTTTAAACGTACACTGAGTGTTTTGAGAGGGGAAAAGAAATCTCACTGTACTGCTGGGGAGGAAAAAGGATTTCCCTGAAGAGATGGCACTAGATCTGGCCTTGGTGTTTCCATTTCCAGATGAAGGAAGGCTACACTTCAACATCGCCTCAAGTAAGAGTGAAATACAGGTTCTTACCCCTGTTGTATATTTTGCATACATTACACCATTCCATTCCCCTTCAACCGAGCAAAAAGACTTCTTGTCATTTGGAGAACTAGATAGAAAAGGAAACATTTCTGTTAGTCCTAAGTTGAAAGCTCCCCAAGAATCTGGTCAGTGCGCCCCCGCCCCCCAAGGGCAGGACACAGAGGAGTGGCTGTGAAGTCTCCGATAAAAGCAGCCCCGTAGAACTGGATTTCCGAGCCAACTGAAGAATGAGGCCCCTAAACAAGACGCTACTGAACTCCAGGTCCCATGAGCAGTGGGTACAGATGAGCAAGAGAGCCCTGCGCAGGGGGTACTGGGGCCACAAACGCGGAGACCGTGCCTGCCTTCAGGCTGTTCACAGCCTCGTGGGGAGACCGCTTCAGACTGGGTGCTAAGTGCCATGGGGTGTGTGTGTGAGCAATAGAGAGCAAAGGCGAAAGGGCTGAAATGAAGGTCACAGGAGGTCTCACTTAAGGATGTAACACGGGACGGCAGGCTTTCCATCCCGAGGAAGGGTCCGGAGGTCCAACGGTCAAATTGACCTCTTTCCAAGGAAGGATCCTTTCCTCAAAAAACCCAACAGGCATCTACCAGGACAGGACTGGGATGCGTGGCAAGTGTGGAATTTGGGAAGTGAAACATCACAACAAAGGACAGGTTAGGAAGGGTTTGACAGGAACACAGAAGTGGCTCTAAAAGGCTCAGAAAGGCAAATGCCCAGGGGATAAGGGTGCAAGCTGCCATCCCTCGACTGAAGCAAGTTTCTTCTGATTTGGGGGCTTTGGAAGGGGGGACAAAGGGGAAGAACAACGGTAGAATCCCACATTTAGAAAGCCTTTGTGCAGCGCTTCTCAGGGTGGTGGGGACCTGGAGGCTCCCCAAGACACTCTTAGGTCAAAACTATTTTCGTAATATTAAGATGTGAACTTGCCCTTTGCACCCTCATTTTCCCACAAGTATACAGTGTTTCCCAGGGGCCGGGACACCAGCAAACTTCCAGTAAGGGTATCAGAGATTTACAAAATTCAAAAAATGAACAATGCCCCTCCTCTCATCTCACAAATGTTTTAAAGAAGAGTTTTGGAAAAGGTTTTTCATAAAAAATGCTATTGCTGTCCTTTGTAAATGTATTTATAAATATTTTAAAGATTTGTTTGAGAGAGAGGACACTCCTGTGCACAAGCCAGGGCAGAGGGAGAAGACAACTCAAGCAGACTCTGCCCTGAGCTCGGAGCCTGACGTGGGGCTCAATCCCACGACGCTGAGATCATGACAGGAGACCAAATCAAGAGCCGGATGCTTAACCCACTGAGCCACCAGGCACCCCTATTTATAAATATTTTAAAATAATTTCTAATATGAGAAATATCAATGGATATTATTTAACATAAGACAAAAGCTCTTCGGGGTTCTTAATTTTTAAGTGTAAGGGAGTTGGGAGACCGACTCTATGAGAGCCACACAGCTCCGCGATTCACCCTGTGCTCCAGCCCCTTCTCCGGAGTCCACCACGCGCTCTCTCTGCTCCCCGTTTTGAGGGCAGTCTTCCTACTCTATCACTACGACGGAGGGAAATGCTGCGGAGCCAGCAGTTCCCGTGGGTGCCGGCGACCTCCACGGACCCTGAGAAGCAGGCCCGCCCGCCTGCCCTGGACCTGCTGGTCTCCAGCACCTGCCTGTTTGGGGGTGCACGTGCATTCCAGTGGTGACTTGGCTGCTCTCTGAGCTCTGCCCGTTTTCTCTGACTGAAGTTTAGTAAACTTCATCATGTGTTCATGGTCCTTCCTGTTCAAGATATTTTTGGATGCTAATTATGTCATCCCAATTATTTCCCTGGAAAACTGGTTAACCACAGTCATTTATCTTCCATCTGCAACACTGGTCCCAGTAAGGCCTCGCAGGGAAGACAAAGTTCTGCAGATCTCCTCTTCCGGCCAGATTCTGAATCCACCCAACTGACTTGTGACCCAGACAGTACAGCTGTCTTCATTTGACCCTAGCCGGAACCAAGCCGAGATGTGATGGTTACTCTTTTTCCCCAGCAAAGGCCAGAAAAAGGGACTGTGAAGATGCGGGAGACACTGCTCTGGGAATCACGGTGTCCACTGCACACACTAGCCCCGTGGTCCAATCAGCAGGAGGGAGTCCGGAATCTAGGATCTGCGTAACTTGGCAATCTGGGAAGACTCCTCTTGGGTTCCTTGGAAGGAAATCCCATCAATGAATGACCTCTGATTGTACTGAACCCAGATTTGAGGTCTCTTTCTGATACGAGGTTTTAGGAACAGACATAAATATAGGTTGTGAAAGAAGTTTACAAAGGCAAAAAAAAAAAAATAAGTTTACAAAGGCAAGACCATTAGAATAGTCAATTCCTAATAACAGTTATAGTTCAAGACAAAAAGTATTTCAGGGAAGCAGAAGAGCACCAAAGCAGAAAAACAAAATACCTACAAAATCTCAGCAGTAATTCTGTGCTTCTTGCCCCCATAGAAAGGTTTAGTGTGGAAGACGATATTTGCACTATAGCCAGTTTTGGAACAACTGATATTGCATTCTCCGCCCAGCTCCACCCAGGGCACTGTGAGGATGGACCTGCAAAATCAAAAGCACAGGTAAGGCTGACAGTTCAAAGGATGAGAGGAGAAGTACAGCTTTGAAACAGCAGGGTCTGCTGCCGGCTGAGGGGAGGAAATGGAGTCAGCTCTACTTGCCTTCCATACCCATTGGGGAACGTGAGAATATAATGTTCGTCATAATCTAGACACGAGACACAGCCTGTGGGGAGAAGGATAGAGAGTGTGAGGAGTGGTGTCAAGTGGCCGTGAGGCTTTATTGTCTGATTGATGGACACTCCATTCAATTTAGGAAAAAACAATCTTGCACCCTCCACGCCTGCTCTCCTCCCCAAAACACATGCTTTTTATGCAAACGATGACATCCAGTCTGGCCTTCTTGGTGCCATTTCCCCTCACTAGGCTAGGGGCCAGCACATATTAGAATAAAATTCTATTAATACTCTGGTACACCCCATGCGCAGAGACTTACCCTGCCCTATGTTGTGCACCCCAATTGACATGCCAAGGAATTTTGATTTGGTCCAGATATGCGCATTGAATTGTATCTTCTTGTTAAAGCACTCAGCATAAAAGGCTGAAACTGAACAAAAATTGTTTTTAATACACTACATAGCTACAGTCACCTCTCCCACTCCATCTGGAGAAAAAACAGGCTTCAGGAGGAAAATCCTTATGTCCCTCAAAGAATAGCATCAAAAGAGGCCAGGGGGTACCCAACTGCCTTTTATACCCTGTTTATCCCAATGCAAGCACCATTTAGGGCCATATGGGCAGGAGCCTCCCTGAACCATGAGGCTGTAGCAATCCTGGAGACTTAGAAATCTTCTGGTCAGCACGCATGTCCTTGCTGCCCTAGCCCCAACCTGGGCCCACCCAGTATTTCCAGTCTTAACACCGTCGAGCAACGGAGACGTTAGGGATATACACTTTGCCCACTATGTCAGGAACATACACATCTAATTTATATAAACTCTCAAAATGGCTGAGGTCTCTAGAGCACAGCTTGTTATGTGTAAGATGACCATAGAAGGATAACAAGTTCGTTTCCCACATCTCTGCTTTTTACACGCAGTTAATCAGTGAAGAGAACCTTTGGTACCTACACAAGGAATAGATAGGAGGAGCCAATCTTCATAAGGCTAGAAAAATACAGACAGCCACAAAACCAACTAAAGTGACCTCAATCGTGGAGCTTTTTTTAAAATTATTTTTTTAAGTAGGCTCCACACCCAGCCCTGAGTTCAAGAGTTGCACGTTCTCTGACAGAGCCACCCAGGTGCCCCAGCTATGGAGCTTTTAATGACCCCCTTTAGACAGAACAGTTTGAGAGTGGACGGTGCAGAGGATCTCGGTGACTTACTGGGTGGATGATGGGAAACCTGCTCAGCCACGAATGTCACGCAGTTTTTGGAAACCCAAGGAACTGGCCCTTCGGAAACTAGCTCCTGTAAGCAAACATAACATTTTCTTTTGATACGGATAAACAAGGGACACTGTGGATAGTCTAACAACTGGAGTCCGCCTCCCCAGTGCTTAACGGTTCTCTCCTCCACACATCCCAGCACCTTACACATAATGTCATTATGGCACTTAATGTCACTGCTGGAATTACAGCTTTGTGTCGGTGTCCCCCGACCAGACCTCCCTACGACATCCCTGAAGGCAAGCCGGAGGTGCCTGACTCAGCCAGGTGTGCACAGACAGCAGGCACTTAGCAATGTCAGCCAAGTAAGCAAGGACACACGGCACTGCCTCTGTCCTCAGTAAGGACACACGTGATGAATCCCACGGAAAGGGAGAGAGGACTGGATGGTTTGCTCAGAGGCTATCCTGAGCCAGGGACTGTGGGCTAGGGTTCAGCAGATTTCCTCAAATCAGCTTCTGGATGTTGGGGCCCTGAGGACTCAGTTCTGCTCTTCTCTCTCTTACTAGGTAAGTTCACCCAATTCCAGTGCTTTAAATGTCATCTAAACACACTAAAATCTCTAAAAGCCTCATTTCTATCCTAGATCTCTCCCTTTAACTCCAGACTCAAAATTCTGACTCCCTGACAACTCCATTTACACGTACAACTCACGCTTTATGTTTCAAATTAGAGTTCTTGATTTTCCCTTCCCCAAATGTAATTTTTTTTTTCCTTTTTGTAAATGGCATCAATCAATTGCTAAAGCTCACATGCAGGGCTCATCTCTGATTGTCCCCTTTCTTTTAACAGTATTACCTCCCCAATATAGCTCAAATCAACTGTGTCTCTTCTGGAATAATGCCAAAACTTCCTCAGTGGTCTCTCCTTGCTTCTATTTTTGCCCCTTTCCAATTCATTTTTCACAAAATCATTACAGTGATCTTTTTAAAACAAAAAGCCACAAAATTACCACTATGGGCCACAAGGCCTTGCATGACCTGATCTCTGAATCTCATCTCATGCCACCCCTTCATGCTCACTATATCTAGAGTATGCTGACCGACCCAACAACCCTGTTCTGTGGGTGCTGAGCATCTTTGGATCACTGCCTTTACATTATCTGCCCCCAAATAAAATGCAATCTTGAATCAGTATGCAACTTAAGATCACTAAAAACATCAGCACAAAACTCACTGCATTCTCTTCCATATCATTTGGCAATGTCCAGTGACACTGAAAGATTTCACCCAAAATGGGGTTGTATGGCTTTTTGGCAACTGATCCTTTCCTTCCTGCGTGAAACGCGGAGAGGTACCATTTCACAACCTGAACCATTCGATCTCTGGCATCCTTCTGGTCACTAATGCTGCGAGGGAGAAAGAGAAAATTTAATGTTTTGCTTTCTGACGGACACAAGCTGATGCCGCCCTCCTCAGCGTGGTCCACCCTAAGCCAGGCTGAGAGGACCCAGGACCGAGACGTTTTAGAACTGAGGTATAATGTATGTGACAGAACAAACTACACGGTGAATTTGAGAAATGTATACAGTTGACCCTTGAATGGGTTTAAACTGTGCAGGTCCTCTTACATGTGGATTTTTTTCAATAAACACAGTAAAGTACTGTAAATGTATTTTCCCTTATGATTTTAATAATGTCTTTTCTCTAGCTTACTTTATTCTAAAAATACAACATACAGGGATGCCTGGGTGGCTCAGTGGTTGAGCGTATGCCTTCGGCTCAGGTCGTAATCCTGGGGTCCCAGGATCAAGTCCTCCACTGGGCTCCGTGTAGGAGCTTCTCCCTCTATGTCTCTGCCTCTCTGTTTCTCTCATGAATAGATAAATAAAAATCTTAAAAAAAAAAAGAAAACAATATATGACATATGAAACATACAAAAATCTGTTAATACTATTTGTGTTATCAGCAAGAGTTCTGGTCAGCAGTAGGCTAGTATTAGTGAAGCTTTTGGGGAGTCAAAAGTACAGACCGATTTTCGACTATGTGGGGGGTAAGCACCTTCGACCATGTTGTTCGAGGGTCAACTGTACACCAGTGTCAGTCAATATGCCCACCCATCGGGAAACCTCAAAATGATCTGTATCTAGCTCCAGTCAACCCCACTCCCAGGCCAAGGAATACAATCAGAGAAGACAGATTATTACATCCTCTATGAAGAAAAATTTCCTGCTACCACTGAAAAGCAATGTGGACTCACCTCCTTGTAAATCAGTGCCAACTTTACCTTCCCCTTTGTACATATATCTAATATTGCAAACTGATATTTAAAAGTTATGAGCCAGAATCTGGAAGCTAGACAGTAAGCTCCTCAAGGGCAGACACTGCGACTTTCTTTTCTGGCAAATACTAGGTGCTTTAGAAAGGTTTGCCGAATTCAGATAATTGAATTTCGTCAGGAAACCATCTATCCTGTACCAACAGAAAGCTACTGAGTAACATCTTAAAAATTGGAAACTACAGTATTCAGTCAAATACCTCACAAACAGGTCCGGATGTGCAAAAAAGTCTGCATACATTTCTAAAAGAGATCTTCTTTCAAGAATGAATGTTGGAAGAACTACCTGAAAAACATATACATTTGACCCTTGAGGATCAAATTGCACTACAGATAAACAGATTGCTGAACTGCTTTAAAAAAAAAAAAAAACCCAAACCAAAAACTCTCATTGCAATCATGGTAATACCCACCCTATACTGCCCAGGCATGCTTCTGATACCTACTTCCCAAACTATTCTGATTCAGAAATGCCCATGAACTTGCCCAGCAGATAGGAAACAGAAAACAGATTTTGAAGGTTCAGATGTCACTTTCCCTGCACCATCTCCCTACAGCTCCCGAATCAGCATAACAATGACAAACCACATTCAGCAGCTACCCTGTGATGCCTGCTACCTGCAGGGGACTTAGACACATATCATGTTACTCAACTGTACAACAATCCTGTTCTGAAGAAATTATTATCCCTATTTTACAGTCAAGAAAAATGAAGCTCAGAGTGCGAAATTTTCTCACTGCTCCATAATGATGTGGAATTCAAACTGGGTCTGACACCGAGAGGTCTGTGCACTTTCTAATGCTGCTTTTCTACTATCATCAATTTAATTAGGTAATTGATCTACTTACACATCTCTGTCCTCAAATAAATGATCTCCTAGAATGCAAGGACCACATAAATACTATTACACAGCAAGAAAATTTAGCATTAATTTAATGCTAATTAATGCTTTAATTTAAGTATTAAAAGAATAAAGGAAAGAATAAAGATGGGGGAATCAATGAACTCTCTACCATGGGGCTGAGCCCAGGAAGAAAAATGCTGAGGGGCTGGGAATGTAACACAGGAAAAAGTATAAATAGGAAACTGGGAAGAAGGAATGAAAAAGATCAGGAACAACCAATTATAAAAAAGAGAAGAATTTCATTAGGGAATGAAAGAACAGTTTTTGAAATGTCTATCGGAAAATAAGTTATTCACTGTGGAGCACTAAAGTCAACAAAAATTCTCTTAAATTTAGTAATTACTGTATATCTGCTCTATTCAGGATCCTGTGTTAAATGTGGTGAAGGCAAAGGTAAACAGGATAGAATACTTACAAGTATTTAAATTTTAGGTGGAGCGTTGGGGCACCTGGGTTGGCTTAGTCAGTTAAGCGTCTGACTCTTGGTTTCACCTCAGGTCATCATCTCAGGGTCGTAGGACCAAGCCTTGCATCAGGCTCCGCACTCAGCAAGGAGCCTGCTTGAGATTCTTTCCCTTTCCTCTCCCTCCGTTTTTGTCCCCCCTCCCTCTCTCTAAAGAAATAAATTAAATCTCAAAAAAACCCAACTTAGGTGGAATGTGACAAACATACAAGACGTTCAAAGCATCCTGGAAGTTCAGGAGAGGGAAAGATCATGCTCTGCTGGTGGACCAGAATGAGAGCAGAGGTGGGAAATGATTCACTGAGGTGGAACTAGAGAAAAGCGTTAGATAAGAGTATGACTGCAACAGAGGAGAAAACAGAAGAACAAGACATGGACATGGCAGGAAACAAGACATGGAGACAGGAAATCGTGTGTAATAGCGACTGACCCAGGGGCCACTGTGGCCGGGTATATAAAGATTATAGGAGATGCCGATGGGACGACACAGCTTAGAAAAGGGCACTACGGCTCTAATATTTAGAATGTTTATAATCCAACTCCAGAGTGTACATTTTAAGTAAGCATTTTCTTATGTATGTTTCCATCTTATGTATGTTCATAATGTAAATCTGTTTAGACTGGTGGGTAAGCTTATGTGCTGACTTGGTGCAACCAATTTTTTACTACTCTTGAAGAAACTACAAACTGTCAAGTAAGAATGCTGAAAAACAAAACAGAAGTACCTTTTTTTTTTTTTTTATTGAGAAAGAGCGAGAGCAAGTGAGCGAGAGCACACGAGCACACGAGAGCACGGGGCGGTGGGCGGGGCGGGGTGGGGAAGGCGGTGGGACAGGGAGAGAGAGAATCCCAAGCAGGCTCTACCCACAGTGCAAAGCTGGACACGGGCCTCAATTTCATGACCCTGAGATTATAATCTGAGCCAAAATCAAGAGTTGGACACTTAAAAGGACTAAACCACCCAGGCCCCCCAGGAATAAGTACTTTTAATACATAAATAGCTCTTGTGAATCAACAAGAAAAAGATTACTATTACCAACAGAAAAAAAATGAACAAAAGAACTGAACAGGTCATTCAAAAAGAAGAAATGGCCAAAACCCAAAATTTTATATGTAATCAGAAAAAAAAAAAAAAAGATTTTCCTCTCTACTTAAAAAAATTCTTGAGAACTCTCATTAAACAGATCATCCTCAATGTTTTTAGCCCTTATTATACATGCCATTAAGTCAAGTAACTAGAACAGGGCTAGGTTGTCTTCAACCTGGGTTCCAGTACTTTGCTGCCACTTAGGTATGAGGCAGCCCTGGAAAATGACCTAAGTTTATGTAAAAGGAGAATAATTATATGTCCTGCTTATATCTTTCTTAGAACTATTTTGAAGACCAAGCAAGGTAAATGAGATGTGACTCTGTAGTATTTCCAAACACTACAAAGTATTTGGGAAATAACTTTAGAAAGTATCTGAAGTGAAAAGATACATTTTATAAATAGGAGAATGAGATAAAAATTTATGACATTATTGCAATACTTTGGAATACATAATGGCATTGAGATTTCAGAATCTGTTGGCGATCACAGCCATCCACTTGTGCCAGTAAAGATTTCTAAAATAGCTAATTTTTAACATTTTTGGTTAGAAAATAATTATGTCTTTCATAATATAACAAGCACATACAATAGCTATGAACCAAATATAGATTATCTGGCGGAGAAAATTATGTGAGCCAAGGATTACACACTTGATTGTGGCAGACACTTTTGGTTGTCTATGCACATTCCTGCTTCAACCTTTGTAACAGAATTCTGATTCTGCTCAGGTTGAGGCTATAGGTTGCCGTAAGAATCACAGGGTCCTCCTGGATCTCAAGGGGGTGAGTGCAGATTAATCTATTCCTATCATTTAACCTCCCTTTCTAGTGACTAGCTTAGGCGTGGGACATGCATAGCTCTGGCCAAGGAGATTCAACTGGAAGTCTGACGGGCCACTTCAGGAGAAAAATGTCCAACAACAACAACAACAACAACAACAAAATCCATGAAAAATATTTTTTCTGCCTCCTGACATTATTTGCCTAAGGATGGGAAGACTGGAAGTGTGACAGCCATTTTGCAATGACAAGGAGACAAGCCTGAGTGTGAAAGTCAACATGCTAAGGATGGAAGAACAAAGTGACAGAAGGAACCTAGCTTCTTTCTCACACAACTGATTGAATTAATCAATCCTAGAACCACTCTACTTCTAGCTTTCTCATTATAGGAGCTAATACACTTAGTACTGTTCAAGTCATCTTCTGAGGAGTCTTCCATTAGACCAAAACTGACCACAGTGGAAGATACAGAAAAGAAATATTTAGATGTCAACATCTAAAATTAAGCTCTAACAAAATTTGAAGTGGAATTCTGACCTAACAATTATGCAATCTAATGATCACGGAAAAAGTTCTGGGACAAACTCCTGCAAATATTCTCTTACCTAGAACATTCCTGGCAAGTATGTTGGATTCCACAAATTAATGCTATTCTTGTGTTTCTGTTTTCATTTAGATTTGAGGTAAAAAGGTTTTATTATAGACACTTATTAGAAAGTATTATATATTAGTTTTTTCCTCAACAGCCCTCTAAATCCAAAACCAGAGTGAAGCTGACAGGTATCAAAGACTATCTAGCACTGGAGTTGATCTGGTCATAAAAGAAGTGAGCATCCTAAATTTTATTAACTTTCTAAAGCCAGATAGAGCAACAATCTAACCAAGATGGAAGTGACTGCAGCTCAAATCTTTAAGATAAGAGCTGGCAGTAAAAAGACTGCAGATTTTGAAATCACAGATCATATCAGAATCTCAGTTTTGCCAGCCAAAGTTACTCAGTCTCTATGAGTTTTAGTTTCCTCATCCATAAAATTTTAACAACACCTCTGCAGAGCTGTGGGGAGAATTAAGTGCAAGGATGAGGTTTCCAGCACAGTGGTAGGGAAATACAATAGGCACCTATATGCACTAGTCTCCTAAATTAACAGGGCATTCTGTTTAGAGAACCAAGTTTAAAATCAAATTAACATTTAAACTAATTGAGTGGCTCAATGTTTGTCATACAATCTCCCATTTATACCTGTTCCAATCCTTAACAGCCCTGGGAAGTGGACACTGTATGTCCATCTTGCATAAGAAACATAAAGATCAGAGAGGAAGAGACGTGCTCAAGGTCACATGGTTTAGTGATAGCAGAGGCAGGATGCAAACACAGGTCCTCTAACTCCAAGATCAGAACTCTGCTCATTTTGATTCTGGACACACCACACTGCTTTAGGTTTTATCCAAACTACTAATCAGGCCCAACATCATTAATTAATTCATAATATAAGACCCCAGTAAGACCCAAATCTTAATTAATTCATATTATCCACATATACTATTTCTATGAATTCTAGCTTCATATGTTTCACCCATTTGCAAAAATTCTCAGTTTACTCATCTACATATATATTAAACCACAAATGTATAAACGGAAGTTATGTCATTATGCTACATTTTCAAGCCACATTCACTACACAATCATTGAGAACTCGCACATACACAGTAAGACTTAACAGCAAATGCCAAATTTGTTTCTTACCTTAGTCAGATCCATTCCAAGCCTAACCTGTGATAAGAGATGCATGATAACGCTTTTGTGCTCTTCTACTGATCCTGCCTCTCCTTCATCATCTCTATCATCATGTGAGTCAAAAAGGTCTAAAATAAAACAGATCTGCTTAGACTGGTGTTAAGTCAGACCAACCTGTGATGCTACCAGTGTCACAAATCTTTTTTTCAAACAAATATTTTTAGGAAAAAGAGTCAAATTCTCCAATGTCACTTACCAGCTTCACTTGTTCCATTGGACATGGAGGAATTAAGCGACTCTGTGGTATCTGGGCGCTTCAGACTATTTCCTGAGCTGCTGTGTGTCAAGACTGAGGCAGATCCAGATGAACTGAAAAACCAGTAATCACCTTCTTAAGCAACTGAGAATCAGAGTAAGGCATTAACCTACAAGGCTATCTGAAACCAATACAGGCTGATCAATGACAGTGAGCTGGTCATACATACACAGTTCCGAACCCTTATTCTGAGATTGGAAACTGTAAAGTGTGAGGACTAGGTTTCCTGTCTCGTGCTTTACGAGACTTTTTTTGCATAGTGTGTGCTCAACCAAATCATGCTAAAAGGTCATCAAATATTAGTAAGATTTTTGCTTCTGCATCTAAGTTTAAAACTAGAGTTCAGGGGATCCCTGGGTGGCGCAGCAGTTTGGTGCCTGCCTTTGGCCCAGGGCGCGATCTTGGAGACCCGGGATCGAGTCCCACGTCAGGCTCCTGGTGCATGGAGCCTGCTGCTTCTCCCTCTGCCTGTGTATCTGCCTCTCTCTCTCTCTCTCTGTGTGACTATCATAAATAAATAAAAATTAAAAAAAAAAATTTTAAACTAGAGTTCATTTTCTTGTCACGTTACTTCACAGAAAAATACGTGTTATAATTCTCTGCAACAATTTCTAGAACCTCAAAAATTGCCAAGTCTGTTATACTTAGTCTCAGAAGATGTTTTCTCTGTATTTTTGAGATCCTTTGATAAAAGCCCACACTGGTATTTAACAATATTTCCAGTCACTTAAACACTGTATTTGAAATAACAAAATACAAAAGCACGGTATTTTTTATAAGCAAATTTATGGTAACTGAAATTATGAGCTGGTTAAAATATTAATAGGGTCTAAACAAAGTTTCCTCTATTATTATACTTCTAACTGTAACTTATCCAGAGTTAGTTATATATTAATAAAATAATCAAAGGCATATAATTTACTCATTAAATATAAAAAGAAACCA
The DNA here is from genome assembly GCF_048418805.1 of Vulpes vulpes. Classification (NCBI taxonomy): domain Eukaryota; kingdom Metazoa; phylum Chordata; class Mammalia; order Carnivora; family Canidae; genus Vulpes; species Vulpes vulpes. The sequence continues at coordinate 47,394,340 of NC_132789.1, forward strand.
AATTTTTCATACTGCAGATATTATGTATAAAATAGTATACATATGACCATTTTTTTGTTACAGATTTATGGATGCAAAGCATATTATATATTCTAATTTAAACACAGTTTGCCCTAATTACTTACCTTCTTTTGATTTATTTAATAAACTTCATTTTTAGAGCAGTTTTTCACAGCAAAATTGAGTAGAAACTACAGAATTCCTATGTGCTCCTTTCCGCAAACATGCCCAACTTCCCTCCCATATTATCAACATCCCACCCCAGAATGTGCTCACTTGTAACAACTAATGAACCTACACTGGTACATCATTCTCTGACTTGAAGTCCACAGTTCACATTAGGGTTCACTCTTGGTGGTATAACAGTCTATGAATTTTGATAAATGTAGAGAAGTATACATCATTATAGTATTGTATAGCTGCACTACCCAAAAAATCCTCTGTGCTCTGCCTATGTTAGAACATTCTAATATTACAGTATTAGAACAATGTGTATTCTAATTTAAATGTAGTTTGTCCTAGTTACTTACTTTCTTTGATCTATTTTTCAAAAATCCTTAGGTAACTACCGCTTCTTTGATAATTTAGCACTATACATCACAAGGTACTGGAACTAATGTCTATCTCACAGCTTTGAGAGCCAATGGAAAATATGAGTAAAAGACCTAGGCAAGAGAAATCAAATTAAATAAATCATTGAATAAAAGAGCTGCATGAAAGTTATTTTCAAAATGTTTTGTGGCTCTTTGATACATCATCAAAATAGAATCAATATTTTAAATCAACAGATCAAAAACCCCAAATCCTTTCAAATATGTATCTTATATACAATTCCAAAGGTTAGATCTATGCTGTGCTTTTCTTTTTTACTCAGGTAAGAAACCATGTCTGGGCCAAATGAAATGCTCAAAATCACTCAAAATGAAAAAAAAATGGGATCCTCATTTCTCCATAATTTATTGCAATCAGGACAAAAAAATTTAAAGAATTTAGTTAAAAAATAAGAGCAACATTGATAAGAATAATATGCTTACAGGAAAGCTTTATCTGCAACAGGCTAGCCTGTATAGTATGTAATCATAAATAAACTAAACCAAAAAATGTGAAGTGCTGAGCTGAATTACAGTAACAGAATCCAAAGTCTTACTGAGCACCTTGGTTAAGTGCCGAACACTGTGTTTTCATCTCCATAACAATCTAAGCTCCCTAAAAACCCTACACAGTATTATTCTCTTCACACATGGATGCTCAGCTCAGAGACTCAGTGACTGGCCTCAGGTCACACGGCTGGTAAGTACTGGAGCAATTTCAAATCCATGTCTGGCTCAAATCCATGAAACACAGACTTTCATCTAGTTTATAACCGTTTACAGCCACACTGCTCACTAACAGTTCACACTGAAGCTACCATTGCTACGGGTCTTCGGAAAGTGCATAGTGAAAGACTTAAGTTTTCCAGTTCTCTTTCTACAGAGACGGAAAAACAGTAGACAGAAACTTGAGCTGTGAGTCCGAAAATAAGTAGTAGCAGCCGATGACCAGCAGGTGTCACAGGCTCAATGCCCAGTAAGGTCAGGCAGAGAACATAAATATGTGAACTGGACTAGGTGGTAAGGAATACAGCCCCGGGGCCAACACACTCCATTTGAACGGACTTAAGCCCATTTAAAAAAACAACACCCTGCCCCCAAGTCAACAAACACCTTGCTGGCCAAATAAACCATCTGCAGTCCCTACCAGTTTGGGAATCCAGATTAGGGCATACAAGGAGAACATAAAACTGAGGGAAAAAAGGAATCCAATGGGTTAGCAGGACATAGAATTTAACTCTGGATCCTTTCAAATGGGAGGTTCATCAACTGTGTATTTGTCATGGGATGGGTACCAGGAAAGCCCAGAGAAGGAAGCTTATAATAGAAGGAGAAAAGAAAAAAGCCTATAAGCCTACAGGTGACTTTGTAGACATGCCCGTTACAGGTACAATAATAAAATTTTCTATTTTATAAAAATTTCAGGAGAACCCCTTGAAACTGGGGCCAGACTCTGATGTTAAAAAGAAGCTAACTAGGGATCCTTGGGTGGCTCAGCAGTTTAGTGCCTGCCTTCAGCCCAGGGCATGGTCCTGGAGTCCCAGGATCGAGTCCCACATTGGGCTCCCTGCATGGAGCCTGCTTCTCTCTCTGCCTCTCTCTCTCTCTGTGTGTCTCTTATGAATAAATAAATAGGATCAAAGAAAGAAAAGAAAGAAAAAGAAGAAAAGAAAGAAAAGAAAGAAAAGAAAGAAAAGAAAGAAAGAAAAGAAAGAAAGAAAGAAAGAAAGAAAGAAAGAAAGAAAGAAAGAAGCTAACCAGATACTACAAGCTCTCCTGTATACAGTTATATGCTTCTGGACGATACTTAAAGTACAACTGAATATCAAAACAGAGTCCTCTAGTTCAATGTGAGATACTATCCTTAATTCCATTCAAAGGAAACTTGCTTGGAAACATCAAAAATCAAAAATAAGCTTTACTTTGGATTCCAAATGCTTATTTCCTTTTAACCCCACTGTCATAAAAAAACAATTTACAAAATTAAATTGAAATTCGTGGGGCACCTCGGTGGCTCAGTGGTTGAGCATCTGTCTTGGCTCAAGTCATGATCCCAGGGTCCTGGGATCAAATCCCACATCGGGCTCCCTGCAGGGAGCCCCCTTCTCCCTCTGCCTGTGTCTCTGCCTCTCTCTCAGAGTCTCTTATGAATAAACAAAATCTTTTAAAAATAAATAAAGTGCTATTCCTATTAGCAAACTACTAATAACAGTTTCTCAATAGTTTATTTTCCCACATATATCATTAAGAAACCAAGATGCTAAAACAAGCCTTTCTGCTAAACTGGTCTTGAATTGTGGGTTCAAATTCCTCTTCCTTTAGTCTCCTGTCTTAACAGATACTGTATCACACCCAAGTCACAGATATTTCATTCTCCCCCCACATTCAAAAAACTAAATTTGATCCACTAAGACACAAAACTTCCTGAACCAGTCATTATTCTCCTTACAAGTTTTGAGATTTTGAGCAGTTATGATCCATATATAGGAATACTATATTTCTCAGTTCATGTGTACGCTTAAGAAAACTAGAGTCCCACACAGTATATCTCACTAAAAGAAACCAAGATTTGAGGCCTAAGGACTAGGTGGCTGATGATATGGGGCTTACAAACTCACATAAAATCATTCCCAAATTTGCATTGTCGTACAAAGCAAACTCCAAGCTATAACAATAGTACCAATTCCTGAAAAAGCAGCAGAGTTGGAATAAATACCCAACAAAAATTAAGCCAACTATCTCTACAACACAGTAACATTAAAGCAAATAAACATTAATTTACTTTCTATATATTTGAGTGATTACATGCCAAATACTTTATTAATTTTTTTTTTTTTTTTTTTTTTATGATAGTCACACAGAGAGAGAGAGTGAGAGGCAGAGACACAGGCGGAGGGAGAAGCAGGCTCCATGCACCGGGAGCCCGATATGGGATTCGATCCCGGGTCTCCAGGATCGCGCCCTGGGCCAAAGGCAGGCGCCAAACTGCTGCGCCACCCAGGGATCCCCAAATACTTTATTAAGCACTTCAGTGACATTATTCTTTTTTTTAAAGTTCTTTTTTTTTTAAGATTTTATTTATTTATTCATGAGAGAGAAAGAAAGGGGGGGGGGGCAGAGACACAGGCGAGAGGAAGAAGCAGACTCCATGCAGGGAGCCCGACGTGGGACTTGATCCTGGGTCTTCAAGATCAGGCCCCGCGCTGAAGGTGGCGCTAAACCTCCGAGCCACCAGGGCTGCCCCGTGACATTATTCTCATTTAAATGTTCACAATGACCCCTTGAAGTAGAAACCATTGTTATCCTCATTTTACAAATGAGGAAACTGAATATTACATAGGCTAAATAACTTGACCAAGATCACACACCATTGTTTCTTTTTTAAAAAAAAATTTTTTTTTAAGATTTTATTTATTTATTCATAGAGTCAGAGAGAGAGAGAGAGGCAGAGACACAGGCAGAGGGAGAAGCAGGCATCATACAGAGAGCCTGATGTGGGACTCGATCTAGGGTCTCCAGGATCATGCCCTGTGCTGCAGGCGGCGCTAAACCGCTGCGCCACTGGGGCTGCCCTATAAAATTTTTTAAAAAGTAATTTCTACATCCATTCGAGTGGGGCTCAAACTCAAAGCCCCGAGGATCTAGTTGCATGCTCTACCAATTGAGCCAGCCAAGTACCCCAAGATCACACATCTTTGAAGCAAACCAGATTCAGAACCTATTCTTTCCGAAAAAATCCAAAAGCTTAACCACAGCAATACATACACCAGTAGGGTGTATTTTGCTGATGAGCTCTCGTGTAAATGACTTCACACATATAAAGCCTTGTCTGTGCATAGAACACACCTAGCTTTTTCAATAGTGTAAAACAGGTCTAATACTTTGAATGAAGGAAAACCTATTATTGGTATCTATAAAAATCTGCTTGCTTAGTATCTCTGGAATCTACACGCTTCCCTCATTCCCGTGCGATTACCATAGCTAAGGCTATCAACATTTCTCAATTTACTACCTGGTTTAGGCTGACCTTCTTACCTGTAACGCAGCTCCACTTCATTCAAATCTACATACCTAGGCAAATCTATTTTTCTAAAACACAGACCTGACCAGCAACTGCTAATTTTTGTCAGAAAATGTTCAAAATTCATAAAAGGCTAGAATCTTAGATGACCTGCCCCTGTCAACCCCTTCTGTATCTTTTTTTTTTTTTAACAACTTATGCTACTGCCAAAGTTAACAACTTACAGATCCCCCAGAGAAACCCAACTCCCCACCCTTTGCCTATAGGCCTGCCTTAATAAGGTTCTAACTTCAAGAAAACATTTCCACTTCTCCCTCCTTACCACCATGTTCCTTCTCCCTACTCATATTCTTACTTAGGATCACACCCCCTCCCTCCTCTGTGAATCCTTCCCTCACTTCTAAGGACTCCAAAATACTCCCATGGCTTTCTGGGGTTAGCCTGTATGCCATTGGATTATTAATGTCTGTTTGTTCTCCCAATAAACAGCAAGTTGCCTGAAGGCAGAAACTGGGTCTTTTTTCCACCTCTGGATCATTCCTCCACTAGTATAATGCCTAGCTTACAGGTGTTATCTCCACTCTAATATAAAACAAATATTTGTGCCCTCTTACTTGTACTTCCTAGCTTTCTTGCTTACTTGAACCTCTGCTAATTTTGGCGCTACAGAAATAATGCCAGGAGTTCAATGAACAATACTGGCATATTACTTTAGCTGATGCTAACTTATTCTATTTGAATGAAGTCAAAAGTAAAATCACAAAACAAAACAAAACAAAAAAAAACAACAATAAAAGTAAAATCACAATTCTCACAGAACTGGATTTGCTCAGTAAGTCAATCACAAAAGACGCTTAATGAGTGCATCATTCACACCAGTCTAAAATCAGATCCATTAAAATCAAGAGCCATTTAAATACACGGAGTTCATTTACTTACTCTATTAAGCGCTTTGGGGATGAGCCACTTTGGTGGAATTCATCAGCATCATAGAATTCATCTTCACTGCTAGAATAAGAGAACTCAGGGACAGTGTTTGGAGACAAGTTGACATGGCTTGGAGAAGTCAAACTGCTACTAGGTGGTGAGTGCCCACTGCCTAGGAAATGAAAATACCTTAAATTAAGAGACAATGTTGGTAATAAAGGGGAGAAAAATCATGGAGATGGGGTCAAAACAGACTTTTCTAAAATCAAGAAAAATTAAATTGGTAGAAGTCTTTACACCCTTTGTAAAGAAAATCAACATTTAAACTAGACAAAGAAAAAAGCAAATCATGTCATAGAATGGGACACAGACTTTTAAATGAAGAACTGCTATGTTCCCATTCTATAATGATCTATAATTAGAAAGGGAACTCTTTTGATTATAATCACAGTGTTTGAGTGCTGGGGTCAAAAGTCCCACAACAAATACAGTATCAGTGGAAAGCCGGGATTCCTATTTTATACCGTAGGATCCAGATATTTTAAAAATGCAGTAGCAACACAATGAGAATGCACAATGGAAAGAATATCAAAGACCACATGAATGTTAAAATATTGCCCAGGATCACACATTCATTCACATATCACATCACACATTCACATTAGTCATTATGTTTCAGCTGTCACATGAAAACACGAAAGCTCCACACATATGCCAAACTCCTTTTCTACCTAAATTAAAGTCAGGTGTCTGGGGCTCAGGAGCAGAGGAAAACAGAGGTCTACCACGGGAAGAATGTGGAAAAGGAAAGAAGCAGGAAGAACATGTTTCTGTACCTAAGTAGTCTAAGGAAACTGAAATGAACAGAGAGCCACAGAAAGAAGACTACTAGCTAATCTCTGTGATCATGATCCATGGTCTAGTAACAAAATAAAACAATAAAAGTATCAAACAATGGGACACCTGGGTGGCCCAGGGGTTGAGCGTCTGCTTTTGGCCCAGGGCTTGATCCCGGAATCCGGGATCTGGTCCCACATCAGACTCCCTACAGGGAGTCTGCTTCTCCCTCAGCCTATGTCTCTGCCTTTCTATCCAGCTGTGTCTCTCAAGAATTTAAAAAAAGAAAAGAACAAAGTATCAAACAATGGAAGACTACTGAGAGTAATTCAACAAGAATTTACAGAGCAACTACAACTCTTAAGCAATTTAAGCTGAACTCCTACAGATGCCTGGCAGAGGTCAGATTTAATTAGGTCAATGCTGGCAATCTAAAAGCCAAGGCCACAGTCCTAGAAGTTGAGAAACAGCAGCAATAAAAATGAATCCTAGAGGGGTGCCTGGGTGGCTCAGTTGGTTGAGCATCCACCTTGAGCTCAGGTCATGATCCTAGGACCTGGGATCGAGTCCCACATCAAGGCTGTCTGCTCAGCTGGCAGTCTGCTTCTCCTTCGGCCCTTCCTCCCCATTTGTGATTTCTCTCCCACATACATATATGCATGCATAAATAAAATCTTTAAAAGAAAAACAAAAACGAGGGACGTCTGGGTGGCTCAGTGGTTGAGCATCTGCCTTTGGCTCAGGTCGAGATCCCAGGGTCCTGGGATGGAGTCCTGCAACAGGCTCCTCACAGGGAGCCTGCTTCTGTCTGCCTATGTCTCTACCTCTCTCTCTCTCATGAATACATTTTTAAAAATAATTTTAAAAATTTGAAAAACAAATCCAGAGTCACCCATGGATTTTTAGCCCATTCTTGTGTCTATGGTTCAATAATTAGAGAAAAAGCACATCCACCTGCCACGTTTAGTTGCTTAGTTCACAAAGATATTTTAAAAATATAACAGAAAAAGTCTGCCACCGAAAAAGGTAATCTTACTGTGGAAATTCCAAAAACAGTTCATCTTAGCAAATGACTCTAAATTCCTCCCCCGCCCCTTGGCCCCCTGCAATAGTGGCAGTAAGATGGGAAAGAGACTTTCTCTTACTGAAACAGGTTTTTAAGAAAGCCTCCAAACCATCCAGGAATCAAAAATGAAAAGTAACATGCAAACACTCCAGATGATCACACAACTGAAAATCTGTCCAAAAAGAAAATGTGTTTGGGAATTGCAAACAAAAGAACTGAGTTATCCTTATAAGAACAAACAATATTATTTCTTTTCTCAGTTGTTACCTTATTTCTTTTTTATATTAGAAAGTTAAAAGTGAAGATGATGAAATTAGGTTGAAAAATTAAGACATAAATCATATGTTAATTTCATTTCTAAAACGTCTTTAAATTTACCTACTCAAAAATGCTGTATTTAAAAAATCTGAAATAATTTATATTCTAAATTACTTATTATAATTATCCTAAATGTACACAGAAAGAGGGCTCACTTTTTCAAAGTTTGTAACTAATTTTATGTATCTCCAAATAGACAATTTTGGCTGTGTTTCCAAACTGACATAATCCTTTTAGTAAAAAGTGAGAGATTTATACAGTCTGAAGAGAAACCAGAATATCCTTTTTTTCTTTGAGAGAGAGAGAGAAAGAGAGAAAGAAAGAGGGCGAGGGATAGGGAGAGAGATAATCTTAAGCAAGCTCCACAGCCACTACATGAGCTCCATCTCATAGACCCTGAGGATCAGACCCGAGCTGAAATCAAGAGTTGGACGCTTAACTGACTGAGCCTCCGAGGTGCCCATGGAGTATCCTTTCTTAAAAAACAAAACACAGGTACTGTTTTTAAAATGAACCAAAGGTGATACAAGTAATGATATACAGAAAAAAAAGTCAAAGATTTCAGCCTTATTATGCAAATTGCTTATCACCATGTTCCCAAGACCTTCAAATAAGAGCTATTTTTGCTTTCTTTCTTTCAAAATTCAGAAGCCCATGCTGTTTAATATTAAAGAACAAAGTAACAGCATCAGCATCTTTACTAACTCAAATTTCAAAATGGGCTAATGTCACAAGGTAATTTTTCATTATTACAGAGGGAAAGTCTTGTCCAAGAAGTAAATCTGAGGAGGAACAAACAGGGGCTAATCTCCTACTTCCCCAAGGTGTAATAGGGACAAAAGCACTAAATTCTCCTTTGAATTTGGTTCAACAGGTATCTCAATGAAAACTAATCAGTATCTAATACAAACACTGTTAGCATCCCTGTAAATTACAGAAAAAATAAAGATCATAAGTCTAAATAAACAGAATAAAATTAAGATGAAGTATTTCTTTTTGCTTATGACAAAAATATGAAAGAATGATAAATCTAACCTTAAAAAATATATATGTGCCAAAAGTGGCTGTACAAGGATATTCACTGAAGTACTGCTTGTAATAGGAAAATACAGGAAACAACCTAAATGTCTATAAGCAGAGAAACAGGTCATATGTGCACTGGCAGCCACAAAAAGAACACTGTAGACCTAATGGTATAAACACAGAAAGCAGTCTAAATGTTCTGTTAAATGCAAAAAGAAAGACATAGAAACACATGATGTCACTCAGGTTAAAACATTAAGAATACACAATATATTTTCACAAAACTGGAACAAATAATTCTAAAATTTGTAGAGATCCACAGAAAACCCCAAATAGCCAAAGCAGTCCTGGGAAAGAAGAATAAAGTGGAATACCTCCACTTACATTACAATATCAGATTTCAATATATACTACAAAGCTGTAGTAATCAAAACAGTATGGTACTGACACAAAAACAGACATACAGATCAGTGGAACAGAATAGAGATCCCCAAAATGTATTCATGATTATGGAGTCAATTATTCCATGACAAAAGAGGCAAGAACATACACAATGGGTAAAAGACAGTCTCTTCAATAAATGGTGCCTGGAAAACTCGACAGCTGCATGCAAAAAGAATAAAATCGGACCATTGGCTAATACTATACACAAAAATACACTCAAAAATGAATTGAAGATCTAAATGTGAGACTTTCAAGCATAAAAATCCTGGGAGAGAAAACAGGCAGAAATTTCTCTGACATCGGCTGTAGCACATTTTTTCTAGATAAGTCTCCTAAGGGAAGGCAAACAAAAGCAAAAATAAACTATTGGGACTACATAAAAAAAAAAAAAAAAAACCTCTTTTGCACAGTGAAGGAAACTATTGACAAAACAAAAAGACACTGTACTGACTAGGAGAAGATATTTGCAAATGACGTATCTAATAAGGGGTTAATATCCAAAATTATATAAAGAACTTACACAACTCAATATCAAAGGAACAAATAATCTGATTTAAAAAGGGGCAGAGGACTAACATTTTTCCAAAGAAGTCATACAGATGGTCAACAAACATCTCTCATGATTCAATGAAATGCAAATCAAAACCACGATGAGATTTCACCTTATACCAGACAGAATGGCAAGTAATAACAAGTCAAAATGACAAGTGATAACAAGTGCTGGAAACACTAATCCAAAAAGATATACACACCTCTATACGTACTGCGGCATTATGTACAATAGCCAAGATATGGAAGCAACCTAAGGGTCCATCAACAGGTGAAAAAAGAAAGATGTGGTGTGTATACACACAGAGAGAATATTACAGAGTTATAAAAAAGGATGAGATTGTGCCATTTGAGACAACATGGATGAACCTAGAGGGTTATTATGCTAAATGAAATAAGTCTAACTGAGAAAGATAAATACCACATGATTCCACTCATAAGTGGGGAAAAAAAAAAAACCAAAACACCCCACAAATAAACAAACAAAAGGCAGAATCAGACATATAATACAGACAACAAAATGATGGTTGCCAGACAGGAGACAGGTGGAGGGTTGAGCAAAACGGATGAAAGGGAGAGGGAAATACAGAATTCCAGTTATGGATTGAATAAGTCACAGGAATAAAAGGCATAGCATAGGGAATACAGTCAGTAATACTGTAACAGAGACGTAACAGGACAGATGGTAGCAACACACTTGGGAGAACATAGCATAATATATAAACTTGTCAAATCACTAAGTTGTCACCTGAAACTAATGTAACATTGTTAACTATACTCAAGAAAAGACTTGGGGGGCACCTGGGTGGCTCAGTTGGGTTAAGCAGCTGCTTTCAGCTCAGGTCCTGAGACTGAGCCTCACTGTGGGCTCCCTGCTCATCAGGGAGTCTGCTTCTCTTTCTGCCCCTCCTCCTGCTCGTGCTCTCTTTCTCAACTAAATAAATAAATAAAATCTTTAAAATAAGTGAAGTTTTTAAGTAAAAAAACAACAACAACAACAATATAGGTATACACGTACATATGTACATGCAAATACATGTAAACACATGCAAATGAGAGGGAAAAATAAAGGAGACTTTCAGCTTTGTTCTCTATACTTTTGTACTGATTTCTTTACAATAATAAAGTATACAGGTCTGACTCAAGCAAAATTCTTTAAAAAGCCAATAAGATCTTAAAATAAATCTTTTCCTAAGGTAAACAATATCCTGCAATATTTTATTTAAAATGTAATTATTACTAGAGCTTCTGGCTCTATCCACAAAGTATAGAACTGTAATGGTAAAATTATGGTATCTCCATCACAAATATACAACACATTTCACCCTTTTTTCCATCAGTCATCACACACAAATCTTAAATGTTAATGAGTTATGAGAATTAAAGAAATTACACAAATATGTACCTGTACTATTGGGTGTTGGAGTCTGATGATGTCCCAAGGTAGCTAAGACAGGTCCAACTGGTAGGGAGGATGGGCGTTGCTCTGACTTACACAACTGAGCAGGTTCTAGAAGATTTGAACATACAAAAGAAGTTAAGAGAAAAAGCCAAATACATGCGTGTTAACTGCAATTGTATGGAATTCAAAATTCTAAAGATCAGTAATTTTTGAAACTGTCTTCCATTAAGTCAGTCAAGTTCCATGCTACTCCTTCCTGACCTTCCATCCCCTTTAAACTCAATGGTGATATGCTACCAGGTAGTAAGACATTAGGCAGGATATCAAGAGACTGGTCACAGCAGCCAAAATCTCAATAAAAATATTCTATAAAATCAGTAAACACAGGCAGCCCCGGGGGGGGGGGGGGGGCTCAGATATTTAGTGCCACCTTCAGCCCAGGGCACAATCATGGAGACCCAGGATCGAGTACCACGTAGGGCTCCCTGCATGTAGCCTGATTCTCCCTCTGCCTGTGTCTCTGCCTCTCTCTCTTTCTCTGTCTCTCATGAATAAAATCTTTGAAAAAAAATTCAGCAAACACTTCTGATGATAAAGTCTTTCTAAGCATCAAACCACATAAAATCATTTTAAAATAGGGTACATGGGGCACTGGGGTGGCTTAGGCAGTTGAGTGGCTGACTCAATTTCAGCTCAGGGTCATGGGATTGAGCCCTGCATAAGGCTTTGCACTCAGCAGGGAGTCTGCCTGAGATTCTTCCCCTCTCCCGCTTGTACACACATGCGCATGTGCACGCTCTCTCTAAATAAATAAATCTAAAGAAATAAAATAAAATAGGGCAGTAGTACTTCTTTAGCCCCACAAAACATTAAGCTCATTTTCTTAATGAATCCAAATTCACAAAAGGATTTCATGTACTTCTACATATTTTTAAAGGCATTTTTTCATTACAATTTCTGACTTAACTACATCATTGAAAAAACAGAGATGTTGGATGCAACAAAAGGTAAGAAGAACTGGTTACATAGGTATTGTCCCTAAGCCTTCATTTGCTAGTTAAAATACTATTGATCACTCTATACTTAAAAATACACGTCTATCTAATAGGCAGGCATCACAAATGTCATCCTGCCCTTCTATTACCTTAGAGTCCACCATGAAGAAACCATTTGTATTCTTCATAGTTATAAAAAATACCCTAAAATATAAAGTTCCCGGATCACCTTCAAGTAGACCAAGGTAGATTAAGCTTTCCTTGGTAGCACAAATGCTGGGTCATACGATTGTGTCCCACCAGCTAATTCAAGTATTAGTTTTCCTTCCATATCACTTTGAAAATCAAAAGTTATTTCACTGCATTTAAAAAAACCCCAATACCAAAAATATTATCACCTTTCCCAATTCATTTTCTGCTGTACCACTTTGTGACTTCTTTTACTTATTAAAAAACAAAAACAAGCCCTTCAAGATTACTATGACAGCTGTACAAATTAAGCTTTTTCTAATCAATTAATCTGAAATAACTTTGCAAATACCATACCTGGAGGTAAGACAGTCTGGGTGGGCATTGTGTTTATCACAGGTTCCAAGGGACTAGGTTGATATATAGCATCTACAGGATTAATAGTACTCTGAGATAAAGAAACACAGTACAGTTATTTTTAATTAAATGCCCTTTCAGTGCTGACCCTCCCAAATATATGAAATGCCCACACATCTGATAGCAAAGTCCTTAGGGTAGCTATATAGATAAGCGGATCAAAATGGAAAGAGGAAATAAAACACCTCTATGATACAGAAGTCTAAGAGTTTCTATAAAAAAAAAAAAAAGAAAAGAAAAGAAAACCTCAGTAAGGAGGGATAGTGAAAGAATCTCTGTCATATAGGAAGGTAAAGCTAAATGGAAAAACTTGCCAAGAGTTGTAAAACGGTGTGGGAAAATTTTAGGAAGCCAAAACAGTAACTTCTAGATTCAGTTTGGTGCTTGTCACTTAATTCTCAATTCACCACAAATACTGTTTCTCTATCAAAGACAGAGAGAAATGTTCTCTCTTGCTTTGCTATCTTTAAACATTACAACTCTACCTGATGAATGTACTTGCACCACTAGGACTTTATTTATCTTTCCACCTCATACCACTACCACCTTCTATTGTGTCACTGCACACACTGCATAGGCATCTAGTTTTATAGTCACTAAAGGCAAAGAGATACATCTTCTAATTAGGGGGTGCAGAGAAGATGGCTTTCTTTTGGAGGATTAAGAAGAAAAAAAATAAACATGTAGTTGCAATTTTAGAGGAAAAAAAAAGTCTAAATTTTTCTGATTTCAAGCCAAGAACTTATTCTGCCAGCATGATGACATTTTAAAAACAAGACTCCACAGTTTATTGATGTTTTTTTTTACTCGGAGGAGGTGGGTATGTTTAAACTGAGGTCTCTGCCAGAGTAAAGTTTACATCTATCATTTAAAAGACTACACCAGATGAAAACCAAAAAATGAAATAGTCCTTTTCCATGCGGCTGACAGTCTTAACTGATAGCTCAGGAAGAGAGAGAACATTGCAGGAGATTGTATTCATATCTTATAATCGTATTATAACACCATGACTCAAACTCTAAATTCACACTGTGAAAAAAAGATAAAAAATTCCAATGTCTCTAATTCAAATTTTAAAAATACTTATCTCTGGCTTCTTAAGAAATACGCAAACAACATATTTAACTTTTTTACATTTTAAACCAAATATAAAGATAACATGCTTATCCTTTCAAGTATAACCATGAGATGGTTTTGAAGATTTTGAAGAATTTCCAGATCTAGACAAGCTGGCATCTGTAAAGTCTTGGGACAAAAAAGGGAGGGCTGCCTCCTGCTTTAGAAATACAGTCTAAACAGAAGTCATTCAGTTATCATAAACATAGGGTCACTCCAACTACAAATCTTCAAACTCTATTTTCAGATGGGAAATACCAATAATAAAATTTTCTTTTCTTTTTAAAGAAGTTGAATCTAAGGGAAAAGTAAAAAGCTGAGGAGGAGGAAAGAATAAGAAAATGGCTGTGAGAGAAGTCATATTGCAATTTGTTCTAATAAAAACACAAGGTATACCACAATAGCAATGACAGTTAACACAACACGTAAAATCTAAAAGTAAAATAGAAACTGATAAACAATATTAAATAGATTAAGATATGTTTCAATACTGAATCCCTCCCCTTCTGCTTTCATCTGGGAAAAAAAGAAGTTTGACAAGAAATGTAGCATTGTGAGTTATGCCTTAGTCATAAAAGCTGTATTTTCACACCATGATTAACCCTTCATGTTAACACATGCAAAGTGATTCAATCTGAACCAACACTTAGAAAAATTTTAACATTTTCCCTGCAAATGATTGCTGAAAGATGGCCAACTTTAGGAGCTTAAGGAAAATTGCAAGAGTCAACAACAAAAAGCAGTGAGTAGGTGAAGAGAGGAATTTGTGTTGAAAAATGAGTAGAAGTTCAGGTTTCTCCTGACATGACTGGTTATAATGCTCTGCAGAAGTAAAGGGAAACAAAAAGATTAGATTAAACTTACTATAATTCCATCTGCGTGCTTCTCCGCATTACACTGGTCCTTAAGGAAAAATGTTAAAAATATTAACTTCATTCTTTTATTTAAGTCAGTCCTTGTGTACTTTCTTCCCTATTAAGAAACCTTACTTTACTAGTCAGTAACAGTGTTAGAAAACCATTTCTCTGCTTCTACTGAGATTATAATTCCATTTGTACATTGCTAGCCAAACATAATTCTATCATTGGCTACACAACCACCACCAATAGCATGGCAATTATTTTTCTAAACAGATCCTTAATTAAGTTCATTATAGAAATATCCGATGAAGACTGTGTAGTCATATCAGTACCAACTATTAAAAGCAGATATACTAATTTAGGATTGAAGATAATTTTATAGTAAATTTTACCAACTACCCACAACCCTAACACTCTTACTGCACTTTAAAGGTTTAAGAATCAGGGCAGCCCCGGTGGCGCAGCGATTTAGCGCTGCCTGCAGCCCGGGGCAAGATCCTGGGGACCCGGGATGGAGTCCCACATCGGGCTCCCTGCGTGGTGCCTGCTTCTCCTTCTGCCTGTGTCTCTGCCTCTCCCTCTCTGTGTCTCTATGAATAAATAAATAAAATCTTAAAAAAAAAAAAAGTTTAAAGGTATAAGAATCAGGGCAGCCTGGATGGCTCAGCAGTTTAGCACTGCCTTCATCCCAGGGCATGATCCTGGAGACCCGGGATCAAGTCCCACATCAGGCTCCCTGCATGGAGCCTGCTTCTCCCTCTGCCTGTGTCTCTGCCTCTCTCTCTCTCTCTCTCTCTCTCTCTCTCTCTCTGTTTCTCTCATGAATAAATAAACAAAATCTTTAAAAAAATAAATAAAGGTATAAGAATCATATACCCATGGTATCCATGGAATGACCTAGAAGTTAACACTAACAAATATTTTGCATTTATTATTCCAAGTGGAATAATATATTCTACCGATTCTATAACGTAGGTACTACTAATATTGGGCATATGAGAAAAATGAGACAGAGGGTGGAGAGCCAGGATTCCAAGAGTCTGATTTCAGAATTCATGTTCTTAATATGCTATTTTGCCTTGCTTCTCCAAGGATGTACTTCAGGAAGAAGGTGGTGGAAAGTTACCAACACATATTAGGTTCTGTAATTATAATCCATCTATTTGTATTATGTAGATAACATGTTCAATTTTAAATAAAACTGTTTTAAGTTTTAGCTCCTATCAGGAAATTTTAAAGTCTTAAGAGAAATCATTATTTGGTCTTGGCTTTAAACATAATGGCCAAGTTTTATCTCATTTATCTGTAACCTTTTCTTTAACTACTTAGTTTGCTCAGAAATCAATATATTGAAGGGTCAACCATGAGCAATGTGAAGGTTTGGGATTTTTTTTTTTTTTTTTTTAAGTGCAGGTACAAAAAAGCATTGACATAGCAGGCCTGCCTGCTGCTGGCAAGTTAGCCTTTGGCTAATGACTAGGAACTTGGATTTCAGGAGGGTTCCCACCACTGTCTGGTAGAAGAGTGGCTCACTGTGCCTAAACTGTTGGCAAAGAACATGGTTTATGCTGACAACCTGATTTCCTTCTGAAGTCTGGAATCTTGATAAGTGCTAGGAAGAGAGAGCTTACATGACAAGGTCCCAACAAAAACCATGTTGAGGCTTTAATGAGCTTCCCTGGTAGACAACATTTTACATATGTTGTCACAATTTGTTACTGGAAGAACTAAGCACATTCTGTGAGTCTACTGGGAGAAGACATTTGGAAGCTTGTGCATTGGTTTCCTCTGAATTTTGCCTTATGTGCCTTTCCCCTTTGCTGATAATGCTTTGGGTCCCTTGCTCTAATAAAGGATAGCTATGAATATGACTATACACTGTGTCCTGTGAGTCCTACAAGCAAATCATCAAGATCATCAAACCTAAAGGTGGTCTTTGGGAACTTCCAGCACAGTCGGTATCTTTTACATATCCTTGAGAATAACTGCACTTTGTTAACTGTGTAATTCATGCTGAGGTTTTCCCCTATTTGCAAAATTAACTATATATTTAGAATATATATTGAATATATATATACTATATGTTCAAAGTTTCAGTTAATTCTTAATAGACACAGTTGAAAATAAATTATTAAGAAGAAAGAAATTTAAAGTTTCTTGCTCAGACGGCATTTTAATTCTGGCTTTTCCTTATTAATTTCTATATATTAAATTGATTTTTCCAAAGGGTTTCTTGGAAAGAAATATTACATACATGTGATAGATTAAAATTTCCAGAAATGGCCCCAACAAGAGAGACTGTTCATGTCCCTTACCCTAGAACCTTAGGTGGGCCTTTGTGATGGTCTCTACCAGTAAGTACCACAGAAAGTGACTATATGTGATTTCTAAGACAAGGTCATGAAAATGTTACAAACTTTCACCAAGTTTTCTAGGAAACCAACCACCATACTGTGAAAAAACCCAAGCAGCTACATGGAGAAGAATCTAGGCTCCCAACTGAACTTTCCAGGCATATGAGTGAACCACCTTGAAAGTAAATAAATCCTCTAGCCCCACATCAAGTCATTACAGATGACATTGCATGAAACAGAAACAAGTCATGAAGTCTACCCAAATTGCATATTTGAAAGCAAAATTTAAATTACTGTTGCTATTTTAAGAAACTCAGCTTAGACTAGTTTGTTATGCAGTGATTGATTACTGATATATTACAATAGATATATGTATATTATCTAAGAAAACCACGACTTTTAATTGTGGTATAATTTAAAATAAACTTCAGTATCTGACAAACTTTTTCCCCAAATGTTCTCAATTAATAATGTATGCTACCTACAGCATATTTTAAACTAGGGTTCATTATTTTTGCTACTGTTGTGGTTTGTCTTTTAAGGCATAGTCAAATCATAGACTATTAAATGCCTTATCATTCTCATCATGTACTTTAGGGATTTTGTTCTATTACCTAAAAAGGCTATATTCATCCCCGCCTTACCCCCACTTCCATCCTTCTTTTTAAAAAATTGTTTTGTTTTTGTTTCGTAACCTTTAATCAGGTTCTGTTAAAGCTAAATCTCAAGAATTACTGAACTCAAGATTTGACTGCATTCAATATGAATTATGTTAAAGAAACAAAGGTTCTTTTTTTTTTCAAAGCAAAGGTTCTAATGCTACTTCCCACTTAACCTATCTGTATGTTTATCTGGTTATAAATCCCTCAATCCTTAATACAAAAGCTATTCTCCAAATATACCAGCATGACTGAGATCTGGAAATGTGATAATGAACAAAAACATCAGCACAACATAATTTGATAAGACTTCTGACCAAAATTATAGACTTCAGTTTTTTAAAACCATGTCTACCAACAAAATATATGAAATATACCCTCATCTCTGTAATAAGGCAATGTAGTCTAGTTAAAAACTCCCTTAATTATGGACCAACTAACACACTTACCAATTATATGAAACAAAACAAAACAAAACAAAACACACAAATTCAAGTTTGATTAGATTCAACAAATGAGGCTAGGACAACTGGATATCCACAGGCAGAAAAATACATTATCATTTTTTTTTAGGTTTTATTTATTCATGAGAGACATAGAAAGAGAGCCAGAAACACAGGCAGAGGGAGGAGAAGCAGGCTCCATGCAGGTAGCCAGATGTGGGACTCAATCCCGGGAACCCGGGATCCAGGCCCTGAGCCGAAGGCAGACATTCAACCGCTGAGCCACCCAGGCATTCCCAGAAAAAGACATTTAGACCCCTACCTCACATTACAAAGATGAACTCAAAGTGGATGACATACAAATATAGCTAAAACTATAAAACTCTTCGAAGAAAAAGGAATAAATCTTTGTGATCTAGGATTAGGCAACAACAGATAAGCCACCAAAGGCACAAACAATAGAAGATTGATAAACTAGACTTCATAAAAAATAAAAATACGCATGCTACTCAGGACAATATCAAGAAAGTGAAAAGGTCAACCCACAAACCTGGAGAAAAGTATGCAAATCATGTCTGATAAAGATTTGTATTTAGAACATATAAAATCACTCCTACAACTCAATGAGATTGAAAAGAACCCAACTAAAACATCAGCAAAGAATTTTAATAGACATTTCTCCAAGGATAAATAAATGGCTAAAAAGCACATGAAAAGATGTTCAACATCACTATTCCTTAGGAAAATGCAAATGAAAACCACAAGATACCACACCACTAGAATGGCTACAACAACAACAACAAAAAAAAACAATGACAGGAGTGATATATATAGGTTCCATGGATCTATTATTCATTAATTAAAGTATAGCTGACAATGTTATATTAGTTTCAGATGTACAACACAATAATTCGACAAGTCTATACATTATGCTATGCTTACCGCAAGTGCAAATACCATTTGTCACCATGGTATTATAATACCATTGAGTATATTCCCTATACTGTACCTTTCATCCCCATGACTTACTCAATTCCATGACTGAAAGCTGGTACCTCGCACTCCCCTTCACTCATTTTTCCCACTCCCCTAATTTCCCCTCCTCTCTGGCAACCACCAACTGTTCTCTGCATTTATGGGTTTGTTTCTGCTTTTGTTTGTTCATTTGTTTTGTTTTTCAGATTCCAAAAAGTAAAATCATGTGGTATTTACAGTTGACCATAAGATACAAGCATTATCCAGGTAGACTGATCCAATTTCATGAGCTATTAATATTAAAAGCAAAACTTTCCCTGGCTAGTGCCAGAAGAAAAGGTCAAAAATGTAAACGATGAGAAGGATAGGCTAGGCTAGGTCACCCACTGGCTGTGAAAATGGGGAGAGTCTGTGCAAGGGCCAGAGAGAGGTCTTTAGTTGCTGGCAGTGAATTATAGCTAACAACTATCAAGGATATGGGGACTTCAGTCCTACAACAAAGACCTGAATAAGCCTGGAAGTGGATTCTTTCCCAGAGCCTCCAGATCTAGAACCTTGATTTGGGCCTTGTGATATCCTTAAGCATAGAATCCAGCCCAGTCACTTTAGAGTCTGATCTACAGAACTGTGAGCTAATAAATGAGTGCTGTTTTAAGTCACCAAAAAAAAAAAAAAAAAAAAAAAAGAAGAAGAAGAAGAAAATCACAAACATTGGTGAGTATGTTAAGAAAATGGAATTGTAACAACACACTGTGAGAATGTAAAATGGTGTGGCTGCTTTGAAAAGTAGCTTAGCAGTTTCTAAAAAAGCTAGACACAAGAGTTACCATATGACCCTATTAATGCCAATTCCAGGTATAAAGTTAAAAGAAACGGAAATACACCTCCACACAAAGCCATTATAATGACATTCATTGCAGTATTATTTATAATGGCCAAAAAAAATTGGAAAGAACCCAAAAGTCTATCAACTGATGAATAAACAAAATGTGTTATATCCTTTCAATAGAATATTATTCAGAAATGAAAAGGAATTAAGTTCTGACGCATGCTACATGAGTGACTTTATAGTATGTAAATATCAATAAATCTTTTTAAAAAGTCTAATGAGATATTTATAAACACTTATGGAAAAAAATTCTACAAAAGAAAAATGTCCTGGAGAGAGAACCTGAGATCCAGACAACTTAAATATACAACCTACTTTGAAAGGATAATCTAGACCTGTACATACTGTCCAGTGTGGGAACTACTAGTCACACATGGCTATTGAGCACTTGAAATGGAGCTAGTTCAGATTGTAAAATACAACCAAGATACTGAAAACTCAGTACAAGAAAAAAAGATAGAATATGAAGTTTCTCACTAATGAATTTTTATATTGCTTATGTTGAAATGATTTTGGATATATTGGGTTAAATAAAATGCAGTGTTAAAATTAATTTCACTTGCTTATATGAGTTGTGGCATATGGTCTTATCACCTAATCTCTGGTCAAGTCCTCAGATGCAGGGCCTCCCAGATTATTTCCACTCTATTCTACCTCCCTCACCTTCTTCCACAGTTTCCCATGAAACACCAGCTGTCTCCATCTATGGTACAAAGAACAAATTCTGAACTAACAGAGCCCACCTGAAAATCTCACTAACCAAGTAATGCCCAAATTTTGCTGCATATTACAACCACCTGGGAGTTTAAAATCCCAAAGCGCAGGTGATACCCCATAGCAATTACCACACAATGTCTGGGAGTGGGAGCCAGGCATGAGACTTGTTAAAGATCTCCAGATGATTCTAATGGATAGCAAAATTCAGGAACCAATGCATTATTAATCATTGAGGCAGGAGGGAAACTTCTGGTAGTGAGAATTAAAGAATCAAAACTGGAAGGAGTTTAAAAATCCTACCTATATAGCATGCTGCTTCTGACAAGCTAATACTGGGGTCCCTGGGTGGATCAGTTGGTTAGGCATCTGCCTTAGGCTCAGGCCATGTTCCCAGGGTCCTGGGATCGAGTCCTACAGCAGGCTCCCTGTGAGAAGCCTGCTTCTCCCTCTCCCTCTGCCTGCTGTTCCCCTACTTGTGCTCTGTCAAATAAATAAATAAAGCCCTTTAAAAAATAAATTTAAAAAGCTAATACTAAATAAATTCCAAATAATAGAGGTATCAAATTGACTATCTTCTTATATTCCTATATTCCTTTGGGGTCTCAGGTGGCAATCTCTCTCTCAAAGTAGCTGATTTCAATATTTTATTAACCTATCAATGAAGAATAGTCCTCCAAAATGACTGTAACAACTTATATTCCCATCAGTATTAGAAGTTCTGCAATGTTTACCAACAGCACAACAGAGAAGTGGCTAAATAAAAAAAATCATAAAGTGGAAACTGTGCAGCCATTAAAAATTATGTATTAGAAACATCCACTCAAAATTCACAATTATCAGGTCCCTACTATGTGGCAGGCAACTGTTCTAAGCACTGAGGATAAGTGGTGTAATGGAGTGAATATTTGTGTGTCCCTACCTCTCACCACCAAATTCAGAAGCCCTACCCTCAGTATGGCTATATTTGGAGATGGGGCCTCTAATGAAGTAAATTATGGTTAAATAAGGTCCTAAAGATGGGGCCCTGACCCAGTAAGTGTCCTTATAAGATACCAGAGAAGTCTCCTCATCCTCTCTCTCCCTACTCTCCCTCTTTCCCCTTCTATTCCTCCCCACTCTCTCTCTCTCCTCTCTCTCTGTTCTTTGTGCATGTACCAAGCAAAGGCCGTGTGAGGACATACTGAGATGGTGGCTATCTACAAGTTTGATTCCCCTCACAGGGAATCAAATTGGCAGGAACCTTGATCTTCAACTTCTAGCCTCTAAAGCTGTGAGAAAATAAATTTCTGTTCTTTAAGCCACCCAGTCTGTGGAGGTTTGTTATGGCAGCCCAAGCAGACTAATACAATGGTAAACAAAGTCCTTAAGGAGATTATAAATCAGGTTGCAGAGAGACAATAAACAAGATATCATATAATTTGGGCCAGTAATGCAAGACCTCTCATCACAAATGAGAGGTTAGAGATTATTTTAGAGTGGTCAGGAAGATCTCTTCAAAGAGATTTCATGTGGGTGGAAATCTGAATAAAGTGAGGGAGTGAGTCTTGGAAATCTGGGGTAAGTTCTTTCCAGGTAGTGTGGAAAGCAAATACAAATCCATGAAGCAGAAAAAGTCTGGCCTGTGAAAAGGAAAACAAGCCAGTGTTGTTGGAATAGTGTAATCAAGTGAGGGTAGATGAGATGTGAGAGAGTAACGATGGTTCAAATGATTTAAGTTACTGTAAGTAGTTTAGATTCCATTCCAAGGGAGATGGGAAACCATTTAGGAGGATTTGAGCAGGTAAGTGAAATGGTCTGATTTACATTTAGAGATACACAGAGTTTTTTTTTTTTTTAATTTTTATTTATTTATTTATGATAGTCACACAGAGAGAGAGAGAGGAGCAGAGACATAGGCAGAGGGAGAAGCAGGCTCCATGCACCGGGAGCCCGACGTGGGATTCGATCCCGGGTCTCCAGGATCGTGCCCTGGGCCCAAGGCAGGCGCTAAACCGCTGTGCCACCCAGGGATCCCACACAGAGTTTATATAGAGTACATGTATAACTTAAGGGATGTGTTTGTACATTAAAAGCCATGAAAAGGGATCCCTGGGTGGCTTGGCGGTTTAGCGCCTGCCTTTGGCCCAGGGCATGATCCTGGAGACCTGGGATCGAGTCCCACATCAGGCTCCCTGCATGGAGCCTGCTTCTCCCTCTGCCTGTGTCTCTGCCTCTCGCCCTCTCACTGTGTCTCTCATGAATAAATAAAATCTTTATTAAAAAAAAAAAAAAAAAGAAAAAAAATCCATGAAAAACTTCCTTCTAAAAAGAGTTAAAAACCCAAATTCCATTTACTTAATCTATGTTACCCATTCTGAAGGACCTTGAAATGTAACTATCAAGCTGGGCTAAAGAAAACAGAGTAGGAGGTATAGACTAAATAGTAGAAACTACTAGGGGCAGTTCACTGGCTTGGTCAGTGAAGCGTGCAGCTCTTGATCTCAGGGTTGTGAGTTTGAGCCCCCATGTTGGATGTAGAGATTACTTAAAAAATATATTCTGATCCACATAAGTAGATGAAAAATTTAGACACATACACAGGAATCAGACAAGAGTTGTCACAAAAAAACCCCAAAAAACCCTAGAAAGTGAACACAAGCCCTTATGTTGTGACACTTTAATACTGAATCAGCCTCAAAAGAAAATGACACTGCCCCCTTTATTTATATGATATCCTTACTATCTAAGTACAAATGGACTGTCCTATAAGATTATATCATTATTAACAATGCTAGGTAAAAAGTGACCATTATTGGGCAAACAAATACAACTGAGTAGGTAAAATAGGCCAGTAATTAAAAACTCATGCAAACATCCCAATAGTAGCCTCTTATTGGCAGATGAACTGCCTGCCCACCCTCTTCAAGCCACTAGCTGGAAATATAGAGGTACAGTCAGGTAGAAATAACGGGAGCGGAATTTCCTTTTTAATTCTTATTTTCAAACACTAAAATGCTTATTTTGCAAAATACAAAGCAATCAAATCTATATTTAAGTTGAATACACCAACATTTTTCAGAAAAGCAGGCACAATAGCCATGAAATTTTTACTGAACCACAACAATTCAAAATACATTTTGTGGTATGAATAAAGAACAGCAATTTAAAGTAGTGGTTCACTAATGTAGTTTAGTACCAGAAAAAAAATCTACAACACAATTAATAAATATGTATCTTTATTAATACTCCTTATTATGGATGAGAAAAAGAACTCTTGCTAAAATTTAATTTCTTTTCTAAGAAAAACTTTTCAGTGAAAGGTTTTACAAAATAGATCCTTGCTCCAAGTAGTGATAATGTATAAAATGAACAAAGGGATAAGTAATTCAAATGTGCTCCCCTCCTTCCCAGTCATTGGGTCAGAAATTACCATGTCAAAAACAGGAACATGCTACCAAGGTAATATCCCAGTACAACAGTTGTTCAATAGTACCAGGAACCTCACAATACAATTTACCGTAGAAAAGTATATATTTCAGAAACAAGTCGTCTTCTATTAAAGAAAAACACCATTATAATTTTTAAATCTCATTAAATGCAAGTAATAAAAAGTAAAATTTACTTACTTTAGCAATCTGCAGCAACACGATGCAGTGTTTAATTGATTCTACCATGCTCTGTAAAAACAGAACACTGATTTTAGGATCTTGCATCAAATAAAACAGTCATATGACATTAAAGCTTATAATAAAAAAAAAATCAGTTCAGATGTACAGGATTTAATTCCATAATACACAAGAAATACCCTCTCTGAATATTCAGTGGGTTCTAATATACTGATAGTGTCAGATGAAGTTATCATTAGCAATTCTATAAAGAATGCAAAAAAATTGCTCATTTATACTAAATAACATTCTAACTGGTTTTTCAATACTTCAAAAAGAAAAAGATGTGAGTCTGATTAACTTCCAAATTCTTAGATCAATAGCAAGCAATCCCAGTGTAAATTTCTAAAACATCTATTCAAGACTTTTATGGAATTATGAAGGTTAAAGGATCTATCACAATATAGGTGAACCTAGAATACTACTACTTTGCCTGTTATTAAAAGTGCTTTTGTCAAACTACAAATCTTATTAGTAGCCTATTATATAATGTCAGAAGACCAGTACATCAGAAAACTTGAATCACAATATGTTTTAATTATAGAAAAGAGAATATATGTTGTGCACGGATGACACCTTTTATCCAAGGATCTTAGACAAGACCAGAAACAGATAAAATGGTATATAAAATGAATTTTAGTTAGATTATTCAAGTCCTTTTAATTCCTTTATAAAATTATAAAATTATAAACACCCTTGCAAAAATTTATAAAAATTAAAATCTCAATTGCTCCTATTAACAGAGCAATTTATTAATTTAAGCAGCAGTTTAAAATAGAAATAACACCTTAAAGCACTTTCTAATGCAAAGAGTTTTAGAGTTTACTAAACACATAACTTACATTTGTTGTTTCTTTGAGAGTTTCAATTTTCTGTGAAAAATGAGAAGTTTAAATGAAAATAATCAAAAGCCCAAAGAAGTACCATCACTGTTTTTTAGTGGTCATTTAAAGAATTTTACCAAAATGTACCCATTACTCCAAGCAAGTGGAGGCAAGTTGGGATGGGAGTACCTTCTGTTATACTTTTAAAAACTTAAACATTTAAACAAAAATTCAAACATTTATGGATTAAATCCTCAAATAAGATTCGTGTGATTCAAGATTTGTAATAATAACACAAAACATTAAATAATAACACAAAACATTATTATTCCTTATATGGAAAAAAGCTGTCTTTTTTATAGACTCACTATGTGCTTTAAAAATATTTGTTCTACATAGTAATTTGAAGGGGCACATGCACCCCAATGTTTATAACATCAATCTCCACAATAGCCAAAACATGAAAAGAACCCAGAAGTCCATCAACAGATGAATGGATAAAGCAGTGGTGTGTGTATACACACACACACACACACACACACACACACACACACACACAGAGGAATATCACTCAGCCATCAAAAAGAACAAAATCTTGCCATGTGCAATGACGTGGATAGAGCTAGAGTGTATTATGCTAAGCAAAATAAGAAAGTCAGAGAAAGACAAACATATGATTTCACTCATATGTGAAATTTAAGAAACAAAACTGATGAACATAGGGAGGGAAGGAAAAATAACATAAGATGGAAACAGAATGGGAGATAAACCATTTGAGACTCTTTACTATAGTTTGCTGGAGGGAATATGGGTGAGGGATGAGATAAGTGGATGATGGGCATTAAGGAGGCATTTGATGTAATGACCACTGGGTGTTATATGCAACTGATGAATCTCTAAACTCTACCTCAGAAACTAATAATACACTATATGTTAATTAAATTCAATTTAAGTAAAAAATTTCAAAAAAACACTTCTTTTAGAATCACCTTAAACTTTGACTAGTTGCTTAAAAATGAAATGGAGCTAAATTCCAAACCTTAGAATGGAAGGGGAGCTAAACATGAGTTACTACAAGTACTATTACCAAAGTATAAAAGAGCCAGACACAAAGCTATGGTCAAAAGAAACACAAAAATATAAATGATACTGCATTAGGAAACCTAGTCAAGGAGGAAATACATTAATTGGAAAAAAGAAAACAATATTCAAACTACAAAGTAATTCTCAGAAATTCAAGGGTGGGGGGGCAGTAGTGGAACCACTATTAAAGCAACACTCAGGGGGCACCTGGCTGGCTCAGTAGATAGAGCATGCAACTTTTATATCCAAGTTGGGTATAGTGAAGTGGCTTAAAAATAAAATCTTAAAAAAATAATAACAAAGCAATCCTCGTTTTGTCTCCTCATCTGTGGCTTCCAGCTTATTCTGTAAATTCTTACCAGCTGATTTACTAATATCTAAAGTGACCACATATCAATTTAATAAAATAACTGTCTTCAACATTTAAAACCTCAAAAGGAAAGAACTTAATCCTAGGAAGGTGGTACTCACAAAAAGGGCATCACATTAAAATTTTTGTTTAATTGTGAAATCAACATAGAAAATCACCAGAAAACTCCCCCATGAATTCTATATGGTAGTACCATCATAAATAGTCAGTAGTACTATCATAGTAGCCAAAAACCCCTGAGGTCCTTCTGTTCTCTAAAAGGCTCTTGGTTTTAAAATAGTTAAGGCAAAATAATGACTATAGAACTTACCTTTCTCTGTTCATCATCTTTGCAGTTTTGAAGTTTGTCATCAAAAAGCTACAGGATTAAAAAGAAAATGATTATAGTATCAAGCCATTTTACTATACTGTATATATTTACTAAACATAGAAAAAAGCATACATCCAAGTTTATCAACAAGCCATTTGCTTCCCAGGACTTTTGCTTGTAATTAATTTTAAAGTAGGAACTGAAGGAGACAATTTCATTAATGATAAATGAAGTTAGAGAAATCACCTCCCCCAACCCTCCTCCTCAAAATGGAAAAACCAAGGTCTCAGAAATTGAGCTACTTTAAAATTTACCAGTTTCACAGAATTTTAAAACAGAACATGCTAATGTTCTAATTATGTCTACGTATTTACTTTTTTAATGACAAAAAAGTACATTATACACACACACTACTTATCAATATACTCAAAGGCAAAGATCTTTGAATAAATCACCCAGATCTTTTAGTATGTCAGCTTTAAATCAGATAATTTTTTACACTCAAAATCAGGCTTGTTAATAACATTTACTACTTTATACCAATTCAGTATATAAACTAATACCATACCTTTAATTGGTCTATCAAGATTTGTAGGTAAGCATCAGCCTCTGTAAGTTTCTTATCAAAGTCTTGGACACTAGGAACAAATCCTGAATCCAAACCCTAGAGAAAAAGAAAATTTGTAATAAATCTACCAGAACCCTAGCAATGTTTAACAGTACAGAAGATACTTCATCCTTCATATATGACATTTCAATTTTTAAAATAAAAATAGTACTTTTATATAAATAATAGGTATACTTAAATTATCCAAGAATAGTGATACATCAATCTCTCTCATGAACTTCTAGCTGTTCCCTTATCAAACACGTGCTGCTGCTTAAATTAGGATTTACCCTGCTCTTCAATCACTTTCCTCTCTCCTGCAAAATTACTTCCAGTAACCTCCAGAGCACCAGTAATTTAGCTGAAGGACCTAGGTTACCACCTAGATTACCTCCTATTTTACCTCCACTTTTTGTTGGATTCCTCCAGTCCCTTAATCTTAACTTCATACTCTATTTAGTTCTCCCATTCCCTAACCCACCCCATTAGTTCTGATGCCTTCTCCTCCTCCCTTATTAAAAGAAAAAAGAATCTCAAAATTCTCACCTCTTCTAAGAAGAAGGCCCTCTAAGTGAAATTGACAACACTTTTGTCTTAAGTTTCCTACTCACATTCACCCTTGGCATGAACACTACACTCTGGACATGGTGTAAATGTTTATTTATTTAGGGGGCCCACTTATTTCTCAGTTTAACAGTCCAGTATTTGCATGTCCTACTTTGTGTATAATAAAAAATTTTAAACTTCAAGAGCATGATTCCTATGTTTTAACTTTACTCAAAAGAAACTTGAGTTTTTAATCATCTCTGAAAAACACAACAATCCTGGGTATAAAAGACAAAAATTTGGGAGACTGAACAAGACTACCAGTTTGTTATATTTGCACGCCCAAATAATATGCATTTAACAGGGAAATAAAATAAGGGTCCCGAAACACTAATGTCACAATCCCAACCCAACCGCAAACTTCTGTACTGAATGGGCAAAATACAGTGGTTCAACATACCACACTTGATTTTCACTTCTTGGTCAAAACATGCTGATTATTTTCACATTCCTCATTTTAATAAATGGAGGCCAGAGTTCATTGTATATTATACCAACACCTAAGCTTTGCACAATACTTTATTATTACTAAAGCACTTTTACAGCCATTATCTCAAACACCAGATTGAGATTGTACAGTATTATGGAAAACAACAATGGGTTGGCAAGCATGGTCTCTAATTGCAGCTCAGCCACTAACAAGATATTGTGTCTCTCTAAGCTGCTGTTTTCTTATCTGCCAAATATAATCATTCTCCTCATACTATTATTAATGTGGCAGCTACTACCTCTACTAAAGACTACAATTACTAACACTATCAATTACTATTACTATTTGTTGTTCTTGCCAAACTAAAATTCAAATTCTGAATCTGAACAGCAAAAAAACAAAAAAACAAAAAAACAAAAAAAAAATTTAAACAAAACCCTAAGTCATAGTAGACCAGGGAAAATCAACTTATTTTGTAAAATATATTTTCTTTTTCAAGTTTCTTCAAAACTAACAAAATTTAACAGCTTGCTTTCCCCCCCGACATACATGTAAAGAAACTGCTTAAAATGAGTATTGAAAAATCCCTTCTCGGTGAGATGTCACAAAAAAACGAAGTTGAAGAAAAATCATAATAATGTATGTAATAAAACTATAAACATCTTCATTTTTATTTATTTTTTAAAGATTGATTGATTGATTGATTTATTCAGGGGGGGGGCAGAGACACAGGCAGAGGGAGAAGCAGGCTCCATGCAGGGAGCCCGACCCAGGACTCGATCCCAGGTCTCCAGGATCACACCCCGGGCTGCAGGCAGCACTAAACCGCTGCACCACTGGGGCTGCCCAACATCTTCATTTTTAAAGATAACCAAAAAGCTTTCTATTAAGAACACTTATTATATACAGTATGATAATAAAGGATGCATAAAAGGAAGGATAAATCAATTATTAGCATTTTGGAGACACTATAGTACTGTATTACAAAAAAAGGGAGTGATTTCCTTCCATATTACTGTACTACAGAAAAAATTAGAAGTGTTTGGCTTAGTTTTTGTTTTGTTTCACACAGCAATATAACATAACTATTAATAACTATAAGATCCAGTTAAAACCCGTAAAATATGTTATGCTTGCTAGATATTAAAAAGGTCAATGGCACATTCATAAATGAATAAAAAGTGAAGCATGTAAATAAGAAAAAGTGATTTTTAAGTTTCCCTCTTTTGAATCCATTTAGAACTACCACTGTAAAAATCTAATTAACACATTCTTTTGAACAAATCTCTTATCTGATTAAAAACAGATGGAAACCAGTAAACAAATGGAAACATTCAAATTACTGAGATCTAAAACCCATCTAAATTAATTCTTAAAAAACAACTCCTTAATGTTGCTATAATCCTAGAACCTCACTCTGGCTCTCTTCTCAAACCTGCCTCTAGATAGTCTTCCTCATTCCTTTAACCTTAGAATAAACTCCACACATCATAACATCCAAGTCAAAGATCTACTCACCAATCTGTTTTTATGTAATGTATAACAAGTGGTTATAACTAGAGTTATTAGCATAAAGTCTCAGAACTGGCCTAAACTTCCTTGCACAGTAATCCATAAATCTTTGGTGTACTTAAAAAAAAAAAACAAAACAAAAAAAACAAAAAACAAAAAAAATTACATATATAGTTGCCCTATCTGCAATCAATAAAACATTCACAAAGTTATCAATAACACAGACAACCGATAGTAATTAAACTGTTTCCTCAAATCTTGTAAGAATAATGCACACAAGAAATAAAAGTTTTTGCTACATATTATGATTTATAGTACACAAAAAAACAATGCCTTCTTGTCCAACTTCCTATTCAAAGAAGTTACTTTTACAATGTTTTTGAAAGTCTTCTAATCTTCACTTGAGTAGCTTAATAGACAAGGGGCTCATTACCTCCTAACATATACTATTTCATAAAAATTCCCTTGAAGTCCTAAGTATTGCTCTTTCTATCCAACATTTACAATATAAAACCCTACACTTACTCGTGTCCTTTTTAATGGTTTTGTTTTAAAACAAATCATCAGAATATAGTCCTTTACACCATTTGAGAGTGGTCTATCTTCCTTTGAAAAGAACTCAGAACAGGGCAGATCCTTTTAAGACAGGGTGTGACTTCATACTTTTTACAGGGACATCTTGTAATAGCTCTTGAGAACAAGCAGGTTGGGAGTCAAGCAGATACACATTCTCTATGCCACTCATCCAAAACTATACTGCTCAGGGTTAGTTCAGCTTTGAATAAATGTATGTGGCATGGATTGCAGTGTCTGACAACTGCTGACGGCGTGCCATAGGTCTTCCCCATGACTTCTCCCTAGGTTTCTTTTGCGTTTCTGTTCTCCTTCTCCTCCCTTTTATCTACTCCTTCATTCCTTTCTTCATGTATGTCTTTCCTTCTTTTTTGTCCATGACCCTTGTAGACACTTTGTGACCAAAGTGATTATGTTGCACTTTTGGCAGTTATGTTGCTGCTGCTCCCTAATTTACTATATTGATGCACCATAGTTCTCAAATGACGACTTCTGTGTGAATTCATTTAAAGTTTAAGTCAAACACAACCATTACAGAGAATAAAGGTAAATGGTCTGTGGTGTAAAAGAGTTAAAATATAATAGAAATTAAACCCAATCTATAAATTAAGATAAATCCATAAAATTAGAAATCAGTGCAAAGGAAAAAAAATTTATGTGGCAAATATACTAAAAACAAAATAGTCTTTAGTCTTCAAGAATACTTTGCTAAGAAAGAAAGTTAAAGTACATTTTTAAAGAGGAGTACCATATGACTCTACATCAGCTAGAATCTTTTCATCTAGTTTAAAATATATCAAGAGAGAAACATCTGACCCAACTTCAAAAATAGTATCTAGACTGGTAGAAGAATATCAAACTGCCTCAAAGCTGCATATAAATACTTCCTACTATCTTTCTAATACCTATATCAAATACCTCAACTTCTCGGAAGGTACTTCAAAACTAACAAATGTCTACAAAATTAAATGAATTCCTATTAATGACTTTAGTTAGGATATTAAACACTATACATACATATAACCAAATACTTCACCTCCATTAAAAAAAAAGTATTGCAAGGATGTCCTTAGAACTGTCTGAAATACATATGAATTGTAGTTGCTTTGTAGAGGTATTCTTTCAGTATAACAGTACAGGAGGCAATTTTTGAGGCAGGGAGTAAGAGCTTTTAAAGTAATTCCTGGTGACGGGAAGAGTAATAAACAGTGGTGGTTAAAGGTAGTTTAAGGTCTTGTTGAGGTCAGAATCAGGAAATAAGAAAGTCATGAGTAATTTGAGGAACTGAGGAGAATAACACAGAACAGGAAGGGCTATGGCTGAATAACAATACTGTAAAAAGAAATTAACAAATGAGTAATTATTTTCATATCAAATCTTATTTTATAGCAAAAACGTAAAGGACTAAGGACCCTATATTCAATGTTTTCTCTTACATAGGAAAAAACAGTATATAATAAAAATGTTGCAAAAGGAGAAAAAATAATTAGAAATAGAGAAATCAGTTCATATAAGTCTCATAGAAAAGTTCAGAATAACAAGAACACAGAATAAGTTATCAGTAGTAGAACCATAGAAGGGAGTAACAGCTTAAAAATTTAATAAAGGAAAAACATCAAAGAAAATAAGCCTCCTAATGAAAAATAAACACGAATCCAGACAAAAGTAGATGATTTTTAAAAACTAGCAAAACAATTACCCTGTAATTAAAATAATGAAAACTTTGCAGAAATGTCATTTTGACTAAAATATGAGAATATCTGGAAAGCTTATGTTCACAATTAGCAATTTGAGATGACATGCATCACAGATATGCTTTCATCCAATGAAAGAAGTATAGAGCATACTTACAATTGAATCACTTACAATTATTTTTGAAAATTCAAGAACTGGAGAGATACCAGAAGACTGGAAAAAAGCAAGTGTGGTACTGATCTTCCATAAAAGTAAGGAAAAGAGAGAATAGAAAGTTACTTTACCATGCTGTGAGTCTGACATCAATAATTAAGTAAAGGAATAATAAGAGAAAAATCTATAACTATTCAGAGGAAAAGTAGGTACATGAGCAGCAAGTGGTAAGTTAAAAAAAAAAAAAAAAGAACACACTATGTCAAACTTACTGACTTTTCTGTTCCTTAGAAATTTGTTAGCAAATTAAGTTTTTTGAGAAGTGACACCATTTTGTCTCCTTACTAAATGCCTTACAAGTTGGTTTAATGATGAAAAATGTGTATTAAAGAAACCCAAAATATTAATAAGATCACGATTTTATGTGGAATATACTAATCTGTTATTTCCTTGGATTACTGAAAATTCCTAAGCATTTATAATCCCTATTGTCTCTATGCTTTATCCACTTCAGGTAAATGAAGAACAGGATTTAGAGGTATACAGAATTTCTCACAGCAAGAATTTCTATTTTTAATCCTAAAGAATATTCAACTATCAATTCATTTGAGGATCAATTTGAAACTGTTAACAAAATTGAGCCTAATATTAAATGCTTTCCTTCATTGTAACTTCAGGTTACTTTCCATTTAAGTCAATGTTCTAAAAATCTAAGGCTCCAAATTAGGTTCTCTTTTATCAACATGGTAGCTATAGTTATCTTACCAGCATGCTAGGTACCCCAAGAATATCCTAAAAGGTAAGGTCTTTTTCTGTAGTTCTAAGTGAACAGTTAGTTCTCTACCGCCAGGGATTCACCATGGATGTACATTATATATCAAAAAAAAATTTCCAAGTATTAGAACCTCTGCTAGACACTTAGTTTTCTAATTTGATCATCACAAGACAGGAAAATAGACATTAACTCTATTTTACGAGCATTTACCCAAATCATGAAATAGGGATTTTAATTGGGATTTAAATTCTTTTGACTTTTGGGATTCTCATTCTTTTGACTTCAATCCATTACACTTTTCTCTTAAATAACAATAATACCAGAAAAGAATTCATGGCATAAGAGGACTAAAATGTAATCTAAAAACTGCCTGAAGGAACTTGCTGTAGGTAAAGTGAGCACACCTTTAGACTGATTTAGTTTTAAATCCCAAATCTGCAACTTTCTAACCTGTATGATCTGGCCAAACTACTTTCTCCACTATCATTTTCTCATCTAGGGATGGACATAATAACAAGTCATTCAAAGTTGTTGGATAGATGAAAGAGTATGTGTAAAGTAACACAAGATTAAATTTTCTTCTTCCTCTTCCTAATTTGTAATCATAAATAACCATAATTCATTATTGCATCTCCAGGCTCTAAAATAAGGGCCTAACATAAAGAGGGCATTCAATGAATATTTGATGGATAAAACAAAATCGATTAACAACCAGATAATACCATAAAACATTAATAGAGATCTATAATCAATAAAAGGATGTAAGCATAAGTTAAATTGTATTTAAAGTTCCTTTAAAAAAGGAAAACAGTAAAGTTGATAAACTGACAATAATAAATAATAAAAAAAGGTATGAACAATATACAAATCATTAAATAGTTATAAGAAAAAGTTCAGAAAAAAAAAATTCCATGAGATTTTCAGAAGAGGATTGGGTATCATGCCTGAATCACAAAAGGTAAATTGTATTGAATTATTACCTTGGTAACAAAGGGTTAAACAATATAAAGAAAGCCTTTCCCACCATAATATAAACCAATTTTTTGAAATGAAAGTACATTAGCTCTTCAAAAAATAGAATCACTTTTATCTGTAAAAAATGGCTTGTAAATAGTATTTTCTTTTGTTTAAAAGTTTTTTTTTAATTCATTCCTGAGAGACAGAGTAAGAGAAGCAGAGTGGCACAGAAAGAGGCAGGCGCCTCACAGGGGGGGGCCCCATGGAGGACTCAATCCCAGGACCCCGGGATCACACCCTGAGCCAAAGACAGATGCTTAACCGCTGAGCCACTCAGGCGTCTCTAAATTTGTTTAATATATATATATATATATATACCACAAACAAATCTGCATTGCTCATATATAGTTGGGAAAGAGAGCTATTTTGTCAAACAGGAATCAGGTATAGACATCAGTGTCAAAATTCATGAACTTTAATCCTAAATCTTAGTACAACAGTTTATTCTTCATAATCTCTATCTAATACACGATTTTGCAACTTTCTGACTTAGACAAAAACAAAAATACTGATCCCATAAAGTGACTTGGTTACTCAAACTGCACAAAATAGGAGGATTTTGCACCATTTCCTCTATTTTTAAATCATTGATAGCTTGTCTTTTCAAAAGACTCTAATTTATTCTTTAATAAAGTCATGTAAAAAGTCTTGTCAAAATCTAAATACATAAAAATCTGAAGTTCATGAATAGGATGACCATATACCTTAGTTTGTCTGGGATAATGAATATTCATGCCTGTTGTCTCAAAAGTGCTCTAGTTTGGACAATAAATTTTATGGGCTCCTTCTCTATAAAGCATGTAACTAGCCTTTTAGAGATATAAATGTGTAGAAGGCATGTAAGACTGCCTCTGAAGTATCAGAATGCAGCAATTACTTAAAAAAATATTTTAAATGAAATATGAGTTTATAGGCTCTGAATGTAGAAAACCAATTACAATTCTGTAATTGGCTTTGTTAGAATTCAATTAATATTAACTGGGTGCTTAATTTATGCTAGGTAAATGGAGACATGAATAATAATATAGAACTTATATTTTTTAAGTTATTTTATTTATACACACACTCCCCTCAAATACAACACAAGAAATAAAACACACAACACCCATCATATATTATTACTGGGGACTGGGATTAAGGAAGGGAACCATTTGAGACAGGGACTCTTAAAATTTTTACTTTATACATTCATTTGTCTGATTTTAAAAAATAAGTATATATTTATTTCAAAAGCTTACATAAAAATATTTGGAAACTGTGCAAGTGTGTAAATATTTTTCAGAATTTTTATAACTGTTTTAAGCTTGCAAAATCAATCAGCACTATTCTCTTAAAATTTTTTTAAAGTTACCTGCTTTGTTTTTTTAAAGATTTTATTTATTTAGTCATGAAAGACACAGAGAGAGAGAGAGAGAGACAGAGACACAGGCAGAGGGAGAAGCAGGCCCCATGCAGGAAGCCCGATGTGGGACTCCATCCCGGGACTCCAGGATCATGCACGCCCTGGGCCAAAGGCAGGCGTCAAACCACTGAGCCACCCAGGGATCCCTATTCTCTTAAAATTAACTACAAAATCCTAAAGTGTCTTGTGAGTAAATCTGGCAATACAGCTGCTCAGGTACAACTTTCCAAGCAAAATGTAGTGTAACAAATTTATAATACCACTTACACATAAAAAGCACAAACTTGGGGAGAAAATAAAAAAGCACTAAAAAATTAGCAATCAACACTACATCGGAATAAATGCCAAAAAAGAAAATAGCCAGTAAAACGAAGCAGAATACCTATTTTTTTCCTACATCCTTCCTGCCATTAACATAATGACTCAACATTCAAGAAAGCAAACTCCTAAAAAACAAAAACACCTACTACATCACTCCCCCTAACAAAGCACTATTTGACTACATGGTATTGGCAATCAGCCAGAGTTTTTCTTTTCACCTGTTAGTTGGTCAGGTTCCTGGCTCTACCTTTCTTAAAGCCATAAGTTAACTCGTCCCAAGATCTATATAAGCTCTGAGTGGCTTACTAGTATGGGATGGAAAAAAATACAATCTTCCTCTCTCTGACCTCAGATTACTACCTATCGTCAGTTTAACAGCATTCTGGAAAGCAAAGTCTCACTACTATTAAGGGTCTACCAAAAACTAAAGTTTTAGGTAAATACTGGAGATTTGCTCTAAGTATAACTAGGAGAAACTCATATTCAAATACATGAATCCTTTAAGTATTTTAGTATGTTAAGTTTTGAAGTAATATGAATTCAGTAATTCATTGGGGGTATCTCTTTTGACTACTGCACTGTGCTAGATGTTTGGGGATGCCAAGATGAAGCAGCCATAGACCTTATTCTAGGAGTTTCAAATCCATAAGAGAAAATAACATCTGTCTACAAATAACTGATTCAAGCATGGTAAAATAAGAGTTACTAGAAATGTACAAGGAGATCAGAGGGCAAAACTGAAGAAAGGAGGAGAAAGGTTTTACAGAGGTAGCACTGTGAAGTACAGGATGTGGAGAGAGAGATGTGAGGGGCAAAGTATTACAGCCGTGGACATAGGCTGGAAACAGCATAATGAAATGGAATATTTGAACTTCTCTTTAATGGAGTGACCATAGAAATGAGGGCAGGGTTAGGTAAACTGACAAGGGATGCTGAGGTACCCAGGAAATAGGAACAGTAGGAAGCCTTGTCTAGCCCAAGCCTGAGTGAACAAGGAAGGAAACAGTGTTACCAAGAACCAACTGGAAGAGGAGCTACTAAAACTAAAGTGTCCTTTAAGTAGCTCCTCCTCCAGTTGGTCTTAGCCAACGGGAGGCAGTGTCAGAAGAAAAGAGAGAACTGCTGGGGTATTTATTCCCAAACCAGAATCTAAAGGAATGAACTTCAGGTCAGCCTTCTGGAGCAAAGAAGGAATCTGCAGGGAAATGGAGAATAACCAGAAAAGTAATACTCTCAGAGTCTGAGGTTAGTATAAGCACAAGGAGACTGGAAAGCAGAAGGAAGTCAAATAAGGAACAATATGCTCTGGGAAAATATATTTTTTTCGGATTCAGAGGAATTGAAACGAAATAAAAATTAGTGGCCGAACTGAAAAAATTAAAGTTTTGTAGAGTGAGGAGAGCAATTGATGGAGAGCAACAGCAGGGTAGCACCCCGGTTCCCTCCAGAGTCAAAAGAGCAAGAATCATTGGACTCTAGTCTGGTTATTCTAGTCTCTATGTGACCTTAGACAAGTCACTTGGCTTTTCTGAAACGGTTTTCTCCATTATGAAACTAGGTAAAGGTTGTATTAAAACTTTAAGATCCCTTCCAGTTCTAGGAGTCTGTGAAGCCAGTATCTCCAGGTAAATAACCATGTTCATCAAGTGAGTAAATACCTTACACCACATTTGAAAAGCCTGGGGTCCACTTTTTTACCTTAAAAAATAGTTTCATTTAAATAAAGACAGTAAGAACTTACAGATTCCAACGGCAGCCAAGTCCTGCACAGTATGACAAAGAATGTTCAAACACAAGCAAACTTTATCATTTAGTGTAACCTTGAAACTGAGAAAGACCAGATTTTAAAACAGGCTTCGGAATGCAAGAAACAACCAAATAAGTAGAATAATGACTGAAATGGCACATTTTGAAAAAAACAAAGTGAGGTGCTCTGTCAATAGAGCAAAGAAGCAAAGTTCTTAAAGGTGTCTCCAGAAATAAATGAACTCTAATGTAAAAGGACAAGTCTGTCCCTGTCCCCCCACTCTCTCTCACACACACCAACCATTCCTTCACAACACGAATATTCACTGATTATCTGTTTTGTGTGAGGTACTATCAGTACTATCATGGACTTCAAAGGACATTTTTAATGCAGATAGCAAATATAGATAATTACCTAATCTTTTGGAATAAGCTCAAATTTCACCCCTTCCCAGCAACATGCTCTGACCTCCTATGACACTAACTACCATAAAACTAATTAGCGTTGGTACTGCTATTAATATTCTTTAAGTCATATTACAGATCATATAGATTAGGGGGCAGGGGAGTTTGCCTGGGAATCTGCTCACCATTTATAACACTGTTTCTAAACATTTTCTCCAATCCTGTCTCTCAGGTGTGGCAGCAAGCAGGGACCTTGGCGACTTAGGAAATATTTCTACTTTACAGGAATAAATCTAACTCCAGTACAAGTGAGCCAAAGGGTTGCACACTTAGGATATCATTAAGTCACATATTTTAATCATTTAACAAGTATTCAATGAGCACCTACTATGTGCCAAGCACTAGACTATTGACAAAGGCCCTGGGAATTCTAAGATGAGTAAGGGCCTCTGAATTCTAAAGTTAAGGTGTAATGCAAGAATCAAACACCTGAACAAAAAAATCTACAGGACAACCTAGTGAACACTATAATATAGAGATATGAACAAAGTGTTTATAGTAGCACACAAAGGACAAGAGTAACTCTCTAACTTGCTCTGCCTGAAGGAAAACATCAAAGAACAACATATGAGCTGTACGCTAAAGGAAGAACTGGAGGTGTTACTGACTAGAATTCTGAGAAATTATAATTAAAGAGGGAAAGGCTGTGAAAGGACAAAGACCTGAGAGACTAAGTCATGTTTTAAATGATTAATAGTTTGGGGATCCCTGGGTGGCTCAGTGGTTTAGCACCTGCCTTCAGCCCAGGGCGTGATCCTGGAGCCCCAGGATCGAGTCCCACATGGAGCTCTTTGCAGGGAGCCTGCTTCTCCCTCTGCCTGTGTCTCTGCCTCTCTCTGTGTATCTCATGAATAAATAAATAAAATCTTTAAAATAAATAAATGATTAATAGTTCACAGTGCTGCAGCTTGGGTAGAGCACCCACCTGCAGCTGGGTTCAGACTATAAAGATAAATCAGGACCAGGTTGTGAAGGGCCTTGAAGGACTTGATAGGCAGCTGAGTTTGGCAAACGGATTCAAAACAGATTTTAAAGCACAGGAATTACTCAATCTGATGTGATTCAGGATAAAGAGTGTAGGTAGAGGGAAGACTAGTTAGGAGGTTTTGCAAAAGTCTAGGTGAGAGATGATGAAGGCCTGAATTAAAGTATTATCCTGTGGAAAAAAAGAGGACAAATTGAAGGGATACTAACAAGGCAAATTTAACAGGATCTGGTGACTGGACCTGGAAAGTAAGAGTAATGGAAAATAGCTTTAAATGACTAATTGCCTATGTATAGTGAAACTTCAATTAATTAAAATATTTAGGGAGAAATACATGGTTTAATTATATTTTCAGGCTAACAGCTATTTTTTCAAACATAATCTCTGTTTAAATCTTTACTGAAAAATCTTTCTAAACACAATCTGTAGGCTAACCACAGTAATCATTAAAACTGTCTTTTTTTTCTATAGAATCCCCATAAATATCAGTTATCACTCTACACTACAAAGTCTAAACACTGATAGAACTTGACATATCCCAGGGGATACCTAGAATTTGCTTTTCAGAATAAAAGCCTGATATTATCTTTCTCAAGTACTAGACTGTAAACCATGTAACTATCTGATTTTCCAACCAACAGAATATGGCTGGATCACAATGCTTTTTCCTGCCTGAGCCAAACTTAAATTCTCCGCTCATCATCTTAGCATTTGGGGATGGCTGGGTAGTTAAGATTACTACTGAATATAATATTTTTACATTAAAAAAAAAATCCCAACCAAAACTTCAGAAACATCAAAATGCATGTGACCAATAGCCCCTTTGCAGGCTAGTATTTATTGAGGGGCACTTCAAGCATAATGCCATCTCTGTCAAAAACTCAGGACAGCCAGGACACAGATCTGGCTTCTCTGTGGTATTTCTTATTTTTCATTTAAGTTCTCAGACTAAAAGTCTGACTTTTGGTAGTTTATTATCTTCCCTGAGCTGGGAAAGGTAATATAGTATTTTAATTTGTTTCTTGCTGGGCTGCACACAAAATGAAAGTTAAAAAAAAATTTTTTTAAGACAATGAGAGACATCGATACTATTCATTAAAAGGGTTTTTCATTTAGTTCAATACAGGCAATGTTCTGAAAGATGATTCACAGACAATGGACGAGAACTTCCAAGTTAAATTTCACTACAAAAGCTCTGAAAGCCAACTGCATCCCTAAATATCTCTGCTGATAACCGGGAGAAATAATTACTCGATTTGTTTTTAATTTCCTGAACACAGCTAAATGTAAACAATTTAAGTTGACAAGCGAAACGAAAGGTTACTTCAAATTAGCAGAAAGTTTTCTGGTTCAATACATTTGTCACTCTTTCCTAATAAACATACTTGGAAGTACAGTATTCAATACATTTGTCACTCCTTCCTAATAAAAATACTTGGAAGTTTCAGTATGAATGCTGAAAAAAATGCATGCCTGATAGATGCTTCCTGGACTATTCATTATACTCAACTTCCCATAACTGAGCTGTGCTGAGAACCTAAACCTTCCCCTGCAGTTTTTATGAGAACCTCACACTATTCCAAAGTTTTCACTATTTTTTTTGCATAAACTGCTCAAGAAGTGTAAAACCATCCCCCTCCCCACACGCAAGCTCACTAATGGCACCTATAATTATTTCACACAAAAAGCTACTGGGCCAGCCTGAAACACACCGTGCCAAAACCAAAACAAAATGTTTGGCCTGAAACTGGAGACTCTATTAATGGGCAACTGATCAAAGTTAAGCTTTCACATTACGAGAAAGCTTAACTTTTGTGTTTATGGCCCGGGACCGCTTTCGAAAAGGAAAATGAAAAAAAAGAGGAGACAGTCTTGCCCTGTGGTTTGGCGGCGAACGACCCCCGTGGCCCGGGCTCCAGCGCATCTCGGCCGGAGAGGGCAGCTCCCCGGGGAGCAGAGCCCGGGCGCCGGGTCGCCGGCTCACCCGGAGGGCAGTGGAAAAGCGGGGACGCCGGGACTCGGGGGGACGGCCCCTTTCCCAGACCCCGGGGTCTACTCACTCCGCAAGCGGCCAGCAAGAAAGCCATCCGCCAAGGCCCCGCCCTCTGTGCCTCCGCGGGGCGCCGGGCCGCGTCCACGCACCCCCGCCTCCCCCTCAGGCCGAGTCCCCCGCCGCCGGGCAGTCCACCCACTGGGGCACAGCCGGCCCGGGGCCTCCCGCCCGCCCCGCCCGCCGGCTCCGGAGGCCGCACCGATTGGCCGCGCCTGGCGGCTCCTGGCAAAGAAACCGCTGGCGATTGGACACCGGTCACCTGCTGGAAACGAGGTGAGCGACGGACGATTGGCCGTTAGGACAATTTTGGGTGGAGAGGAGGGCGGGCCAGGCCCCCCGCGGAGGGCGCGGCTCCCCGCTCCCGGCCCCGCGCTCCCCGCGCTCCCCGGCTCCCGGCACCCCGGCTTCCCACCCCCCGGTTCCCTCGCCCCCCGGCTCCCCGCCCCCCGGCCCCT
The DNA here is from genome assembly GCF_048418805.1 of Vulpes vulpes. Lineage (NCBI taxonomy): Eukaryota > Metazoa > Chordata > Mammalia > Carnivora > Canidae > Vulpes > Vulpes vulpes. Next base: position 47,436,157 of record NC_132789.1, read on the forward strand.
CGCACCCCGGATCCCTGCTCCCGGATCCCCACACCCCGGCTCCCCCCCCCCCCCCGCTGCCCGGGGCTCTCACCTTGGGGGCTGTGCGCCGAGCACCCACGGAGCACCCACGGCCACGCCACCACCCACGCTTCGGGAGCTGCGGCCGCTGCCCGCCGAGCTCACCCCCCGGGAAGGGCGGGCCTTGCTCGAGGGGGCTCGGCTGGGCCTCGGGCCTTCAGCCTCGGGAATCCCCGGAACGCGGCGGCTGGGGAAGCACGCATCGCGGACAACTTGCTTCCCTACACCCACCGACTTCTAGCTCGCTGTCCCTAGAATTTGGGCAGCTGTGGGACCAAGTTTCACCTCCATAACTGCTTTTGCTTCCTTCCGGAAAGTTGTCTGTGACGCGTGGGGGGGCGGGGGGGCGCAGGCGACGGGGGAGGATACTTTCTCCAGGAAAGCAAAGCTCCCGGGCCTTGTTAGTCAGTCCGGGGAACTTCGGGGCTTTGCTGCTACCCACAGCTATTTAAGGAATGTAGGTGGCTTGTGAAGATGCTTCAAGAAACCAAATGGCATAACTACAAATTAGACCAAAAGTTCGGACTTAGCAGGACTTTGAGTCATCCAAAATGCAGGGAATCACAGACATAATTAACTTACTGCTCTGCAGGACAATCTCATTTTCTTTCTCTTACTGTTTTTCCTTCTGGTTATAATATCTGCAACTCTACTAAATTCTTAAGCATCTAATTTTTGTAGCTCCTTTGGCTCAAGTTGGGATCCCGGGATCCCGGGATGGAGTCCCACGTATAAAAGTTGTTTTTGTATAAAAAACAACTGAGAAAAATAAAAATACTAAGATCCAAGGTGAGGGGGTCTTTCAAATGTCAAAAAGTCAAGTAAAAAATAGGCCAACTTTACCTATAGCTATTAAAATGAAAATCTTAACAAAACAGAATTTATGCACTACTTTCAAAAATATTTTTTCTGCTAGAGACCCCAATAATGTTCACATATAAATCACATTTTCCTCTAGTATCATCTCAGACGACAAATACTTTTGGTAGCAAAAGAAGCAAAATGGTAGGAAAATTTCATAGTTTTTCTATGAACTTGCTTTGTAACTCAGGCAAATATTCAGTTAAGGATCTTAAACAGAAAGCAAATTAAGAAGAGAAAAAGTATACCAACTGAGATCAAAACCTCATGCGATACAACAAACCTTTGATACTAATTCAGTGGTATTTCCCTCACTTCAATGCCTATATCTAATTAATTATAGTTAAGGGCAGCCCAGGTGTCTTAGCGGTTTGGCGCCACCTTCAGCCCGGAACGTGATCCTGGAGACCCAGGATGGCGTCCCACGTTGGGCTCCCTGCATGGAGCCTGCTTCTCCCTCTGCCTGTGTCTGCCTCTCTCTCTCTGTCTCTCATGAATAAATAAATTTTTTAAAATCTTAAAAAAAAGAAGAAGAAAGAGTGTGGGAAATGCTTTTGCTTTTATTTTATGCACTTCTACATAGCTTAAAATTTTTTAGAAGCATGACTTATATCATTACCATAGTTTTTAAAACTTCAATCCTCATGATTTTTATTTTCTACTTGATACTAGACTGAGCTCTGTAAAGACAAGGACAACATGTTATTTATTCACAATTTATATCCTCTATAACTAGTGTAGCACATGAGTCACATCAAATATACCTAATTATTTACCAAAAGCATTACTTTTTGTATTCTCCATATGTTCTGAATTAAGCATGCGCTACTTTCTTTATTTAAACTTTATTTTTATACAGAGAAGGCAGGAAATATAAGTTCTAAAAGATGTCCATAAATATAAGTTCTAAAAGATGTACAGTTCAGATAAATTTCTGGCAGTTAAAGAAATAACCTGTAGCAGCTATACAACTGGACCATTTGTTCTTATGCTTCCCAAGAGCTCAAGATAGATGAGCCACCACTAGGACAAGAGAACTGAATTAAAAAAAAAAAAAATGAATCCCAGGGGCATCTGGGTGGCTCAGTGGTTGAGGATCTACCTTTGGCCCAGGTCATGATCCCAGGGTCCTGGGATCAAGTCCTGCAGTGGGCTACCTGAAGGGAGCCTGCTTCCCTCTCTGCCTATATCTCTGCCTCTGTGTGTCCGTCATGAATAAATAAAATATTTTTTAAAAAATGAGTCCTAGAATCCTAAATTCCAATTTAGGAGCCAGAAATTCATCTGCCCTCAGTAATACCAATAACAACAACTTTTAGGGAAATTTTCCTTTGTTACAGAAAACCCAAGTATCTGGCTACTTCTCCATACCATTTTACCTGTGGAAAAGGTGACACATCTATATGGCAATCATTTTCTTGGGGAAACAAAGCATTTCAAGGGAGAAAAACAAAACATCTGTTTTTCTACATGATACAAAAACAAAATCTAAGGTGGCAAAAGAAACAATACAATGGTATCAAATAGATCTTTATACATTGAAAAATTGAAATGTATGTTCAAAATGCTAATCTTCAGTGAAATAGCTTAACAGTCAAGAATAGTATTCAAAAGATTTCTATTATTTTTAGTTACCCAGTTAGAGACATGGGCCATTACAGAAAAGAGGGTGGAATTAAGGTATCCTAATACTAAAGATTAATTTTTCAGTTACTACCCAAAATTATACCTAATTACTAAATTTGTATTTGTCTATAACAAAAGTTTGGCAGATATGTAATTAACAGAAGTATCTAATTTGGAAAAAAAGGCTTCAAAATGGCACCATTATTTTTTTCAGCTTCAATAATGATTTGCAATCTGAATTGTATCACATTTCCTTTATGAATAATGATGTTTTACTCATTGATTCAGTGGCATTTCTGGTGAAGTTTCTACCAGCCCTCTCTAGTTTCCACTCAGCCATATTCTTACACAAAGTATCATGTCCTTTCTCTCTAAGGGCTTGAGATCAAAGCCAATGAACAGTGAATATATAGTAAAGGGCAAAAATTATAAAATTACAGGACACTGTCAATGTAATGTGAATTTGATAACCACCTAAGATGGAGTCTACAGTGACCTACATAAACATATATATGGGCAGCCCTGGTGGCTCAGTGGTTTGGCGCTGCCTGTAACCTGTAGTGTGATCCTGGGGACCTGGGATCGAGTCCCGTATCGGGCTCCCTGCATGGAGCCTGCTTCTCCCTCTGCCTGTGTCTCTGCCTCTTTCTCTCTGTGTCTATGAATAAATAAATAAAATCTTTAAAATATAAACTTATATATAGATAAGGACAATTATAACCCAACTTCTTGACCCAAACAGCAACCACAGAAGACATTTAGTGTAAATCAGCTAAGTTATAGCACAAAAGCAAAAAAATGTAAAAGTCTATACTACTCAATTAGTATACATCCACAAGAAGGTTTTTAAATTGGGATCTAGGGCAGCCTGGGTGGCTCAGGGGTTTAGCGCCGCCTTCAGCTCAGGGCGTGATCCTGGAGACCGGGGATCGAGTCCCATGTCCGACTCCCTGCGTGGAGCCTGCTTCTTCCTCTGCTTCTGTCTCTGCCTCTCTCTCTCTCTCTGTCTCTCATGAATAAATAAATAAAATCTTTATAAATAAATAAATAAACAAATAAATAAAGATCTAAAAAAGTATCTACCATAATCTTTTACATTTTCATTTTTGATAACCTATAGAAATCTGTATAACTACACATTGAATCATTCCAGGAACAACCTTAAATCCAACTGGTGCCAAGTTATTTCATTGCCAATTTTTGTTTATGATCAAGTTGGCACCAAGTACTACTACTTGTCACGGAAAAGCCTTGGCCATGAAAGTGCACATGTGTGAGGTAAAGGCCAAATAACCCCATACGATGTGATGTACAAATGAAGATTTCCCAGTAGTCAGAGAAAAGTGTTAAGATGACAGTCATCACAATCCACAGTACTGTACTCATATTAAACTTAAAAAGGATCTATACCCTGGGGTGCCTGGGTGGCTCAGTCAATTAAACTTCTGCCTCCAGCTCAGGTCATGATCTCAGGGTCCTGGAATTGAGCCCCATATCAGACTCCCTGCTCAGTGGAGAGTCTGCTTCTCCTTCTGCTCCTCACCCCCTACTTAAGCTGTCTCTCAAATAAAATAACGTAATGGAACTCTAAAAAACAAAAATCTATACCCTAACAGTTGGTACCATTTTCGAATTATGAGTAGTGACCCATTTTTATAGGCAATATCATTTATCACATTAAATAAATGTTAATTTAGATTTTATTGCTTTGTGGATTATTTTAAAGACTTTATTTATTTATGAGAGGCACATAGAGAGAGGCAGAGATATAGGCAGAGGCTCCCTGTGGGGAGCCTGATGTAACACTTGATCCTAGGACCTGAGATCACGACCTGAGCCAAAGGCAGACACTCAACCACTGAGCCACCCAGATGCCCCTGTTGCTCTGTGTTTTATTTGTATTTCACTTGCAATTTTCTTTTGGATATAAATTTAGTTCTATAAAATTTTAAATTTAAGAAGTTTATACCTAGTTTTGTTTTCCCACATTAAATAACATGATATATATAATACTTACACTGGAATCCTAGGCTTGCAAGAGTTTTTTTCTAAAATAGGTCCAGGTTTACACAACGTTTTTACGTCTATGTATGATATCCAGGTAAGCTGCTATGTAAGATTCACTATATACTTTGTCTAATATCAGATGATACTGCAAAACCTACAGAATGTAGCATCCTATCTTTTTCCAATGATCAATCCCATTGCTTGGCAATCTCTCAGCATTTAGTTCATACTAAAGCTTACTAGGGCAAATAAAGAATCTGAAAGGTTTCCTTTCATTAATCAGTATCATCAAATATCCACTGAAGACTTCTTACAGGCCACAAAGAATAAATTAAGCTCAACAGCCCCTCGTACCCCTCCTACTTTAGCTGGGTGTAAATATGTGAAAAGATAACAACACAAGCTAACATATAAGCTTAGAATGACTACTGGAAGCTCAACTTCCATAGGAGTTGAAAGGAGAGAAGATTTTAGTAGTCGTCTCCCATCCTCAGACTATCTTAATTGCAATTTTAAGATACCCACAAACAGGGTGTGCCTGGGTGGCTGAGTCAGTTAAGCATCTGACTCTTGGTTTCAACTCAGGTCATAATCTCATGGGTCCTGCGATAGAGCCCTGCACCAGGTTCTATACTCAGCCTGGAGTTTGCTTGAAAGATTCTCTCCCTCTGCCCCTCCCCCAGTATGTGTATCTCTCAAAAAAATAAAAATAAATAAATCTTAAGATACCCACAGAGGAGCTAGAACAACAGGAAAATAAATGAGGAAAGATAAAAAAAAAAAAAAAAAAGAAATGAGGAAAGATGGAAGGAAAGGAAAAAAGTACAAGAGATGCTCTAGATGAATTTACTGTTAATCAGAATGGAAGGAAGAATGGAATACTCCTGAGTACTTTCTACAGACAAGGTATATATAATATACTAGATATATTAAAACACCTTAACATAGCTACTTGACTGAAGTTTTATACTTACTATTAAAGATCAGCTAAGGTTTAAAAGAGGTTTAAAAGAATTAAATACTTATCCCATAGTATACATCTAGTAAGAAGGTAGAGCCAAGACCCAAGTCCTGGTCAGCCTGGCTCCAAATATTTTCTACTGTAATATACCACTTCTTAAACCATATTCAGAAGGTTAGACAGGGCCTGTTGGGCTTTGCACAGGTCTATGTGAAAAATACTATTAAAAAGATAGGTTTTCTCTCACCTCATGAAACTTATAATTTTTTTTTGAAATTTATAATCTTAAGTGGGAAATGAGTAATATAATAAATGTATTATTATAAGAGATAATGCGTGTAAAGTCCATGCAGTTCCTAGTACGTAAGAAGTGCTCAAATATTACTTGCTACCATTATTATTACATACTAAAATGTTATATGGGCTACACAGAAGGGGAAATTATAACAGAGGTTAAAGAGGTAAGAGACTACTTTTATTATAGTAGTAAGAAAGAGATGAAATGAAGAGGTAATATGTGCACTAGTTCTTGAATGACTGTAATTAATCTTACAGAAGCAAATTTGCGGAATAGGGATGGTGAGGACTTAGAGAGACTGGCAAGACAAATTCAGGAATATTATGTGGGCACCAGAAATAGCACAATGCAACTTACATGACAGTCAAAGTGAACATCAAAGAAGTATGAGCGATCCTATTAAAAAGGCAAGACCACACACACACACACACACACACACACACACACACATCGGGTTTGGCAGGTTAGAAGTTATTACCTTTCAAAATTCAGTGGCTCAGAGAATTACACTGTCATTAACAGAAACAGAAAAATGATGGGCACCTAGGTGGCTTAGTCAGTAAAGTATCTGCCTTCAGTTCAGGTCCTTATCCCTACGACTATGGAATCGAGCCCCACTTCAGGCTCCCTGATCAGCTGGGAGTCTGCTTCTTTTCCCTCTCCTTCTGCCCATGCTCCTGCTCATGCTCCTGCTCTCCCCCTCTCACCCACTCTTCTCTCTCAAATAAATAAATCTTTAGAAAGAAAAAAAGAAAGAAAGAAACGGAAAAATGAAATAAAGAGACAGGTTTGAGGAAGAAAGATGACAGGCTCAGTTTTAGCCATGTTGAGGTTGAGTTCTAGGGAACCACCTAACTGCAAAATCCAAAAGGAAAGAACGTGAGACTAAAGCTAAATATGAAAAGATATATACAAAGAAGAGGAGTGGTGTGGGAGGGAAGGAAGAGTTACTTACATATGTTTTAGCTGAATCCATGAAAATTTTAAGGGCTACTGGAGAGAGAGGGAGTAAAGTCATAATCTCAAAGGAAACATCACACTGTCACAAGTATGGGTATTGTATTTAACTCTGGTTAAGTAAGAATGTTTTTCTTTGAAATATGCAAAGCAGAGAAAGTAAATATAGGTGAAATCACTAAGAACTACTTAAGTAAAGACCTTTTTCTTAAAAAAAAAAAAGAGACCTTTTTCTATAAAGAAGGAAGCAGGCTGTATTAAATATTAAACATTAATGAAAAATATTCCACTGTGGGGATTTAACTGAAAATCAAGGAGTCAATAAAAAGACTGTTAAATAGTTATAGAAATCCAATTAAAGTCAGACAAAATTTAGACTGTGATATTATCATCTCAATATTCTGATATTAATTATATTAATTATATTTTATTATTATATATTATAATATATTAATTATATATTATATTAATTATATTAATATTCTGATATTAATAAACTGTGATATACCATCTTAATATTATGATCTCTAATAGTACTAGAAACAGAGAAACCAGACAATGGGGGCCCTGGGGAATGGAAGCTAGAATGGTACACATCCAGAGACAACAGATTCTAAGGGTGATGGTAAAATCAGTGTTGAAGAAGCAAACATGAGATCTACACTGGAGGATGACATAGGCTAAACTAGAAAGGTATTAAATGGCCAGGAAAAATGGAGAAGTAGAGCTCAGACCAAAATGAGAGAAGAAAAGTTCAGAAGTAAAGTGGTAGGGGGTGAAGGTAAGAAAACTGTAGTTGAAGAGAAAATACTTTTAAAATTCAGTATTTTGGAGGTAATGGGGCCCTCAGTAATGACAAGGCCAAAGTATAGTTTAATGGCTAAAGCAGAGATGAAATTAACAGAAAAGGAAGACATGTTAATGCCTTATCCCATGCCCATTTGGCAGAGAGCTCCATGAGCACCTACTCCACAGTGCCTAATAGTACAATACACGTCTCAAAGTACTCGATAAACAGCAATGGAAAAGCAACCGATACACCATCTGTTTCTTTGTTCATTCTTTCAATTATTTCTTCATCTAACAGTTACTGAGCCCTCTTTAGAATGTCAAGTACTGAGAATGGAAATGATGATGAGAGTAGTATCATTAGTAACAATAACCAACATTTGTCAAGTTTTCACTATAGCTAGGAACGATTTCAACAAATTTGCACTTAACTCATTTAATCTTCAAAACAACTCTATAAAGGTAGGTACTTTTATTATCTTCATTTTATAGATGAAGATATGGGAACTCAGACTAAGCTCAATGTAAAAAGTTGAATGTATATGGTGGCACTGGGATATAGACCAAGACATTTGGGCTCTAGAGTCAAGTTCTTTGTCATACTTCACTATATCTGGGAGGAAAATCTTTACTTTTTTTGCCAATCAAATTAACATTTAATTACATAGTTCTAGATGTCCTATCTTCTGCATTCATTAACTTTAGGAAAAATTCATACAAAGATTCTCTTGTATTACATGTTTTTTAAATATCAAAGCTACCGGAGCCTAAGATTTTAAAATTTTCTTTTCCTGCTATTTCTTCTGAGCAAAAGCTCAGAAATTCCAAAATTGTATCAGATTAGGTACCCAACCTTAAGGAATCTGCATCCTAATTGGGGAGGTTGGAGTTACACATACTTTAAAAGAGAAACAAAAAGAATATGATAAGGACTTAGTGAAGCGAACTGGGCTTTGAAGAAAAAGGGTGGTATACAAAGGCAGAGTGGAAACAGATGACACCTCAGAGAGAAAGAGAGAACATGATGAGCAAGAAGGTGGAGACCAGAAATGAAAAGATGGGTTCAGAGGAAAGTAAGTAAACAGCAACACTCTAGTAAAAAGCTGATGGAGAGATATAATGGTAGAAATGACTAGAAAGGCAAGTTGAGAACAGATCACAGAAAGACTTGAATGTCAGTCAGTCTCACCAGCCATGGAGGGAATCTCAACTGCCGCATTCAGTCTAATTCTTTCCCGCCCACCCCCCCGCCCAGGCTAATAGGGTTCTTGAAACACTTATCATCATACTGAATCACAAATTTGCTGAAATGATGCCACATTCATTTATAAAACAGACTAAATTAAAAAGAAACCTTTAGAAATTACGAAGTTGCTTTTAAAAAACATAGCTAAAGAGTAACTTACAGATCTCCTAGTTTAACTCCATATTAATTTCTTATATTCTCTTAATAACCACATCCTTGAATAATGTTTTTTAAGCCTCTATTTGAACACTTTCAAGTCATGAGGAGTTCACCATCTTGTATGACCTGGGATGCCCTATACCACACCTTGTCTAATCAAGCCAATTCCTGGTACAGGACAAAAAGTAGAGAAAAGGAGTTATAAAATGTCAGTTTTGTACAACTCAATCCTATCAATTAAAATAATTAAAACAAAATCCCCCAATGCCACAATATAAGCTATTTTGTTGAAAAATAAACGTGGAAAACTATCTTCAGTATGATAGAGTAGACATTTGTTGTTTTTGTCTCTCAGTATCATCTTTTTCCCTATTCTGACTTTGCTTGGTGGGTAACATCTTCTACCCTATCAGCAAAGTGTTTCTGGTGAAGCAGATAACATCCCAGTTCCAGGAATGGAACATATGACTGTAAAATTGTGATTGCTCAGGATTTAGATAATGGCTGAAGCTAAGGTAATCAGCACTAATCCTATTAGTCCTATCATGGTTCAGAAAGAACAATAGTCTTCCGTGGGCTTGGAGCTCCTACAGTATTCTCCTAATAGTACGTTATACATCTCAACAGAATAAGAGGCTGAAATTGCTGCAACCATCTTAATACCACAAAAACAACCTATCTAAAAATACAGCCACCCTAGAAGAAAGAAGGCCTAGAAATAGAAATGGTGGTTCTGGGTCCTAATGACATTGTTGTAGAACCTACTTCAAACCACATCTCTGCCAGATTTACTTTTTCTTAAACTAGTTTGTTGTTTTTTTTCCTACTACTTTCATCCCAAAGAGTCCTGCCTAACACATATGGTAACTGCCAATAAATCCTATAACAAGAACAATAGGTCAACCTCTCAGCACTTATCTACTATCATGCATTGCTGTGTAATTTGATTATATCAATAACCAACTATAAATACTAATTTTAAAAATGATCTGGCACATTTTAACATAGCATTTTACATTCAATATTGCCTTACACTGTCTTATTTTTTATAAAAATCAGTATTTTACCCTATAGAAAGCAGAAGAAAATGACTATAACTTTATAACACTATAAAGGCAAGAATAAGCAATTCAGAAATAAGAAGTTTTCATTATATCATATCACAGTTATTTTTAGAAGCAGAAAATAAACAACAACCAAAAAACCCTAATGAACTATCCAGAAGACAAGTAAAGACTCTTACTTGAAGCTGAAGAGTATGTCGAAGAATTGTTTCTTCTAAGGCATGGATCCACTTCTCTCGCTCATCAGCATCACGAGCTAGAATAAAAGATTATAAAAATTAAAACATTAATTCCTATTCTCTTACTTCATGTTTAAAAATAAAAATTTTAAACCTCAGTACTAATTTGAAAGGTTTTTAGTCATGCCATTTTCTTAACACATTCACTTTCCTATCCTTTCTAAACATGCAATTCTACTTGCAGCAATTTACAACAAAGGAAATAATTATGCTCAATAATACGCAAGCTACTTTCTCAATAAGAACAACCAGAAAACCTGGAATAATTATTTAAAAATATCTGGTTGAGGATCCCTGGGTGGCGCAGCGGTTTAGCGCCTGCCTTTGGCCCAGGGCGCGATCCTGGAGACCCGGGATCGAATCCCACGTCGGGCTCCCGGTGCATGGAGCCTGCTTCTCCCTCTGCCTGTGTCTCTGCCTCTCTCTCTCTCTCTCTCTCTCTCTCTCTCTGTGACTATCATAAATAAATAAATAATTAAAAATAAATAAATAAATCTTTAAAAAAAATATCTGGTTGAAAAAAATCTATAAATAAATAAAAATATCTGGTTGAAGACAATAGAAAACAACAAGGTAAAAAAGAATTAACAAGCCAAAATCTAGAAGACAAACTTCTACAAGATAAGCCTCATATTAAAGACACTTTTCTCATGAGGAATTATAAATTCCAGGAGAAGACATTCACTAAAGAAAACTTGAAAAAGTATCTCCATGCGTACATAGATAATGTCTGATAGAAGGTGGTAAGCAGGAAAGAATAGAGCAACAAAAATAATAAGCACACAAAACTTTAAGAAACCTAGGAATAAACCTAGCCAAAGAGGTGAAAAACCAGTATTCTGAAAACTACAAAACACAGATGAAAGAAACTGAAAAGGACACAAATAATGGAAAGACATTCCATGCTCATGGACTAGAAGAACAAATGTCGTTAAAATGTCTATAGTACCCAAACCAATTTACACATTTAATGTAATCCCTATCGAAGTACCATAAACAGGGCGCCTAGGTGGTTCAGTTGGTTGAGTTTCTTCTACCTTCAGCTCAGGTCATGATCCCACAGTCCTGGGATGGAACCCCACATTGGGGGAGTGGGGGATTTCCCTGCTCAGCAGGGAGCCTGCTTCTCCCTCTCCTCCTTGCTTTGCTATCTTGGTCTCTATCTCTGTGTCTGTCTCTCAAATAAATAAATAAAATCCTTTTTAAAAAATACAAGCATTTTTCAGAGTTAAAACAAACCATTCTAAAATGTGTATGGAACCATGAGAGACCCGAAATAGCCAAAGCAACCTTGAAAAAAGCAAAGCAAAGCTGGCATCACAATTCCAGCCTTCTCGTTATATTACAAAGCTGTGGTCATCAAAATAATATGGTACTGCCACAAAAATAGACACACAGATCAATGGAACAGAAAACTCAGAAATGAACCCACAACCATATGGTCAATTAATCTTTGACAAAGCAGTAAAGAATACTCAATTGAAAAATATAGTCTCTTTAACAAATAGTGTTGGGAAAACTGGACAGGAACATACAAAAGAATGAAGTTGGACCACTTTGTTACACCATACACAAAAATAATTTCAAAATGGATGAAAGCCTAAATGTAAGAAAGGAAACCATCAAAATCCTAGAGGAAAACACAGGCAATAACCTCTTTCTGACTAGAAATGTCTCCTGAGGCAAAGGAAACAAAAGGAAAAATTTAACTATTAAGACTTCATCAAAATAACTGCACAGTGAAGGAAACAATGAGCACAACTAAGAGGCAACCTATGGAATGGGAGAAGATATTTGCAAATGACATACCTGACCAAGGGCTAGTATCCAAAATATATAAACAAAGAATTTATACAACTCAATACCCAAAAACAATCCAACTAAAAAGTGAGAAGATGTGAATAGACATTTTTCCAAAGAAGACATACAGATGGCCAACAGACACATGAAAAGTTGCAATATCCCTCATCATCAGGGAAATAGCAATCAAAACCACAATGACATATCACTTCACATCTGTCAGAATGGCTATAATCAACAAAACAAGAAACAACAGGTGTTGGTGAGGATATGGAGAGAGGGCTGCAAAGTAGTGCAGCCACTTTGGAAACACTATGTCGGTTGCTCAAAAAGTTAAAAATAGAACTACCCTAGGACCTAGCAGTTGCACTACCAGATACTACAAAAATACGGATTCAAAGCAATACATGCACCTCAATGTTTATAGCAGCATTATCTACAATAGCCAAACTATAGAAAAAGCCCCAAGTGTCTATCGATTGATGAATGGATAAAGAAGATGTGAGATACACACACACACAATGAAATATTACTCAGCCATAAAAAAGAATGAAATCTTGCCATTTGCAAGGACACGGATGGAGCTAGTATGTATTATGCTAAGCGAAATACATCAGTCAGAGAAAGACAAATACCATATGATTTCACTCACATGTTGCATGAAACAAAAAAAATACAGAATAAAAGAGAGGGAAACCAAGATACAGACTCGTAACTACAGAGAACAAATTGATGGTTGCCAGAAGTCAGGTGGGTAGGGGGACAGGGGAAACAGGTGATTGGGATTAAGGAGTACAATTGTGATGAGCATCAGCTACTGAACGGAAGTGTTGAATACCTAAATTGTACACTTGAAAATACTATTATACTGTATGTTAACTAATTGGAATTTAATAAAAACTTGAAAAAATTATTTAAAAAATGATAAGCATATAGGCAAACTAAATGAATACTAACTACATAAAATAATATCTTGTGAGGTTGTAAAAAAATACATACAAAACTAAATATAAAACAACTGCAAATAGATTGGGAAAGAGAAAACAGAGTTAAAGAATTCTAAGGTTCTGTATTGTTTAGGAAGAAGATAAAACTACCAATTGACATCAGATTTTAGCAGCTACAGGATTTGTTATAATTTTTAGAGTGATCACTAAAAGGTTACATGTTTAACTTCCAACATAATAAATTTAAAAATTCAATAATGAAAAAAAAAATCCAAAACCTGACAAGAAAGAAAGAAGAAAGAAATAATATACAAGACAAAAAGAAAATATATGGTAAACTGATACATTTTTAACCCTAAAACACCAATTATTAAATTAAATGTAGATGAAGTATGTAAATATTGCAATTAAAGAAGGGAGGGACACCTGGTTGGCTCCATCAGTTAGGCACCCAACTCCTGATTTCAGCTCAGGTCATGATCTTGGGGTGGAAAGACTGAGCCCCACATGGCAGCTGTGTGTGTGGAGCCTGCTTGAGATTGCTCTCCTTTTCCCTTTGCCTCCTTCCCCCCTCCCTCAAATAAATAAATGAAGAAGAAAAGAAAGAAGAAAGAAAGAAAGAAAGAAAGAAAGAAAGAAAGAAAGAAAGAAAGAAAGAAAGAAAGAAAGAAAGAGAAAGAAAGAAAGAAAGAAAGAAAGAAAGAAAGAAAGAAAGAAAGAAAGAAAGAAAGAAAGAAAGGAGGAGGAGGGAGGAGGAGGAAGAGGAGTTCAGAGATGACTGGGTGGCTCAGTTAGCATCAGACTTTTGGGTTTTGGCTCAGGTCATGACCTCATGGTATGGGATCAAATCCCACAACCAGCTCCACTCTCGTACAGAGTCTCATTGTCCCTATCCCCTCTCCCTCTGCTCCTTCCCCTCAACTTAGCATGTGCCTGCAACTCTCTCTCTCAATAAACAAAACCTTAAAAAAAGGGGGGGTTTTAAATAATATTTTATGATGCTTACAAGAGACGATTACTAAATAAAAGGTTACAGAAATATTAATAATAAGAGTATAAAAAAAAAGACCATTAAAAAAAGAAAAAGGGGGCAGCCCGGGTGGCTCAGCAGTTCAGCACCACCTTCAGCCCAGGGCCTGATCCTATGTCAGGCTCCCTGCATGGAGCCTGCTTCTCCCTCTGCCTGTGTCTCTGCCCCTCTCTCTCTCTGTCTCTCATGAATAAATAGATAAAATCTTAAAAAAAAAAAAAAAGATCATAGAAACACTAACTCCAAAAAAGCTATTATTAAAATTACATAAAACAAGCTTTACCAGAAAATCAAGAGGCTCACTTTGCAAATAAAGAGGTTCAAGCCATCAAGAAAATATAAATTTCTATGTAGCTAATAATATGGATTCAAGAAATACATGTATGTGGCAAAAACTTATAGAATATAAGGAAAAATAGACAAAATACCACAATTACAGTGGCAGATTTTGATACATCTCATTCGTTAACCAATTAGATGAATAAGAGAAAAAATGAGTAAGAATCTAGAAGATATGAACAATCCCTGATATAAACGTGGTCTAATGGGCATACATAGAACACTGTACAACAAATATGAAACAGAGGAGGGGCAAGATGGCGGAAGAGTAGGGTCCCCAAATCACCTGTCCCCACCAAATTACCTAGATAACCTTCAAATCATCCTGAAAATCTACGAATTCGGCCTGAGATTTAAAGAGAGAAGAGCTGGAATGCTACAGTGAGAAGAGTTCAGGCTTCCATCAAGGTAACAAGACTGGGGGTGTGGGGGGGTGGGATTAAAAAACAAAAGGCATCCAAGGGGGAGGGGCTCCCGCCCCAGGACAGGAAAGCTTCGTCCTGGAGAAGCAGGAGCTTCCCCCATCTTCCCGGGCGGAAAGGTGCTCGCAGGGAGTTAGAGCAGGACCCCAAGAGGGCGGGGATGCCCTCAGGCTCCCTGGGACACTAACAGACACCTGCCCCCCCCCCCCCCCCCCCCGGGGAGAGTGCGCTGAGCTCCCTGAAGGGCTGCAGCGCGCACAGCGGGACCCGGCGGGACCGGAGCAGCTCGGAGGGGCTCGGGCGGCGGCTCTGCTTGGAGGCGGCTGCGTGGCCCGGAAACAGCTCGGAGGCGGCTCAGGCAGAGGAAGAGGCTCTGCGCGGAGGGGGCGGCGCGGCCCGGGAGCAGCTCGGAGGCGGCTCGGGCAGAGGAAGAGGCTCCGTGCGGAGGGGGCTGCGTGGCTCAGACAGCAGCTCCGAGGGGGTCGGGCGGCAGCTCCGCGGAGGGGGCTGCGTGGCCGGGAGCACGAATCCAACAGCGCAGGCCCGGGAGCACTAGGCGCCAGGACACAGCCCAGGATCCGGCCTCCTCCCGGGACAGGCAGAGGCCGGGAGGGCCCAGGGAGGGCCCAGGACCGCAAGGACACTCCTGCCCCGAGCTGAGCAGATCAGCGGCCCCGCCCCGGAGCCTCCAGGCCCTGCGGACCGAGAGCTCCATAGTTACTGCGGGGGCTGAATCCAGGGCTCTAGAGCTGGCCGCCACCACTGGGGTTGGTCCTCCAGGGGCCTCATGGGGTAAACAACCCCCACTAAGCCCTGCACCAGGCAGGGGGCAGAGAAGCTCCCCCAAGTGCTAACACCTAAAAATCAGCACACAGGCCCCTCCCCCAGAAGACCAACTAGAGGACAAGTTCCAGGGGAAGTCAAGGGACTTAAAGTATACAGAATCAGAAGATACTCCCCCGTGGTTTTTTTTTTTTTTTTCTTTTTGATTTGTTCGCTACCCCCACCCCCTTTTTTTTTCTTTCATTTTCTTTCTCTTTTTCTTTTTTTTCTTTTTTCTTCCTTTTTTCTTTTATTCTTTTTCTCTTTCCTTCTTTCTCTCCTCTCTTTTTCTCCTTTTCCCAATACAACTTGTTTTTGGCCACTCTGCACTGAGCAAAATGACTAGAAGGAAAACCTCACCTCAAAAGAAAGAATCAGAAACAGTCCTCTCTCCCACAGAGCTACAAAATCTGGATTACAATTCAATGTCAGAAAGCCAATTCAGAAGCACTATTATACAGCTACTGGTGGCTCTAGAAAAAAGCATAAAGGACTCAAGAGACTTCATGACTGCAGAATTTAGATCCAATCAGGCAGAAATTAAAATCAATTGAATGAGATGCAATCCAAACTAGAAGTCCTAACGACGAGGGTTAACGAGGTGGAAGAACGAGTGAGTGACATAGAAGACAAGTTGATGGCAAAGAGGGAAACTGAGGAAAAAGAGACACAATTAAGAGATCATGAAGACAGATTAAGGGAAATAAACGACAGCCTGAGGAAGAAAAACCTACGTTTCATTGGGGTTCCCGAGGGCGCCGAAAGGGACAGAGGGCCAGAATATGTATTTGAACAAATCCTAGCTGAAAACTTTCCTAATCTGGGAAGGGAAACAGGCATTCAGATTCAGGAAATAGAGAGATCCCCCCCTAAAATCAATAAAAACCGTTCAACACCTCGACATTTAATAGTGAAGCTTGCAAATTCCAAAGATAAAGAAAAGATCCTTAAAGCAGCAAGAGACAAGAAATCCCTGACTTTCATGGGAAGGAGTATTAGGGTAACAGCAGACCTCTCCACAGAGACCTGGCAGGCCAGAAAGGGCTGGCAGGATATATTCAGGGTCCTAAATGAGAAGAACATGCAACCAAGAATACTTTATCCAGCAAGGCTCTCATTCAAAATGGAAGGAGAGATAAAGAGCTTCCAAGACGGGCAGGAACTGAAAGAATATGTGACCTCCAAACCAGCTCTGCAAGAAATTATAAGGGGGACTCTTAAAATTCCCCTTTAAGAAGAAGTTCAGTGGAACAATCCACAAAAACAAGGACTGAATAGATATCATGGTGACACTAAACTCCTATCTCTCAACAGTAACTCTGAACGTGAACCGGCTTAATGACCCCATCAAAAGGCGCAGGGTTTCAGATTGGATAAAAAAGCAGGACCCATCTATTTGCTGTCTACAAGAGACTCGTTTTAGACAGAAGGACACCTAGAGCCTGAAAATAAAAGACTGGAGAACCATTTACCATTCAAATGGTCCTCAAAAGAAAGCAGAGGTAGCCATCCTTATATCAGATCAACTAAAATTTACCCCGATGACTGTAGTGAGAGATGAAGAGGGACACTATATCATACTTAAAGGATCTATCCAACAAGAGGACTTAACAATCCTCAATATATATGCCCCGAATGTGGGAGCTGCCAAATATATCAATCAATTAATAACCAAAGTGAAGAAATACTTAGATAATACACTTATACTTGGTGACTTCAATCTAGAGCTTTCTATACTCAATAGGTCTTCTAAGCACAACATCTCCAAAGAAACGAGAGCTGTAAATGATACACTGGACCAGATGGATTTCACAGATATCTACAGAACTTTACATCCAAACTCAACTAAATACACATTCTTCTCAAGTGCACATGGAACTTTCTCCAGAATAGACCACATACTGGGTCACAAATCGGGTCTGAACCGATACCAAAACATTGGGATCGTCCCCTGCATATTCTCAGACCATAATACCTTGAAATTAGAACTAAACCACAACAAGAAGTTTGGAAGGACCTCAAACACGTGGAGGTTAAGGACCATCCTGCTAAAAGATGAAAGGGTCAACCAGGAAATTAAGGAAGAATTAAAAAGATTCATGGAAGCTAATGAGAATGAAGATACAACCATTCAAAATCTTTGGGATGCAGCAAAAGCAGTCCTAAGGGGGAAATACACCGCAATACAAGCATCCATTCAAATACTGGAAAGAACTCAAATACAAAAGCTAACCTTACACATAAAGGAGCTAGAGAAAAAACAGCAAATAGATCCTACACCCAGCAGAAGAAGTTAGTAAAGATTCGAGCAGAACTCAACGAAATCGAGACCAGAAGAACTATGGAACAGATCAACAAAACCAGGAGTTGGTTCTTTGAAAGAATTAATAAGATAGATAAACCATTAGCCAGCCTTATTAAAAAGAAGAGAGAGAAGACTCAAAATAATAAAATCATGAATGAGAAAGGAAATACAAACGATTTTAAAAACATATAATGAACAGCTCTATGCCAATAAATTAGGCAATCTAGAAGAAACGGACGCATTCCTGGAAAGCCACAAACTACCAAAACTGGAACAGGAAGAAATAGAAAACCTGAACAGGCCAATAACTAGGGAGGAAATTGAAACAGTCATCAAAAACCCCCCAAGACACAAAAGTCCAGGGCCAGATGGCTTCCCAGGGGAATTCTATCAAACGTTTAAAGAAGAAACCATACCTATTCTACTAAAGCTGTTTGGAAAGATAGAAAGAGATGGAGTACTTCCAAATTCGTTCTATGAGGCCAGCATCACCTTAATTCCGAAACCAGACAAAGACCCCACCAAAAAGGAGAATTACAGACCAATATTCCTGATGAACATGGATGCAAAAATTCTCAACAAGATACTAGCCAATAGGATCAAACAGTACATTAAGAAGATTATTCACCATGACCAAGTAGGATTTATCCCCGGGACACAAGGCTGGTTCAACACTTGTAAAACAATCAATGTGATTCATCATATCAGCAAGTGAAAAACCAAGAACCGTATGATCCTCTCATTAGATGCAGAGAAAGCATTTGACAAAATACAGCATCCATTCCTGATCAAAACTCTTCAGAGTGTAGGGATAGAGGGAACATTCCTCAACATCTTAAAAGCCATCTACGAAAAGCCCACAGCAAATATCATTCTCAATGGGGAAGCACTGGGAGCCTTTCCCCTAAGATCAGGAACAAGACAGGGATGTCCACTCTCACCACTGCTATTCAACATAGTACTGGAAGTCCTAGCCTCAGCAATCAGACAACAAAAAGACATTAGAGGCATTCAAATTGGCAAAGAAGAAGTCAAACTCTCCCTCTTCGCCTATGACATGATACTCTACATAGAAAACCCAAAAGCCTCCACCCCAAGATTGCTAGAACTCATACAGCAATTTGGTAGCATGGCAGGATACAAAATCAATGCCCAGAAATCAATGGCATTTCTATACACTAACAATGAGACTGAAGAAAGAGAAATTAAGGAGTCAATCCCATTTACAATTGTACCCAAAAGCATAAGCTACTTAGGAATAAACCTAACCAAATAGGTAAAGGATCTATACCCTAAAAACTATAGAACACTTCTGAAAGAAATTGAGGAAGACACAAGGACATGGAAAAATATTCCATGCTCATGGATTGGCAGAATTAATATTGTGAAAATGTCAATGTTACCCAGGGCAATTTACACGTTTAATGCAATCCCTATCAAAATACCATGGACTTTCTTCAGAGAATTAGAACAAATTATTTTAATATTTGTGTGGAATCAGAAAAGACCCCAAATAGCCAGGGGAATTTTAAAAAAGAAAACCGTTGCTGGGGGCATCACAATGCCAGATTTCAGGTTGGACTACAAAGCTGTGGTCATCAAGACAGTGTGGTCCTGGCACAAAAACAGACACATAGATCAATGGAACAGAATAGAGAACCCAGAAGTGGACCCTGAACTTTATGGTCAACTAATATTCGATAAAGGAGGAAAGACTATCCACTGGAAGAAAGACAGTATCTTCAATAGATGGTGCTGGGAAAATTGGACATCCACATGCAGAAGAATCAAACTAGACCACTGTCTTGCACCATACACAAAGATAAACTCAAAATGGATGAAAGATCTAAATGTAAGACAAGATTCCATCAAAATCCTAGAGGAGAACACAGGCAACACCCTTTTTGAACTCGGCCACAGTAACTTCTTGCAAGATACATCCACAAAGGCAGAAGAAACAAAAGCAAAAATGAACTATTGGGACTTCATCAAGATAAGAAGCTTTTGCAAGCAAAGGATACAGTCAACAAAACTAAAAGACAACCTACAGAATGGGAGAAGATATTTGCAAACGACATATCAGATAAAGGGCTAGTTTCCAAGATCTATAAAGAACTTATGAAACTCAACACCAAAGAAACAAACAATCCAATCATGAAATGGGCAAAAGACATGAAGAGAAATCTCACAGAGGAAGACACAGTCATGGCCAACAAGCACATGAGAAAATGCTCTGTATCACTTGCCATCAGGGAAATACAAATCAAAACCACAATGAGATACCACCTCACACCAGTGAGAATGGGGAAAATTAACAAGGCAGGAAACCACAAATGTTGGAGAGGATGCGGAGAAAAGGGAACCCTCTTACATTGTTGGTGGGAATGTGAACTGGTGCAGCCACTTTGGAAAATTGTGTGGAGGTTCCTCAAAGAGTTAAAAATAGACCTGCCCTACGGCCCAGCAATTGCACTGCTGGGGATTTACCCCAAAGATACAGATGCAATGAAACGCCACGACACCTGCACCCCAATGTTTATAGCAGCAATGGCCACAATAGCCAAACTGTGGAAGGAGCCTCGGTGTCCATCGAAAGATGAATGGATAAAGAAGATGTGGTTTATGTATACAATGGAATATTAGCCATTAGAAATGACAAATACCCACCATTTGCTTCAACGTGGATGGAACTGAAGGGTATTATGCTGAGTGAAATAATCGGAGAAGGACAAACATTATATGTTCTCATTCATTTGGGGAATATAAATAATAGTGAAAGGGAATATAAGGGAAGGGAGAAGAAATGTGTGGGAAATATCAGAAAGGGAGACAGACCATAAAGACTCCTAACTCTGGAAAATGAACTAGGGGTGGTGGAAGGGGAGGACGGTGGGGGATGGGGATGAATGGGTGACGGGCACTGACGGGGGCACTTGACAGGATGAGCACTGGGTGTCATTCTGTATGTTGGTAAATTGAACACCAATAAAAAATAAATTTATTAAAAAAACTTTTAAAAACAAATTAAAAAAACAAATATGAAACAGAGATGTTTTTCAAGTACACACAGAACATTTCTAAAAACTGACCATATAATGAACCCTAAAATAATTCTCAACAATTTTTAAAGGGTTGAAATCATACAAAACATACTTATAGTGAAATATAAGCTAAAAAACAATTATAGAAGTGTAAATTAGAAAAAATTCAGGGGTGCCTGGGTGACTAGGTCAGTCAAGCGTCTACCTTCAGCTCAGGTCAGGATCCCAAGGTACTGAGACCGAGCCCCACATCAGGCTCCCTGCTCAGTGGGGAGCCTACTTCTCCCTCTCCCTCTGCTGCTCCCCTTGCTTGTGCTCTCACTTGCTCTGTCAAATAAATAAAATCTTTTAAAAATATAGTCTGATGTTTGGGGCAATAAAAATACTACTAGATAATCCACTGGTCAAAGAAAAATATCTCACCAGACATTAGAAAATGTTTAGGGACACTTGGATGTCTTAGTCAGTTAAATCTCTGCCCAGGGTCCTGGGATCAAGACTCACATGGGGCTCCCTGCTCAGTGGGAAGCCTGTTTCTCCCTCTTCCTCTTCCCTTCCCTCCACACCCTCTACACCGCTTGTGCTTCTCTGTGTCACTCTCTCTCTCAAGTAAACAAAATAAAATTTAAAAAAATTAGAATATGGTTAGAACTGCATAAATGAAAACATGACATATTAAAACTTGCTAGACACAGTTTAAAACAGTGAATAAAGGGAAATTTCTAGCCTTAAATCCATGTATAGAGAAGCTAAAAGACTGAAAACAACAGGAAATTAAATTCAAAGTAGAAAGGAAATGATAAAGAACATAAAATAATCAAATAGAGTAGCAAACATAAAACAGATCAATAAAGTTTAAAGTTGGTTACCTGAAATAATGAAATTGATAAACTGCCTACCTATTGTTGGTATGTAGGTAGGTAGACTAAGGAAGTGCTTGAAAAAAAAATGGGGTCATGTCAAAAGGGAAACAGGAGTCAACCTGAAGGAGCTCCATTGGACAAGGCCTAAAGAATTAGAGCTACAGAATGATAGTACTGGCCTATAACCCACAGAATAAAATAAATATCCAAGAATCCAGTACTGATATAAGTAATTAAATAAGTAAATAAATGGGGAAGAAGGCACAGCTCTTTCTTTAGAATTCATTAGTACAGAAGGAATGAGAGAGATTTTAAAAATATCATTACCACAAAAATCACAACAGTAATTATCACAAGCAAGATCCACTAATTGTATATTGAAGCTAAAATCAGGGGGCAAAAGACTCAAAGTATCTTCCCAAAGATACTTATCAATTACAAAGGGAGAAGTAGTAATTTTATGATGGAGAAATCTGGCAGACACCATCCGAGCCCAGTGATTAAGGTTAACATCACCAGTAATAAATTTATTGATACCATATACCTCCCAATACAATCCATTGAGAAGAAAACATCACTTCTGTAGTATTCTTAAAAATATACAATCTCAAATCTATTCATAAGAAAACATAATATATGCCCAAATTGAGAGTCTGCAAAATAATACTCATCAAAAATGTCAAGGTCATCAGGGTGTCTGGGTGGCTCAGTTGGTTAAACAGATGCCTTTGGATCAGGTCATGATCCCAGGGTTCTAGGATTGAGCCTTGTGTGGGGCTTCCCTGCTAAGTGGAGAGTCTGCTTCTCCCTTTCTCTCTGCCCCTCCTCTCTGTTCATACTCTCTCAAATAAATAAAATCTTTTATTTATTTTTTTTAAAGATTGATTTTATTTATTTATTTATAAAAGCTTTTATTTATTTATTCATGAAAAATACACAGAGAGAGGCAGAGACATAGACAGAGAGAGAAGCAGGCTCCCTGAGGGGAGCGCGATGTGGGACTGGATCCTGGGACTGAGATCACACCCTGGGCCATAGGCAGACCCTCAACCCCCAAACCACCCAGGCACCCCTATTTATTTACTGAGAGGGAGAGAGAACAAGCCAGGGGGAATGACAGAGGGAAAAGCAGACTCCCTGCTGAGCAGGGAGCCCGATGTAGGGCTCAATTTCAGGCTCTTGGGATCATGACCCGATCCAAAGTCAGACGTTTAACCAACTGAGCCAAATAAAATCTTTTAAAAGTCAAGGTCATGATAGACAAGAAAATAAGGAATTGCTGTAACTAAATGCAATGGGACCTTGGATTGAATTCTGGAACAGAAAAGGACCATTAGAGGGAAAAATCAAATGAACTCTGTGGTTTAGTTAAAAGTATTACACCAAATGAGGGAAAGATCTAGCTCAAGACATCAGAGCCTGAGCAAGATGATGAGGGCCTACAATAATCCCCCCCACTTATTGACAAGGTATATGTTCCAAAACACACAATGGATGCCTGAAACCATGGATAGTACCAAACCCTATATATACTGTGTTTTTTTCCCATACATACCTATAATAAAGTTTATTTATAAATTAGTAAGATATCCCAGTAAGAAATTAAAAACATTAATAAAATAGAACAATTATAACAATATATTATAATAAAAGTTATGTGAATGTGGCCTGTTTCTCACATTCATATGTGCTCTGAAAATATCTTAATGTACTATACTCACCCTTCTAGTGATGATGTAAGATGATAAAATATCTATGTGATGAGATGAAGTGAATTAATATAGGTATTGTGAAGTAGCATTAGGCTACTATTAACCTGGCAATACATCAAAAGGATCTTCTGCTTCCAGAACTCAGTTAATAGTGGGTAACTGAAACCACACAAAGCAAAACTGTGCATGAGAGAGGCTACTGTCCATCATACCAATGGACAAGGTGGCATGAGGCATCAAAGCCCCAAACAGGATGAAGAACAAATCTACACAGTGCAGAAGTCCAGCATGAGGAGTCAGAATCTAAGAAACGTGAAGAGGGAGTCCGCTCTACAGGGGGCAGAATCAACCCAGCACAGGTCATCGGGGTGCCTGGGTGGCTCAGTTGGTTAAATGGTTGGTTGGTTAAGTCACTTTCCAAGGCTGAGTGGAATAAGGATGACACTCACACAAGGAAATGGGTAACAATGGGAAACTAATTACATACAGAAGGATTGGCCAAATACATAAAGATAACAAGGATAAAGGGTTTCTCACTTTAAAGGGATGGAAAATAATATTACAAATATGGTGAGAGAATGATTTCTGGGGAAAAAGGTATTGATATGAACTCATAGTTTTCAATAGAAAGTAAATAAATACATATGGATGTGGATACACACACGTATATAACATTTATATGTCTCTTAGCTATGAGAGCCAAACAGCACCAAATACACCTAATGCTAGGTATTGATTTCTAAATACCAGTCTCCATCAAAAAGTACCAGGGCTTCTTGGAAAAATGGTTGATTATGAAACTAGGATGGGGAAGGGAGAAAATAAGCCTGGAATATCTTTTTGTGTGTGTGCCAGAAAGTAAAGAAGTAAAGAGATATTTTGTGCCATAAAGCAAGGAAATACTCAGAGAATTATAGGGAACATGTCAAAGGAATACAGAAATCAGCTAAAAGGGAATCTCACTGTCCAAACTGAGAGCAATCTGAACATCAAAATAAATAATGACAGTAAAGAATTATAGGCTGTTGAGTAAAACAGGAAACCATGTTACTACTGATATACATAAACTGAAAGTTTGATGAGGAATGGGATATTGTCATAGCCTCTAAATACTTCCCCACGCGGGATCCCTGGGTGGCTCAGTGGTTTAACGCCTGCCTTTGGCCCAGGGCCCGGTCCTGGAGTCCCGGGATCGAGTCCCACATCAGGCTTCCTGAATGGGGCCTGCTTCTCCCTCTGCCTGTGTCTCTGCCTCTGTGTGTGTGTGTGTGTGTCTCATGAATAAATAAATAAAATCTTTAAAAAAAAATACTTCCCCACGCAATATTAATTACGAAGGGTAAAAGATGAAATTTAACAACAAAGCCTGGCAATACCACCTTAATGAGGTGATCAAAGTTAATATCATCAGTAGTGGGACAAACCAACCCTGCAATAAGAACATAGAATCATTTCTGTGATCTTTGGGCCAAAGATATGCAATCTCAAACAAATCATGAACAAATATCAGGAAAAAAAATGGGAGACATTCTACAAAAATAATTAGCCTATAACCTTTAAAACTGTCAAAGTTAGGGGAACCTGGCTGGTTCAAAAGGTGGAACATAATACTCTTGGTCTCAGAGCTGTGGGTTCAATACCTATGTTGCATGCAGAGATTACTTAAAAATAAAATCTTTTTTAAAAAAGTGTCAAAGTCATAAAAGTCAAGGAAAGACTGTGAAACTATTCCAAACTGAAAGAGACTAAAGAGCTATGAAAACGAAACATAAAATGTGATGCTAAACCAGATCCTGTTGCTATAAAGGAAATTACTGGGACAACTAGAAAAATTTGAACAGAGTCTAAGGATTAGAAGGAATTAATGCACCATTGTTAATTTCCTGATTTTAGTGGTTGTACACTGTGTATACAGGAAAATTTCCTTATTTGCAGGAAATATAAAAAAAAGCATTCAGAGGTGATAGGACATTCAATTAGCAACTTACTTTCAGTTTGGGGGGGCTGTACTGTACTTGCAACTTTTCTGTAAGTATGAGATTGTTCCAAATTTTAAAAATATTAAAATTATGACAAATCAAAGAAAATATAAGTAAATGGAACCATTTCAGGTTATTAGAAAATTCAATACTGCAACATAGTTCAAATTAATCTATATGTTAAATGCAATGCAAATTAAAATTCCAAAAGGCATTTTTGGAAATTTGTCAAGCTGATTCTAAAATACAAATACAAAATGGCACAAAAGATAAAGAATAGCGAAAGCTTTCTGGAGAAGAGTGTCACATTCTTAGAGGATTTACTCTACCAAATACAAAGTCATATTATAAGCCTATAGTAGTTAAGAAAATGTGGTACTGGAGCAAGGATACATAAACACAGCAAGGAAACAGACTAAGAGCCCAGAAACAGGCCCACATAGACCCTTGATTTGTAATAAATGTGGCACCAAAGAGAAGTAATAATCTTTCAATACATGGTGGTAGGACAGTATGAGGAAAAAAAAAAAAAAAAAAAAAACAAACCCTGACCCTACCTTGTATTACACACAAAAATTAATTCCAGGTGATTCCTTTATTCTT